>NC_041382.1:109606494-109628812 GCF_002162155.2 Triticum dicoccoides
TACTCCTTCCTCCTATATATACCTACGTACCCCCAAACGATCAGATACGGAGCCAAAAACCTAATTCCACTGCCGCAACTTTCTGTATCCACGAGATCCCATCTTGGGGCCTATTTTGGAGCGCCGCCGGAGGGGGCATCGATCACAGAGGGCTTCTACATCAACACCATAGCCCCTCCGATGAAGTGTGAGCAGTTTACCTCAGACCTACGGGTCCATAGTTATTAGCTAGATGGCTTCTTCTCTCTTTTTGGATCTCAATACAATGTTCTCCCCCTCTCTTGTGGAGAACTATTCGATGTAATCTTCTTTTTGCGGTGTGTTTGTTGAGACCAATGAATTGTGGGTTTATGATCAAGTCTATTTATGAACAATATTTGAATCTTCTCTGAATTCTTTTATGTATGATTGGTTATCTTTGCAAGTCTCTTCGAACTATCAATTTGGTTTGGCCTACTAGATTGATCTTTCTTGCAATGGGAGAAGTGCTTAGCTTTGGGTTCAATCTTGCGGTGTCCTTTCCCAGTGACAGTAGGGGCAGCAAGGCACGTATTGTATTGTTTCCATCGAGGATAACAAGATGGGGTTTTCATCATATTGCATGAGTTTATCCCTCTACATCATGTCATCTTGCTTAAGGCGTTACTCTGTTTTTAACTTAATACTCTAGATGCATGCTGGATAGCGGTCGATGAGTGGAGTAATAGTAGTAGATGCAGGCAGGAGTCGGTCTACTTGTCTCGGACGTGATGCCTATGTACATGATCATACCTAGATATTCTCATAACTATGCTCAATTCTGTCAATTGCTCAACAGTAATTTGTTCACCCACCGTAGAATACTTATGCTCTCGAGAGAAGCCACTAGTGAAATCTATGGCCCCCGGGTCTATCTTTATCATATTAATCTCCTACTACTTAGTTATTTCCTTTGCTTTTTTACTTTGACTTTATTTTACTTTGCATCTTTATCACAAAAATACCAAAAATATTATCTTATCATATCTATCAGATCTCACTCTCGTAAGTGGCCGTGTAGGGATTGACAACCCCTATTCGCGTTGGTTGTGAGGATTTATTTGTTTTGTGCAGGTACGAGGGACTCGCGCGTAGCCTCCTACTGGATTGATACCTTGGTTCTCAAAAACTGAGGGAAATACTTATGCTACTTTGCTGCATCATCCCTTCCTCTTCGGGGAAAATCAACGCAGTGCTCAAGAGGTAGCAAGAAGGATTTCTGGCGCCGTTGCCGGGGAGGTCTATGTAAAAGTCAACATACCAAGTACCCATCACATACCCTTATCTCCCGCTTTACATTATTTGCCATTTGCCTCTCGTTTTCCTCTCCTCCACTTCTCCCTTGCCGTTTTATTCGCCCTCTCTCTCTATCCTCCGTCTCTTTCTCTATTTGCCTCTTTTTACCCGCTTGTTTTTTGTTTGCTTGTGTGTTAGTTTGCTTGCTTGTCACGATGGCTCAAGATAATACGAAATTATGTGACTTCACCAATACCAACAACAATGATTTTATTAGCACTCCGATTGCTCCTCTTACCGATGCTGAATTTTGTGAAATTAATACTGCTTTGCTGAATCTTGTCATGAAAGATCCGTTTTCCGGCCTTCCTAGTGAAGATGTCGCTACCCATCTAAATAGCTTCATTGATTTGTGTGATATGCAAAAGAAGAAAGACGTGGATAATGATATTGTTAAATTGAAGGTATTTCCTTTTTCACTTAGAGATCGTGCTAAAGCTTGGTTTTCGTCTTTGCCTAAAAATAGTATTGATTCATGGAATAAGTGCAAAGATGCTTTTATCTCTAAGTATTTTCCTCCCGCTGAGATCATCTCTCTTAGAAACGATATTATGAATTTTAAGCAACTTGATCATGAACATGTTGCACAAGCTTGGGAGAGAACGAAACTAATGATACGTAATTGCCCTACTCATGGTTTAAATTTGTGGATGATTATACAAAAAATTTATGCCGGATTGAATTTTGCTTCTAGAAATCTTTTAGAGTCGGATGCGGGAGGCATTTTTATGGAAATCACTTTAGGAGAAGCTACTAAACTCCTAGATAATATTATGGTTAATTATTCTCAATGGCATACTGAAAGATCTACTAATAAAAAGGTGCATGCGACAGAAGAAATTAATGTTTTGAGTGAAAGATAGATTAACTTATGAAATTATTTGCTAATAAGAGTGTTTCTTCTGATCCTAATGATATTCCCTTGTCTACTTTTATTGAGAATAATAATGAATCTATGGATGTGAATTTTGTTGGTAGGAACAATTTTGGAAACAACACGTATAGAGGAAATTTTAATCCTAGGCCTTATCCTAGTAATCCCTCTAATAATTATGGTAATTCCTACAACAATTCCTATGGAAATTATAATAAGATGCCCTCTGATTTTGAATCTAATATTAAAGAATTTATTACTTCGCAAAAGAATTTTAATGCTTTGATTGAAGAAAAATTGCTTAAGATTGATGAGTTGGCTAGGAACGTTGATAGAATTTCTCTTGATGTTGATTCTTTGAAACTTAGATCTATTCCACCTAAGCATGATATCAATGAGTCTCTCAAAGCCATGAGAATTTCCATTGATGAGTGCAAAGAAAGAACCGCTAGGATGCGTGCTAAGAAAGATGCCTTTATAAGAGCGTTTTCTTCTAGTTCCTATGAAAATAATGATGAAGATCTAAAAGTTATTGATGTGTCCCCTATTAAATCTTTGTTTTGAAATATGAATCTTTATAATGATGGGACTGAATATGATCCACCTTTACCTAGAAGGCGTTCCAAGAATTTGGATTTTTTTTGATCTTGATGCTAAAATTGATAAAAGTGGGATTGAAGAAATTAAAACCCTAGATGTTGCTAAACCCACTATTATGGATTTCAAGGAATTTAACTATGAAATTGCTCTTTGATTGATTTTATTTCCTTGTTGCAATCCGTGCTAAATTCTCCTCATGCTTATAGTCAAAATAAAGCATTTACTAAACATATCATTGATGCCTTGATGCAATCTTATGAAGAAAAACTTGAATTGGAAGTTTCTATCCCTAGAAAGCTTTATGATGAGTGGGAACCAACTATTAAAATTAAAATTAAAGATCATGAATGCTATGCTTTATGTGATTTTGGTGCTAGTGTTTCCACGATTCCAAAGACTTTGTGTGATTTGTTAGGTTTCTGTGATTTTGATGATTGCTCTTTAAACTTGCACCTTGTGGATTCCACTATTAAGAAACCTATGGGAAGAATTAAAGATGTTCTTATTGTTTCAAATAGGAATTATGTGCCCGTGGATTTTATTGTTCTTGACATAGATTGCAATCCTTCATGTCCTATTATTCTTGGTAGACCTTTCCTTAGAACGATTGGCGCAATTATTGATATGAAGAAAGGAAATATTAGATTCCAATTTCCATTAAGGAAAGGCATGGAACACTTTCCTAGAAAGAAAATTAAATTATCTTATGAATCTATTATGAGATCCACTTATGGATTGCCTACCAAAGATGGCAATACCTAAATCTATCCTTGCTTGTTATGCCTAGCTAGGGGCGTTAAACGATAGCGCTTGTTGGGAGGCAACCCAATTTTATTTTTATTCCTTGCTTTTTGCTCCTGTTTATTAATAAATAAATAATTTATCTAGCATCTGTTTTGGTTGTGTTTTTTGTGTTTAATTAGCATTTGTGCCAAGTAGAACCGTTGGGAAGACTTGGGGAAAGTCTTGTTACACTTGCTGTAAAAAACAGAAACTTTAGCGCTCACGAGAACTACTGCCATTTTTATTTGGAAAGTGCTATTTAGTTAATTATTTTTGCAGATGATTAATAGATAAATTCCTCACGTCCATAAATTTATTTTAGAATTTTTGGGGTTCCAGATCTTGCGCTAGCTACAGATTACTACAGACTGTTCTGCTTTTGACAGATTCTGTTTTTCGTGTGTTGTTTGCTTATTTTGATGAATCTCTGGCTAGTAAAATAGTTTATAAAACATATAGAAGTTGAAATACAGTAGGTATAACACCAATATAAATAAAGAATGAGTTCATTACAGTACCTCGAAGTGGTCTTTTGTTTTCTACTTTAAGTTTTGTGTTGTGAAGTTTTCAAGTTTTGGGTAAAGATTTGATAGATTATGGAACAAGGAGTGGCAAGAGCCTAAGCTTGGGGATGCCCATGGCACCCCCAAGATAATCTAAGGACACCTAAAAGCCAAAGCTTGGGAATGCCCCGGAAGGCATCCCCTCTTTCATCTACTTCTATCGGTAACTTTACTTGGAGCTATGTTTTTATTCGCCACATGATATGTGTTTTGCTTGGAGCGTCTTGTATGATTTGAGTCTTTAACTTTTAGTTCACCACAATCATCCTTGCTGTACACACCTTTTGAGAGAGCCATAAATGATTTGGAATTTGTTAGAATACTCTATGTGCTTCGCTTATATCTTTTGAGTTATGTAGTTTTCTCTAGTACTTCACTTATATCTTTTAGAGCATGGTGGTGGATTTGTTTTATAGAAACTATTGATCTCTCATGCTTCACTTAGATTATTTTGAGAGTCTTAAATAGCATTGTAATTTGCTTAAAATCCTAATATGCTTGGTATACAAGATTAATAATAAAACTTTCTTATGAGTGTGTTGAATACTATGAAAAGTTTGATGCTTGATAATTGTTTTGAGATATGAAGATGGTGATATTAAAGTCATGCTAGTTGAGTAGTTGTGAATTTGAGAAATACTTGTGTTAAATTTTGTGATTCCCGTAGCATGCACGTATGGTGAACCGTTATGTGATGAAGTCGGAGCATGATTTATTTATTGATTGTGTTCCTTATGAGTGGTGGTCGGGGACGAGCGATGGTCTTTTCCTACCAATCTATCCCCCCAGGAGCATGCGCGTAATACTTTGCTTTGATAAATTGTAGATTTTTGCAATAAGTATATGAGTTCTTTATGACTAATGTTGAGTCCATGGATTATACGCACTTTTCTCACCCTTCCACCTTTGCTAGCCTCTCTAATACCGCGCACCTTTCGCCGGTATCATACACCCGCCATATACCTTCCTCAAAACAGCCACCATACCTACCTATTATGACATTTCCATAGCCATTCCGAGATATATTGCCATGCAACTTTCCACCGTTCTGTTTATTATGACACACTCCATCATTGTCATATTACTTAGCATGATCATGTAGTTGACATCAAATTTGTGGCAAAGCCACCATTCATAATTCTTTCATACATGTCACTCTTGATTCACTGCATATCCCGGTACACCGCCGGAGGCATTCATATAGAGTCATATTTTGTTCAAAGTATCGAGTTGTAATTATTGAGTTGTAAGAAAAATAAAAGTGTGATGACCATCATTATTAGAGCATTGTCCCAGTGAGGAAAGGATGATGGAGACTATGATTCCCCCACAAGTCGGGATGAGACTCCGGACGAAAAAAAAGAGAGAAGAAAAGAGGCCATAAAAAGAGAGAGAAAAAAGGCCCAAAAAATGAGAGAAAAAGAGAGAAGGGACAATGTTACTATCCATTTACCACACTTGTGCTTCAAAGTAGCACCATGATATTCATGATAGAGAGTCTCCTATGTTATCACTTTCATATATTAGTGGGAATTTTTCATTATAGAACTTGGCTTGTATATTCCAATGATGGGCTTCCTCAAAATGCCCAAGGTCTTCATGAGCAAGCAAGTTGGATGCACACCCACTTAGTTTCTTTTGTTGAGCTTTCATATACTTATAGCTCTAGTGCATCCGTTGCATGGCAATCCCTACTCACTCACATTGATATCTATTGATCGCCATCTCCATAGCCCGTTGATATGCCTAGTTGATGTGAGACTATCTTCTCCCTTTTTGTCTTCTCCACAACCACCATTATATTCCACCTATAAGTGCTATGTCCATGGCTCGCGCTCATGTATTGCGTGAAGATTGAAAAGGTTAGAGAACGCCAAAAGTATGAAACAATTACTTGGCTTGTCATCGGGGTTGTGCATGATTTAAATATTTTGTGTGGTGAAGATGGAGCATAGCCAGACTATATTATTTTGTAGGGATAACTTTCTTTGTCCATGCTATTTTGAGAAGACATAATTACTTTGTTAGTATGCTTGAAGTATTATTATTTTTATGTCAATATTAAACTTTTGTCTTGAATCTTTCGGATCTGAATATTCATACCACAATTAAGAAGAATTACATTAAAATTATGTCAAGTAGCACTCCGCATCAAAATTCTGTTTTATCATTTACCTACTTGAGGACGAGCAGGAATTAAGCTTGGGGATGCTTGATACGTCTCCAACGTATCTATAATTTTTGATTGCTCCATGATATATTATCTACTGTTTTGGACATTATTGGGCTTTATTTTCCACTTTTATATTATTTTTGGGACTAACCTATTAACCGGAGGCCCAACCCAGAATTGCTATTTTTTTGCCTGTTTTAGGGTTTTGAAGAAAAGGAATATCAAACGGAGTCCAAACGGAATCAAACCTTCGGGAACGTGATTTTCTCAACGAACAAGACCGAGGAGACTTGGACCCTACGTCAAGACACAAAAGAGGAGGCCACGAGATAGGGGGCGCGCCTACCCCCCAGGCGCGCCCTCCACCCTCGTGGGCCCCCTGTTGCTCCACCGACGTACTCCTTCCTCCTATATATACCTACATACGCCCAAACGATCAGATACGGAGCCAAAAACCTAATTCCACCGCCGCAACTTTCTATATCCACGAGATCCCATCTTGGGGCCTGTTCTGGAGCTCCGTCGGAGGGGGCATCGATCACGGAGCGCTTCTATATCAACACCATAGCCCCTCCGATGAAGTGCGAGTAGTTTACCTCAGACCTACGGGTCCATAGTTATTAGCTAGATGGCTTCTTCTCTCTTTTTGGATCTCAATACAATGTTCTCCCCCTCTCTTGTGGAGAACTATTCGATGTAATCTTCTTTTTGCGATGTGTTTGTTGAGACCGATGAATTGTGGGTTTATGATCAAGTCTATCTATGAACAATATTTGAATCTTCTCTGAATTCTTTTATGTATGATTGGTTATCTTTGCAAGTCTCTTCAAATTGTCAGTTTGGTTTGGCCTACTAGATTGATCTTTCTTGCAATGGGAGAAGTGCTTAGCTTTGGGTTCAATCTTGCGTGTGTCCTTTCCCAGTGACAGTAGGGGCAGCAAGGCACGTATTGTATTGTTTCCATCGAGGATAACAAGATGGGGTTTTCATCATATTGCATGGTTTTATCCCTCTACATCATGTCATCTTGCTTAAGGCATTACTCTGTTTTTAACTTAATACTCTAGATGCATGCTGGATAGCGGTCGATGAGTGGAGTAATAGTAGTAGATGCAGGTAGGAGTCGGTCTACTTGTCTCGGACGTGATGCCTATATACATGATCATACCTAGATATTCTCATAACTATGCTCAATTCTGTCAATTGCTCAACAATAATTTGTTCACCCACCGTAGAATACTTATGCTCTCGTGAGAATCCACTAGTGAAACCTATGGCCCCCGGGTCTATCTTTATCATATTAATCTCCTACTACTTAGTTATTTCCTTTGCTTTTTACTTTGCCTTTATTTTACTTTGCATCTTTATCACAAAAATACCAAAAATATTATCTTATCATAACTATCAGATCTCACTCTCGTAAGTGGCCATGTAGGGATTGACAACCCCTATTTGCGTTGGTTGCGAGGATTTATTTGTTTTGTGCAGGTACGAGGGACTCGCGCGTAGCCTCCTACTGGATTGATATCTTGGTTCTCAAAAACTGAGGGAAATACTTACGCTACTTTGCTGCATCATCCCTTCCTCTTCAGGGAAAACCAACGCAGTGCTCAAGAGGTAGCAACAGGCGGTCTACCGGTGATGTACCAAGACCACTCGACAAATCTCGGCCCATTCCGAGAATGTTTTTCTCCCGCTCATGAAACAAGGTCTGAGAGGTGCGACGGGTGCATGTGAGAGCATCGATTTCCAAAACGGACAACGGAGAGAATGGGAAGACCCGAACGCATGCAAGTTTTGAAAAACATGATGATGCAATGCACATGATGACATGGCAAAGATGCGACACGCAAGCAAATGACATGGCAACGACAGCGAATAACTGGAAGACACCTGGCGCATCGGACTCGAGGCATTACATGCATGATCACACAACATGTCATCACCTCCCACAAGGTCTCCGGATCCCATTGTTTTGCAGGTACACGAACAACTGCAAAACGGGTCTGAAGAACTCCAAATGCCCTCTCGACATCCTTTCTAGCATCTTCTTGTCTTTGGGCAAAGGGAGCCTTTTTCTGGCCAACTGGGTTTGAGATGGTGCTGACAAAGGTAGCCCATGGAGGATAGATACCATCAACCAGATAGTATCCTATGTTGTACTCATGTCCATTGTTAGTATAGTGGCAAGGATGAGCTTTTCCTTCAGTCAGCCGCGCTAACAACGACGATCGTTGCAGGACATTGATGTCATTGTGAGACCCGTGCATGCCAAAGAAAGCGTGTGAAATCCAAAGATCCTATGATACAACTACTTCAAGAATGATGGTGTGCTTCTTAACATGACCCTAATATTGCCTTGTAAAGCCTTGGACCAATTCTTCCATTTCCAATGCACGCAGTCAAGAGATCGAAGCAAACCTAGCCACCCTCTTGCTTCTGAGATTGCCAGGAGCCTCTCGGTGTCTACCACAGTTGGTTCTCTCAGGTACTGAGGACCGAACACCTCGACCACGACAGTTGCAAACCTGACCATGGCATCTCCACATGTGTTCTCAGACATCCGTAGGTACTCGTCCCAGGAATCAGCGGTCGTGCCATATGCAAGCATCCGGAGTGCGGCTGTGCACTTCTGGTAACCAGAGAGGCCAATCATTCTCACGACGTCCTTCTTCAGGATGAAGTAGTCATCGTAGAATCGAACGCCATGGTACAAACGATTGAAATCAGTCTTGCGCATCCGAAAACGCCAGCGAAAGTGATCAGCTAATAGTGCATGGGGGGCAAAGTAGTTGGCCATCAGCGTCAAATGCCTGCGTGCCCTATTGTGGCTGAGCACTCGATGACCCTTGACCGAGCCCTTGAAATTGAGAATATGCTCCCTTGCACGCTCCGCGTCTTCAAGGACCACATGCATCATCACTGTCTCATTGGAGTACTCCTTGTCTGACAAGCCGTCGTAGGACTCAACATATTGCTCGTATATGTACTAAAAATCTAAATCCATTGCTACAAACAAGAAGGGATAATTGTTTTCAGCTTCGGCGATTCATCGAGTAGTTGTCGGGCATGGTACAGCTTGGTACCTGGCAGGGTGATCGAAGGACAGGGGGTTGAACTGAGACCAAGTAGAAGCGGTGGGGAACCCTACTGGATCGCCAGAGGTGACAGAGATGCAAATTTCTGACAAGGGTGTGGCATGGTGGCTGGGGTGGTGGATCGGCGACGACGAGAAAGAAGGAAGGAGAGAAAATAGGAAGGATGGAGTCGCGGGGTCCGGAAAGGGTTTTGGGTAGGCCGAGGTATCGGATTTGTACGTTTCGTGTGTCCGGGCACGCGCAAACCTCCTCCACTTTTGTCTTTGTTCTGCGAAAGATCGCATCCGGACCGCCCTGTGGACTGATACAGGTCGACGTTGGATGGCATTCATGGTCCGGACGGTTGCGGGAGGTTTACGGGTCCACGTCAGAGATGCCCTTAGAAGGCTTCATTCCACTCAAAAAAATGAATTAGCGGCTTCAGTTGATTCCATGGGGAAATGGGAGACTGGTTTTTACTCAACTTGGTCGGCCTATACCATCCAATTCTAAAGCCACGTTTACTGAAAAGACAATAAAAAACCGCTACCAATCCTTTGCACTGAGGTTTTTTTACAGAACCAAAGCCGAACCTAATTTACATGCCATCCTTTTGAAAAAGGAGTTGCCATGCTATAGCATATATAGTTGACATGTGTAAAAATTCAAAAAGCACATAGCTCACCATGTTGTAGCACTGGCCATGTGTAAAATGCCTAAAAACAATGGTATTTGTCATGCTATAGTTGTTACAGTTGTCATGTGCAAAAAACCTAAAATGCAGAAAGTTCATGCCGTTCGCTCTGAGGGGGTTTGGCGGCGAACAATTGCACCATTTGCTTTGAAGGGGATTTGTAGTGAATGATTAAGTTCTTGCGTTGAGATAAGCATCGCTGCCCCAAACTTTAAGAAACGACAACGTAGGTTTCTTGCCAAACCATAGTTCATATGGTGTCGTCTCAACGGATTTAGATGGTGCCCTATTTAACGTGAATGCAGCTGTCTCTAATGCATAACCTAAAATGATAGTGGTAAATCGGTAAGAGACATCATAGATCGCACCATCATTATCAACTTTGCATAATTTGGCATCAATATTATGAATATATGCATTACTATGATTGAGATTCAATAAACCATTCACCTTGGGTGTATGATCACAGAAGGTTTTATTCATGTAAACAGAATAACAATTATTCTTTGACTTAAACGAGTAACCGTATTGCAATAAATATGATCCAATCATATTATGCTCAATGCAAACACCAAATAATATTTATTTTAGGTTTAACACTAATCCTGAAGGTAAAGGGAGTGTGTGATGGTGATCTTATCAACCTTGGAATCACTTCCAACACACGTCACCTTGCCCTCAACTAGTCTTTGTTCATTTTGTAACTCCTGTTTCGAGTTACTAATCATAGCAACTGAACCAGTATCAAATACCCAGGGGCTACTATGAATACTAGTAAAGTACACATCAATAACATGTATATCATATATACTTTTGTTCACTTTGCCATCGTTCTTATCCGCCAAGTATTTGGGGTAGTTCCGCTTCCAGTGACCATTTCCTTGGCAGTAGAAGCACTCGGTTTCAGGCTTGGGGTCTTGCTTTGGGCTTCTTCATGGGAGTGGCAACTTTCTTGCCATTCTTCTTGAAGTTCCCTTTCTTTCCCTTGCCCTTTTACTTGAAACTAGTAGTCTTTTCAACCATCAACATTTGATGCTTTTCTTGATTTCTACCTTCATCAATTTTAGCATCACGAAGAGCTCGGGAATCGTTTTCGTCATCGCTTGCATATTTTAGTTCATCACGAAGTTCCAGTAACTTGGTGATAGTGACTAGAGAACTCTGTCAATCACTATCTTATCTGGAAGATTAACTCCCACTTGATTCAAGCGATTGTAGTACTCAGATATTCTGAGCACATGCTCACTGGTTGAGCTATTCTCCTCCATCTTGTAGGCAAAGTACTTTTCAGAGGTCTCATACCTCTCGACTCGGGCATGAGTCTGAAATACCAATTTCAGCTCTTGGAACATCTTATATGCTCTGTGGCGTTCAAAACGTTTTTGAAGTCTCGGTTCTAAGACGTAAAGCATGGCGCACTAAACTATCAAGTAGTGATCATACTGAGCTTGCCAAACGTTCATAACGTCTGCATCTGCTCCTGCAATAGGTCCGTCACCTAGCGGTGCATCAAGGACATAATTATTATGTACAACAATGAGGATAATCATCAGATCACGGATCTAGTCCACATCATTGCTACTATCATCTTTCAACATAGTTTTTCTCTAGGAACATATCAAAAATAAATGGGGAGCTACATCGCGAGCTATTGATTTACAACATAGTTATGCAAATACTATCAGGTACTAAGCTCATGATAAATTAAAGTTCAATTAATCATATTACTTAAGAACTCCCTCTTAGATAGACATCCCTCTAATCATCTAAGTGATCACGTGATCTATATCAACTAAACCATGTCCGATCATCACGTGAGATGGAGTAGTTTTCAATGGTGAACATCACTATGTTGATCATATCTACTATATGATTCACGCTCGACCTTTCGGTCTCAGTGTTCCGAGGCCATATCTGCATATGCTAGGCTCGTCAAGTTTAACCCGATTATTCTGCGTGTGCAAAACTGGCTTGCACCCGTTGTATGTGAACGTAGAGCTTATCACACCTGATCATCACTTGGTGTCTCGGCACGACGAACTGTCGCAACGGTGCATACTCAGGGAGAACACTTGTACCTTGAAATTTAGTGAGAGGTCATCTTATAATGCTACCACCGTACTAAGCAAAATAAGATGCATAAAGGATAAACATCACATGCAATCAATATAAGTGATATGATATGGCCATCATCATTTTGTGCCTTTGATCTCCATCTCCAAAGCACCGTCATGAGCACCATTGTCACCGACTTGACACATTGATCTCCATCGAAGCATCGTTGTCGTCTCGCCAACTATTGCCACTATGACTATCGCTACCGCTTAGTGATAAAGTAAAGCAATTACATGGCGATTGCATTTCATACAATAAATGACAACCATATTTCTCCTGCCAGTTGCCGATAACTGTTACAAAACATGATCATCTCATACAATAATTTGTATATCATCACGTCTTGACCATATCACACCACAGCAAGCCCTGCAAAAACAAGTTAGACGTCCTTTACTTTGTTGTTGCAAGTTTTGCGTGGCTTCTATGGGTTTAGCAAGAGCCGTTCTTACCTATGCATCAAAACCACAATGATTTTTCGTCAAGTGTGTTGTTTTAACCTTCAACAAGGACTGGGCATAGTCACACTTGATTCAACTAAATTTTGAGAAATAGACACCCACTAGCCACCTATGTGCGAAGCACGGTGGTAGAACCAGTCTCATGAACGCGGTCATGTAATGTCGGTCTGGGCTGCTTCATCCAACAATACCGCCGAATCAAAGTATGACATGCTGGTAAGCAGTATGACTATTATTGCCCACAACTCTTTGTGTTCTAATCGTGCATATAACATCTACGCACAGACCTGGCTCGGATGCCACTATTGGGGAACGTAGTATTTCAAAAATTTGCATATGATCACGCAAGATTTATCTAGGAGAAGCATAGCAACGAGCGGGGAGAGTGTGTCCACGAATCCTCTTAGACCGAAAGCGGAAGCGTTTAGTAACACGGTTGATGTAGTCGAACGTCTTCGTGATCCAACCGATCAAGTACCGAATGTACGACACCTCTGCGATCTGCACACGTTCAGCTCGGTGACATCCCTCGAACTCTTGATCCAGCTGAGGCCGAGGGAGAGTTTCGTCAGCACGACGGCGTGGTGATGGTGATGATGAAGTCACCGATGTAGGGCTTCGCCTAAGCACTACGACAAATGACCAAGGTGTAAAACTATGGAGGGGGGCATCGCACACGGCTAAAGATCAACTTGTGTGTCTTTGGGGTGCCCTCTTGCCCACGTATATAAAGGAGGGGGAAGAGGAGGCCGGCCTAGGAGGGGCGCGCCTATAGGGGGAGTCCAACTAGGATTCTCAATCCTAGTTGGAGTCCCCTTCCTTTTCCAAGAGGGAAGAGAGGGAAGGAGTAGGAGAGGGAGAAGGAAAGAGAGGGGGGCGCCGCCCCCTCCCTAGTCCAATTCACACTTGCCATGGGGGGGCGACCACCCCTTGAGGCCCCTTTCTCCTTTCCCGTATGGCCCATTAAGGCCCACTACTTCCCCCGGCGAATTCCCGTAACTCTCCGGTACTTCAAAAAATACCCGAACCACTCAGAACCTTTCCGATGTCCGAATATAGCCTTCCAATATATCGATCTTTACGTCTCGACCATTTTGAGACTCCTCGTCATGTCCGTGATCTCATCCTGGACTCCGAGCAAACTTCAGTCATCAAAACACATAACTCATAATACAAATCGTCATCGAACATTAAGCGTGCGGACCCTACGGGTTCAAAAACTATGTAGACATGACCGAGACACATCTCCAGGCAATAACCAATAGCGGAACCTAGATGCTCATATTGGCTCCTACATATTCTATGAAGATCTTTATCGGTCAAACCGCATAACAACATATGTTGTTCCCTTTGTCATCGGTATGTTACTTGCCCGAGATTCGATCGTCGGTATCATAATACATAGTTCAATCTCGTTACCAGCAAGTCTCTTTACTCGTTCCGTAATGCATCATCCCGCAACTAACTCATTAGTCACATTGTTTGCAAGGCTTATAGTGATGTGCATTACCGAGAGGGCCCAGAGATACCTCTCCGACAATCGGAGTGACAAATCCTAATCTCGATCTATGCCAACTCAAAAAACACCATCAGAGACACCTGTAGAGCAACTTTATAATCACTCAGTTACGTTGTGATGTTTGATAGCACACTAAGTGTTCCTCCGGTATTCGGGAGTTGCATAATCTCATAGTCATAGGAATATGTATAAGTCATGAAGAAAGCAATAGCAATAAACTAAACGATCATTATGCTAAGCTAACGGATGGGTCTTGTCCATCACATCATTCTCTAATGATGTGATCCCGTTCATCAAATGACAACACATGTCTATGGTTAGGAAACTTAACCATCTTTGATTAACGAGCTAGTCTAGTAGAGGCATACTAGGGACACTCTGTTTGTCTATGTATTCACACATGTACTAAGTTTTCGGTTAATACAATTCTAGCATGAATAATAAAAATTTATCATGATATAAGGAAATATAAATAATAATTTTATTATTGCCTCTAGGGCATATTTCCTTCACTACTTGCCTAGGAAAACCAATCGTCTGACTAGGCCGCGGAGTGGGCTCACAAGAGTAGCCATTGTAGGTGGGTTGGGCCGAGGAATAACAGTCTTTGGATATGTGGCCCCATCCTTTGCATGAATGGCACTTGGTCTTGTTAGTACAATTGGGCCTGGCATGGCGCATTAGCAGACAACGAACACAAAACAGTTCCCTCGTGCAAGTTTGAATTTGCTGTGATCCCGCCCTATGGGAATTGACTGAGCAATTGATTGCAACATTGATCGCATGAGCATTATTACCAGTAATGTCCCCAGATCGCGCACATTTTGAATGTTGAACATGAACTAGATTGGATCTAGCTTGATCGGGCGAACAATCCACAAAATAACCAGGAGATCGTAGAACATCCAGATAAGATTTTCTTGGGTGACTGTTGAAAACATGAGTCCATGCATCTACCTTCTCTTTCAGATATTGATCCAATTCCCAGCTAGAATTTGGACCTCCACCGCCCCAAAGTAAGAAGTTGATATTGAGAAGAGACATTGCAATATTACCTTGCTTGATGATCGAGAAACCCACTTCTTTGGAAGAAACCGAGAATTTGAATGACCAATTTTGTAACAGTTTCACCTTGAACACGGAAGCCCGTCCCCCGAAGCAAGAAAGCAAAATAGTACCGACTGATTCCTCTGACAATCTGATTTTGGACCTTGTAAATTCAGCCACCAACAGAAATTCCTCCATATCTTACCTTCTTTGTAGTTGATCGGGACACCCCATTTGCGCCAAATGTTGGCAGCGAAGTCTTGACCAACATCGGAGTCTAGTTCTGCCAGAGACATGATGCCAAATCACAAGATCAATGGACGTGAATTGGGTGGCCGCCGGGGCCGGGTGGCCAACATCGGGAAGAGTGGATGGCCGCCGGGGCCGAGTGGCCAACAGCGGGGAGTTTGGGTGGCCGTCGGGGCCGGAGTGGCCGGAGGCGGGAGGCTAGGAGTCTAGGAGGCTCTCGTACCAAGGTCCTTTCTGGAGGACAACACTTACGGTCTTGTGTTTCCATGATGTTAATCGATAGCAAGAGCCTGTTAAGATCAAGTTGTAACATTGCATCTGTTGTTTTCAATGCATTGCTGGCGATAAACTAAACTAAAAGCTGTCCCGCGCTTCGCCGCGGAGGTTTTAGTTCGTGCGCTCCAATTTTTATTGGATGTATCATGATGAGTCACTGGGTTGGATGCTTTAGTTATGCTAGGCCAGATGCTTTTCTCATGCTGTCATTGAATTTATTGCATGCAGGATTTATACGTGAGGGGAAAGAAAATGTAGTCACGTATGGTCTTCCCCATAATTTCGAAGCTCACAATCTCATCAAGTTTGCATGTAACTTAGATATAAGTCATCATGTTTGGTTGAGAAACCCTTAGACCCAAACTTTGCACCTATGATCATTTTGATGCATCATTAAAGTTGGGCGAGAATTCTCCAAAACAAGAACATATGGTTTTTCCCGCAAAAAAGTCACATATGATTCATGTTTTAAAAGAAATAGTACATAATTTTATCAATCACATAGTCAATTGATGACACGCCCAGCAACGCACAATATATCACCATTAATAGCTGGGACGCAAAGGGTCAAATGGATGCCATGCATACCCGTGATCTGTCCCACTAGCTCTCTATAAACGGGCCAGCCAGTTGCATCCGAGCCCCAAGCGACGCCTCTAACCCTGGTGCACCTCAAATTTCCCTTTCTAGGGAGCTTAGGAATCTGAGTCCTTTCGACCAAGACGGACGTGATTTTAGTGGACTGATTGAAACAATCCGCGTGTCAATGAGTGGGCACTGGCATATGCTGTGATTCATCCGATGAGTGTTCTTTCAAGATAGTTAGAAGGCTTCCTTCCACTCAGAAAAATGAATTGGCGGCTTCAGTTGATCCCAACAGAACCTACTCTACCAGTAGGAAATGGAAGACTGGTTTTTACTTAACTTGGCCGGCCTATACCATCCAATTCTAAAACCACTTCTATTGAAAACTAAACCGCTACCAATTCTTTGTGCCTAATTTTTTTTCTACAGAATCAAAGCCGAACCTAATTTCCATGCCATCCTTTTGAAAAAGGAGTTGGCATGATATAGTATATATAGTTGACATGTGTAAAATTCTAGAAAATACAATATTCGCCATGCTATAGCACTGGCCATGTGTATAAAAAGCCTAAAAACATAGTATTTGTCATGCTATAGTTGTTACGGTTGTCATGTGCAAAAAACCTAAAATGCAGATTTTCCCATGCTCTGGATAACCATTTGTCCAAGATTTAAAAATGGTTAAAACGCAGAAAGTTCATGCCGTTCGCTCTGAGGGGGTTCGGCGGCAAACGATTGCGCCATTTGCTCTAAAGGGGATCTGCAGTGAAAGACTAAGTTCCTGAGTCGAGATGCGTGCACGATCGGAGGGGTGACGTTGCATTCACGCCAGAATAGCCTAGAGAGAACGTTTGCTCTATATCATTTCGTTTCTTCTTATGTCTCTCTCTACTCTCGATGGATCCAGGAACGTATGGCAGGCACGTTTGGACGGCGTGCGAGGCGGCCGATAGCCGCATCTATACCCCCGGCCCACGCGTAGCACCACCCTAGAAACAATGTTCATGTTTCTCTGGAAGAACTATTTCGTTCTTCTATGGATCGAAAACCATAAACCCTGTTCCGCCAAAAGGAGTCAGCTACGTACTACAAATGATACTCAGACTAGAAAATTAGATCCCTTCTAAGACCCGTCATCATGAACAAATAATGCATCCATCAATCCATCGTGATCAGTTGACGTTGGCACCGGATGAGCGCCCACACAAGTCAATCTTAGCTTACATCAACCTGGGGAATAATAATTCACTGACTGACCGACGAAGATCGTTTCAAGCACGTACCCATCCTCAAAAGGCAACGGGGCAGCTGCCGCATATGGATTTATTTATTTTGCTCTGGGTCCGTGAATATTCTTCACATGAAACAGGAGTGTGACTGACATCGACTAGGCACGCAAAAAGCATGTACGTACGGTGTCTGCAAGGCACAAGGCTCTGCAAGTTGGCGATCGGTATCAGGTTCACCGTCTGGCTTTTATCGCGATGGTCGTACGCGTTGGTCCCGTTACGTCGATCGTGTTAATTTCAACCTGCTCTGGTTATTACTGAGCTGTCCACAATAGGCGACGAGACCTACGTTAACTCTCGCAACCCCGGTCTTGTCTACAAATTAGCCTTCTTGTCTTCGTGCATGCCATACGTACATGTACAGAAGCAATGATGTAGTTGGTTAGAACATCTCTAGCAATTGACGACATGTGAAAGATGGGGATCGTGTGCTGGATCCGTGGTTCGTGGATGGCAGATATGTTTTTCTCCTCCGGCGTCTTAGTCATGTGGTGATGCTAGATCTGAAGTTTTATGGCGTGTCCAAGGTGTTGTCTCGATCTAATTCGTTCAGCGTTAATGGTTTCATTTTGGTGAGCCACCTTGGAGGCCCACAAAGCTGCATATCAGCGATGGAGCCACGTCGAGCTCGGGTATGAAGATGATCCGTTATTTTTTCTTTTGATAACTGCTATGGTGATGCTAGAGGCAGGTGACGGACGTTGGTGTCAAGCTCAGAGAATTCTTCGGTTTCATTTGTATTCTTAATTCTTGGCTGGTGTTTCTATGTGCAAAGGCTAGGGTTCTACTATTTTTTCAATTTTGTCAAGTCAGTATGTACGTGGCTTGTACTATGATCTTTATGATATGTAAATAATACATGTATTAACATGCAAAAAAAATCTCTAGCAATCCCGTAAAAATCTCATGCTGCAAAATCATTTTAGGCCCTCTTTGATTTGCAGGAATTTCAGTACGTAGGAATAGGGATGCAGATTTGAGTGGCATGTCCACTTTGAATCCTATAAGATTAGCATAGAGTGTTTGATGCCACAAGAAAAATAATTGTAAAAAAGGGTTGGAGTGAATGCTTATTGTTTAATGAAATGTAGTACACTCGATTCATAGGAAAACATCCTATAGGATCCAGACCTGTGAATCAAACGATCAACTTAGAAAAAAATTCTAAGGATTCTAACCCTCCAAAAATCTCATGAATTCCTTTGAATCAAAGGAGCCCTTAGAGTATATTGTAAAATATTTTTATAATATGACGTGTGTTCTGTCATAACAGATCCCATAAAAAATATTTTCTGGGTCAACTTTTGGGGCAAAAACCATGAACTGGCAGTTATTTCAATGGCTGAGGCCTTTTATGGGATCTACTAGAGTTGCTCTTATGACTGTTCAGTGTCTACAACTAACTATACTTATCAGTACTTCGTTCGTAAAGAAATATAAGAGCGTAGTGAGCTAAACGCTCTTATATTTCCTTACGGAGGGAGTACTTCCTTATTATGGCACGTTTGACTCAGTCTTGCACTGTTTGATGTTGGCTAGTTTTTTTGGGCGGCTTAAAAAAATAAGCTGCCTCTTTCCAGCTTAAAAAAAACAAGCCGTTCTCAAAATTTATTGAGGCTTCTCGATTAGTAACCCCATAACTAGTTCAGAAGCCCCAGTGAATGAGGGAGGCGGCTTACGAAAAAAGCTGGGGAGGAGACGGCTTTTATTTTAAGCCGCCAAAAGAACTGGCTTGATTCGGTCCGGCCCGTCCATTCAGTTGGTATTAATTTGCGTTAAACATGTAAGTTTGATCATTGCATCACATGGTACACATTCGCAGAAAAAACTGAAAACATGGAAAGGTGGTTTTGCCAAAAAAAACACAAAAAATTGTGGAAGATTTAGCGCGGATGCTTGTACTTGTTATTTGATATATTGTCCTTTATCGGACAAAAAAAGAGAGCACAAAATGCATGTTTGTGTCGGTCAGAACTCATGAGTTAAAAAGTCGCTATGAAGGTCTTAATTAAATTCCGATGAGGAAAGCTCCGTTGTCTAGTGAGGTTTTTGACAGGGTATTTCCACTAGCTTTGGCTGGACGAGTGCCTTTCTATTTAAATGGCGGCATGCAACCTGTTGTAGTAGGAGTAATTCCCAGCCGCTCTGTACTGCTGCCTTGAAATATAATGCGACAGCTCAGGGAAGTGCATTATGCATATATATACCGACAATCCCTTTTGTATCGGCCAATCAAGATCGACGCATTAAACCATGAAGGATGCAGAGCCGCTGATGAATCCCATATTCATATACTGACTCCATATGTGTGCGTAAGGTTAACTCGCACATGGCATGCATGTACATACCCCAACTTATTAATCGACAATAAATCGGTCCTCCATGCATGATTGCCCAAGTTGCCATGGCCACCTTGACGCATATGGCGACCTTGATTCCTTTGCAGAACCTGATCATTTGCATATGCAAGGCGAAAAGTTCAAGAGCCAGAGTACGTCGTCGTCTTCCATCACACTGACTTGACATGCAAAACGAGCGATGGACGTAGTACGTGCGTACGGGACCAGCACCACACCATCAAGATAAATCAAGCGATGACATTGAAGCTGACGAGATTGGTTAATTGATTTAACCCATCATACGTGCCGCTTGGTGGCGGCCCTGTATATATACATACATACATATGTATACAACTAATGCTTGCGTCATAATGATGCAGTGATAAGGAATTACTATGTTGTGAATCAACCTGTGGTTGGATGGTTAGGTGGCCAGTGGTATCCCAGGCCACCAGGGTTCAAATCCTGATGACTTCGTAAAATCTCAAGATGATATGTTGATCCAGTTTCTTGGAGGTGCTCATGAAGATAGGATGTGCGGGTGTACGTTCATAAGGATGAGTGTATGCACGTGTATTTGAGCCCTTGCGTCCGCATTCAGAAAAAAAAAGGAACCATTATGTTCAAAAAATAGAAAAGAAAGAAAAGGAATCACTTTTTTAAGGAAAAAAGGCGTATGTATACATGCACAGTTTGTACAGTCGTGCTACTACCTAGTCTCGGTCACACAATAGACTTGCCTTTGTGGTCCGTGGACAAATTTATTAACAGCCATGCAGTTCGCAAGCGCACGATAGGTGCCATTTTTAAGGCCAACATATGGAGTGGTACACACTTAATTAATCAGTCCTCCACTAGCTAATTATTGCCCAAGTTGGCATCATGGAGGCTATAGGTTGCACTTGTAGGACCTGTGCATTTGTCCTCGCTTACGCACATCGATTTGATCACGATAGATGTGCCGACTAGGCATGATGGACGCTCACTGGACTGAAGCTGGAGCATGAACCTTCTACGTGACTTACGTTTGTCGTAGCAAGCATAGTACGCAAGGTTCTAAAAACAGATTTAATAGCAAAAGAGTTTGATTTTCACGTAAATGTCTACTTGTCTCGTTAGGTAACGGAAATGATATCTAGCGAACGTCAGCTAGGGAGCCCATCCCAGCGAACGCCTTGCCCGATGTTGCACGGATCTTGGCACAAGACCAATGCCATGTAGATAAGCTGGAGCCGGTCGCGGTTACTCGTTTCCTGGCGAACGTTCTCAATTTTTTTCTTTCAAAAATTTCACGTCCAAGGTATCTGAGGAGGGGTTCAAATTGTCGCTTCCTTGTGCACAGGGGCGGAGTGGGGGCACTTACCACTCGGTTGAAGTGGGGCTTTGTGAACACTTACAACCAAACTATTATATGTATTTTTAAAGTTATTTTTTAAAATCATTTTTTCTTCTGATTTCTTTTCATTTTTGAAAGAAAAATCTCTATTTTTACGGGCATTTAATTTTTCTAAATTTGCCATGTCCATGTCTAAATATAGGTAGCATGGCAATTCAATTTTATTTTAATCCATGACAATTTTTGGTGTTCCAAAACATGGAAATTTTAGGTCTTTTTGCAATGACCCATGGCAAGCTTTAGGAAATATTATCACTTGCTCATGAAATTTTTTGAATTATTTTTTTACTTTCTCACATGGCAGTTCTACAATTAAGAACGTCACATTTTACTAATTAATAAAATGAAATTTTAATAATTAAGAGGTTGACATTTTTATGATTAATGATATGGCCTTTTATTATTAATGATATAATATTTTTATTATTAAGACGATGTCAGCTTTATTATTAATAGGATGAAAATTTAATTATTGAGAGGATGTCATTTTTATTATTGTTTGGATGGCATTTTTATCATCAAGAGGATGGTAGTTTTATTATTAAGATGATGGCAGTTTCAATTTTTTTTATTGAACAGGAAAATAAAATTTAGTGAGATGGCATTTTTTGTGAATTCTTGCAAGGTGGACCAAATAAAGAAAAAATTTACATAGGGGCATTTTTATTTTTGGTCCATGGTAAAAATAAAGAAAAAATGTTCTCCAAAAACATGTCATTTTTTGCACAGTGAAACATCTCCACGACAAATTTCATAAAAGGAATTGTAGATCACACGACACACTTTTTATCATACCATTGTATTTATAAATGATAGAAATGGCGGTTTTGTAAGGTAGCATGGCATTTTTAATATTTTCATAATCATGGATTTTTTTTATAAATTTATGTTTTCTCTGTATTTTTCATAAGGAAACGTGTATTTAAAAAATTGTTAACTGGCCCTCTGGGCCAGTCAGGGTTCG
>NC_041382.1:109629534-109636651 GCF_002162155.2 Triticum dicoccoides
GCTTCCGGACGATTGCTCCCCGGACATTGGGGTCCTTAAGGAAACACCCTCTGCAAATCCGAAAAGAAAAACACCCTCTAAGATATGAGTATGAAAGAGCTTGTTGCTAGCATTTTTTTACTACCAATAGTTGAAAGATGCAGTAGGAAAACACAATACTACCCGCTTTTTGGTTTATTAGGCATGCTTGTATCCCTAGAATAACAATTTGTCAACATAGTATGATCTATATATAACTAGAAAGATAGTGATTGAAATGTCAAATGATCTATTTTTCTAGTGGTATAAAAAGCGAGAAAATTGAAAAGACTACAAACAAGGTTTGTTACATGCTCGCCAAGGAGCCAAATAGACGACAACAAGCAAAGTCAGAATAAACCGAGCAATATAGATTGTAGGCGTCTGTGCAGGGTGCCTGGTCTTGTGCTGAGCAAGCTTAAAGCGCCGCATCACTTCCTCCGGCATGGCTTTGTCCTTCGCTCTCCCTAGCGACTCCCAATTTGGAAAAAGAGCATTGCTTTCAAAACATAAGCTGCAGGATAAGAAAGAATAGAACCCTCAATCATAACGTATATTCCGCAATGCATTGCATTGGCAACAAAGAGACGCCAAAACAACCCTGCGAGTGCTACCCTTCAACCCATGAACAATTGTCAACCAGTCTCAGGTGGATATAGTACCCTAGTCTGTGCCTACCATATTGCGAATGCAGCTCCAAATAACTTTCGCCGGGCTGCAAGAAAAAAAATACGCTCCGCGTCTTTTGGATTGCCACTAAGGAAACAAAAACCATGGCTTGGAACATGTCTCTGCTGAATATTATTGCTGCAAATAAACAAAAACCATAATAATAGTTATCCATCGGTCGACATTGATTGCCGTCTGATGAAGATCATCACACCCCTTTTATAGTTGCACGACCTTGATGTTGAAAATCAGGCCACCCTTGAGGTGACCCCAAAATAGCTATTTCTCTTGTTTAGTGTATTTCCGGGTCGGCTAAGAAGAAGAAGAAGAAGAGAAAACAAATACAAAATCAACCTACCTAGGCAGCTAGATGCAATGAAAGCTGCACCTTCTAACAAAAATTCAAAAGCACAGTGATGTTTTTCGTTCTCCAAACTTCATTTCATGGAACCGTGACGCTGTGATTAAGCCGGTCCATCGTCCATGTGCTAATTACACTCCAGGACAAGAGCTTGCACAGTATAAAGTACGTACGTCCTCTCCCCTTACAGCTCAATCATCATCATGGCCAAATTGACGCACGCACGAACGAACGATCCAGCCACGTACGGGACCAACACCGCACCATCACCAATCACCAAAAGGTAAAGCGACCGATCGATCGAGGACGAATTCAATGGCCCGGCGGACCCCTTGATAAAGCCAGACGTCCGCGGAAGCTGCCTGTGATTGATTAATCATCACCACACCACACCACACCACACTCTTTATTTAATTAACCACGCAAAAATCAAACACCTTTATATAAGCAGGAGCAAAGTAATATATGTATCCCTCCATCGTCGATCCTTCTGTGTTCGTCATATGCACTTTTACACGCAAAGTTATACAGATCAATCAATCAATCAATCACCAAATCAAGATGAAAGAAAGAGAGAAAGAAAGAAACAAGAGGGAACGTAAGGGAGAAACAATTTACAAACCAAAACCTCACCAAACATTTCTTAGTATAGCTACTAGGAGTATTATAAACTCGCGTATACGTTACAATCTGGATCTTTGCATGTCGTGGCGGCAGCGGCGGTTGATTGCCGGCCGCCGGCCGTTGGTGTCGGGCTGTCGGTTGGGTACTTGGGTTCAATTCAAGCACCAGTTGATGCCGAGCCCGTGCGCGTCGAACTGCGCCGTGGCGGCGTCGGCGGCGGCCTTGCTGTCGCCGTAGATGCACTGGCCCTGCTGGTGGTACTGCGGGTAGCCGCCGTCGAACACGTAGTCGGACCACTTGAGCTCGTCCAGCGCCGCGCCGTAGTGGTCGGCGGCGGCGCCGGCGCCGGCGCCGTCCTCGGTGCAGCTGCTGATCGACCCCAGCTCCAGCCACGGCAGATGGTGGTTGCTGCTGCTCTGCGTGGTCGACGACTCGAACCCGCTGCCGCTGTTGCTCGGGTTGTTTTTGTTGTTGTTGTTGCAGCACAGCTCGTCCGTAGCGTTGCCGTTGGCCACGCCGCCGGGGCTCACGCCGGCCATGGAGTTAAGCGTGCTGGAGCTCGACACCGACGGGATGACTGCGCCGTGCAGGGCGTCCGCATCCAGGTACCCGGCGAAGTCCGCCGTCTGGTTGTTGTTGTTGTACCCCGACAGCGAGGACAGTGACCCATCGTCGCTGCACCCGCCCACCACGCCGCCGGCGCCGTCCATGCTGCCCCGGCTGTACACGTAGCTCTCCGCCGACACCAGCGGCGGCATGTGCGGTCCTCCCACGGGGGACGACAGTATCAGCTCGGCCTCGCTGAACACGGCGGAGCGGCTGACAGGCGTGGCGGCAGCGGCAGCGCCGGCTGGGGCGAGCGGCTTGTGGGTGGCCGGGTCGATGCCGCGCTGGCGGAGCTTTTTCTTGATGAAGGAGTTCCAGAAGTTCTTGACCTCGTTGTCGGTGCGACCGGGCAGCTGCGCGGCGATCTGAGACCACTTGTTGCCGAGGATGGAGTGGAGGTGGATGATGAGGTCCTCCTCCTCCTGCGAGAAGGCGCCCCTCTTGAGGTCCGGCCTCAGGTAGTTTATCCACCTCAGCCTGCAGCTCTTCCCGCACCTCTCAAGGCCTAACAATGCAGCAGCAAATTAATTAAAACCCGATTAATCCCATCAAATTAGCACTTCAAAACTGCTAACTAATTCTCCACACAACAAACATTGCCAATCAATTGCATCACATAAAAGGAAGCCATCTCTAATTTAGATAGAAAATGTTATAGTGGCACTAGCTAGCATAACTGGCCAGAAAGCTACTGCTGCATTGGCGGATCAAGGAGGGGGCAAGAGCTAGTGCAGTAGTAGTGAACTAGGGATGTGGCTATAGGCTGGTACGGTACCTGCAATCTTGGGGACGGAGCTCCAGCAGCCGTTGCCGTACTTGGCAATGTGGTTCATGAGCTTCTCGTCCTCCTCCGGCGACCAGAGGCCGCGCTTGAGCCTCTTCTTCGTCCCGCCGGGCCGCTTCGACATGCCGCCGACTGACTGAGACGACGCAAACCGAAGCTCAGTTTCTTTGCCGCCCGTGCAGCTTTGCTAGCCGGCCGTGGCGAGCAGAAGGCGGCGGCCGACGATGGCGGCAATGGCAGAGGAGGGAACGACCGACGGAGCGATGGAGGGAAGACAAAGCGAGGGCAGAGTATAAAAGGGGCCTCGGGGCGGAAGGCGGGGGGTCGCTCTCAGGTAGGTGCCAACGTAGCGCTTGCCTCGCTCCTGCTAGCTACAGCCCAGAGTGTAGAGAGTACACACACACGGAGCTAGCTAGCCAGTGTCAGTACTGCTGCCGGCGTACTCTCTCATCTTTTCAGCTCCAGTGAACCCGCCTTTGCCCATCCGTCGGGGCAGATAGGTTGGTCGTGAAATCTTTTGCCCGTGTCGTGTGCGTCGTGTGTGTGTGGGCTGATTAGACAAAGAGATTAGGTCTCCTAACTGTCCACCCAGCTGCGGTAGGGCTGGTTGACTCTTTAGTGTCCCCCCTGCTTTTCCGCGCCTTTCCCCCGCTTAATCATTTTTCACCTTGACACCTTTGCATCCTCCACTACCACACCACCCACACAGATGCTGCATGCATTGCATTGCATGCACCCCGTGGGGCTTTGGATGACGCTCACTTTGCGTTAGGATCACTTCTTGAGGCTGCAAGTTGTCTGGAACGCAAGCAATTGAGCAGCACGGCAACAGACATGTCATGTCGATCTATTCTCCACCACGCATATGAACCAACAGTTACGTACGTAGCCCCTTCAATTCCTGTCAATATAGGGTACGTGTCACTTTTGAGTAATGTCTCTATCAAGTAAACATTTTTAAGTTTGGTTATTCATGCATGTAGAAAAAGGAACCACAAACATTTATTGACAGTGTCAAACTGATAATACTGAATGATACATTTCTGTCGGTCATTCAACAGTTACGTACATAACCCCTTCAACTCCTCTCAATATACATGTTACTCTAGAATATGTCTCAATCAATAAAGCATTTTTAAGTTTGTCTTTAGATGTAAAAAGTATCAATAACATCTATTGGTGTTCAAAAATTGGTAGGTACTGCTAAATCCATTATGAAATATAATATACATATCTATGTTTTCTTTTGCGAGATATATATATGTTTTTTAATTACATGTTTCGGAGAATCAGTGATCAAAATGATATGTTGGAAATGGTGCCAATATTTTACGAAAATCTTACATGCTTAGTTCAGTCTAAGGGCAGTTATTCCCACAAACTGCTTGGAGGTGGCATTCCACATTTCACAGTACGTAATCTTTTTGTATGTAAGAATAGGATTTCTTGTGGGGTAGCGCGTTTTGGTGACCGGGCTCCATGGAGGCCAATTATTTTTGAAAAAAAAAATCAAAAATCAAACTTTCCGGTTTGAAAAAAATCTGAAAAAAATATGCATGTACATAAGCATGAAATGTATGTGCGTGCAAAAACTTAACGAGGAAATACCTTGAATTGCGACATGTACAAAAAACAAATTCATGATCTTTGGGGATGAACAGTATCATGTGCTAAAAAACCACGTTTTTTTTCCATAGCCCTCATTCAACGTATTTCATCTTGAAAATTTACACACATGTATATTTTGCCTCCATGTATATCTATATATATTTATTTTCAATTTTTTTAAAACATAATAATATGAATTTTGATTTGAAAAAAAACATCCATGGAGCTCGGCCTCCAAAAGCAATTTTCGTTTCCTGTGCCAATACATACTGAAACCGGCATGTATTTCAACACGCAGGTAGTACTGCTTACTACTAGCCAAATGCCACAGTAGAGGAACCTTATCGTGTCACTGATGCGTACGGAGCTACCTGTAGCAAGTGATCCCATCCCTACCAGTAGAGTGGACGTTGGGTTACAAGAAAGAGGGAGCTGGAAGGAAAGGCCAAATGGCCCATGTGACACGAGAGAATTAATCCGGGGATCGACACTACAGCAAAGCATGCGTGGACAACAGGGCACTGCAATCATAGCCACATAACCATTAGCTAAAACACGTTCGCTTTTCCTAGCTAGCTAGCTATATGACGAAGCAATCAAACTAGTCTATAATGTGTGTGTGTGTGTGTGTGTGTGTGTGTGTGCGATCCCTGCTTTGGCCACAGCGATCCAGGGTTTGTATATGGAACAGATCAACGGGTAGATCATTTTCCCTGGCAGAGAGCCAGTCGCCAGCGAATAGTGACCGCGTGACAAAGAGCGTTTATAGCAGCACACGTGCCCCCACGCACCGACAGGGTTCACTGTGGTGCTCGCGCCCGAGTGCATGAAATGTTGGGTTCACGCTACGTACAAACGGGCCGGCGCCATCTGCGTCAGCCGCCGTCGACTTGTCGCGCTCGCCCGTCTGCGATTTCTTCTTCTGCTGCTTCTTGAAATGAGACGTGAAGATGCTGCTGGAGCAGAATGGACGACGGAGAAGAGCCGATCGACACCTGAGCTCGCCTAATTAAGACCCTAAGCTCTATTTGGCAGGGTTGAAGGGAGAGGAAGGAGGTGATGCATTTCACGGCATCTCTCGGGAGGTTGGGGATGATATTTTCCGTGGTCCATGGATCCGGAGGGAAGATTGGTAGGGAACCAGCGGATTTGTTGTGGAAGGCCTCATGATGGAACGTTCGAAACTGGGTGGAGGTGGTGCCGAACAACGGGCCGGCGAACGAAGTAAATCTACAGGGTCGTCTCTGGCACGGAGGAGGTGGAGCAGTGACGTTGACATGACTGTGAGTTGTATGAGTTGGAGCATCTCCGGCCGTTGACCCCAGGCGGCGGTTTTACACGCTCTCTGGGGGCGTGTCGGCGCTAAAATCGACGCGGGGGCAAGTGGATTTCAGCCGCTCGCCCCAGGGTCGTCCCCAGACGCGTTTTATTTATTTTAAATAATTTGAATTCAGCAAAGTTCAGCTAAAATCCAGCAAAGTTTGACTAAAATTCGGCAAACTTGATATTTATATTAAACATGTTCGGCGTTTTACATAAATTATTAAAAAAATAATCTAAGGGGAGAAGAGACCGATCAGCGCGGGGGAGTCGCCGACGTCCCCGCCGTCCTCGTCGTCGTCATCGGCCTTCTCCTTCTTGATGGCGCGGCCTCCCGTGTTGGACCCTTGCCCAACGGCTCCATGGCGGACATGCGGGCATCGTCGTCGCTATCGTCGAGGACGACGATGCCTCCCTCATCCCGGCCACGGCAACGAGCTTCGAACCGCGCGAGGGCGGCGCACTGACACTCCTTCTCTGCATGCAGCCAGTCATCGCGCGCCCATTTGAGGGCCGCCTCGTCGTCGAGCGCCTCCTCCTTGACGCCGCCGGCGATCCCGGGCTCCGTCTTCACGACGGGGAGCCCTGGCTCTGTCTTCACGACGGGGAGCCCTGGCTTTGTCTTCGGCTTGACGAGCCGGGGAGGGGCCGAGGAAGAGGAGCAGCCGCCGCCTTTGTTGATGTTGATGCCGGTCGGGCGGGTGCGCCGGCCGAGCAGGGTCTCCGCTGCGGGCTCAAGGGTATGGGAGGAGGAACGGGACGAGGACGACGAGCCGGAGACGAACCTCCTTGGCATCCATTGCCCGGCGCCGCGGCGGGGCACCGGAGCGGCGGCCGGTCCTCGAGGGTATGTGAGCGGTGGGTTGTTGCCGCCCTCGAGGTGCGCGAGAACCTCGCGGAGCGTCCGGCGGGGATGGACCACCACAGTCGTCACCCCTCGCTGCTCCACCGGCCGCCCGCCACCACCGGTGCCCCGTTGGTGGAGGCGAGGCGCTGCTCCTGACGGCGCTGAAAGTATGCCGCCCACGCCTTGTGGTTGTTGGCGGTGTACTGCGGGGAGGCGCGCTGCTCCTTGGTTAGCGACGACCGAACGCGGTCGCCCTCGCCGATGAAGTGATGGGGGCGCG
>NC_041382.1:109636821-109659540 GCF_002162155.2 Triticum dicoccoides
CCTCCATCCTGTCGGTCTAGCGCGCATGTCTGGAGGCGCCGGAATGCTCGCCTCAAACAGCAGGTACGCCTCCCACGTCTGCAGCGAGCGGCGGCCGAAGCCGTTGGCCGCCGCTCCGTCGCCGGGGAACCGCTCGCACATTATCATGGATGGGGTTGGGAGAGAGGAGAGGTTCGTCGACGGCGGAGAGAGAGACAGAGAGGTTCGGCGGCGCTGGAGAGAGATAGAGAGCACGACGTCTGTGACCAACGACGGGGCTAGGGCGATGCTTTTTATAGACGCCGGGAGGGCGTGTTGGGGACTCGGCTGGAGCTGCTCTTACAAGGCAGGAGAGGCAGCGCCGACTAAGAGAATGGTTAATAGTAGAGCAAGCTACTTGCTCTATCTAATAGTCATGTCATGTCATATATAGCTAATCTAAAAGTCAACCCATATAATAGTATTTTTATGATAAAATCCATATAATAGTTAGCTATAAGTATACCTGGCTATGGGCAGCCCGGCTTGACCTGACCTTGCCCACGGGCCAGGTCTGGGCCTAGATTTTGAGCCCGATGGCCGGTCTGGGTCCGTGCCCGTCGTATTTGCAGTTTAACGAAGAGGCCTGACCCGAGGCCTGAGGCCCAACAGGTTTTTTGCGTGATGCGTCAGGTTTGGGCCTGATTTTTAGGCCCAACGGCCAGGCCGAGTTCGGACCTAGTTTTTCGCATAATTGATTGCTTTCTTGATCATTATGCATGCATGTGTACGCAAACTACACTGTTCCACGTTCAAAACCTCAGCACGGTCAATTGATGAGGCCACTATTTGTAAATCCCCGGGGACCGGTAGCTTGAAATCCTGCAGCTACGTGTGCATGCATTAAACCGCGCGTACACATGTCGCCCTGCACGTAGTACGCACTCACACTGCACAAGAGTATCAGCCATACTGTACGCCGCTGACTCAAGGAAAATAGCTTTGGTACGTGCAGATATGTTTAGGCTGCCCGTAATGGGAGTATCATTGGTAGTATCATACATGCCAACTAAACAGTTTTGATGAGGTGTCATAGAATTAAATGAAGAAAGAGAGGCTTGAGTATCATATCATGATACCGTATCATATTAAATGATGTGCTACTTTGTGTCATGCATGATAATAAATGTAGTCCTCTATGATACCAACATATGATACTATGCATCAGGGATGTAGTATCATAGACTAGTATCATATGCATGATACTAGTATATGATACTCCCCATTACAACCAGCCTTATGCTCATTATCTTCTTGTATACAAATACTCCACGTGTTGATCTCATATAATATATAATAGTTGGGACATGATAATTTCAGATAAATGGGTTGGGAGGCTTGCCACGCCAGAACGGAATTGTGTGCTGTCTGTGTCTCCAAAAGTAAGTGAACAGGAACAGTGAGCTTGTTCCGTCAGATAGCTTTACGTACTGTATCCCGCGAAGTTCAATCAGCTGGCTACGAAATGAAACAGTGCTTTGTTCCATCAGCTAGCTTTACTATGTTTTTGTGGTGGAACCAGCCTATTAGGATTCAAGGCATAAACTTGTCACTGATGCTCGCATTTTTTTCAATTTTTTTCATACTTTTCAATGATAATTGTTCACTGTGAGGAGTCGTTTCTACCGACTGCGAAACTCCTCTGGTCTTAGAGATATGATGTGTATACATGCGTTCATAAGGGTAAATATATGTGAATAAGCATCTGCGATTATACCATGTTCAAAAAATGGAACACTATACGGTATAGGAGCTTTGATGTTTCGACATTGCCCGTGTGGGAGTTTTTAGGGTGTGATTATGTTTGGTTTGTACCCAAATTTAACCTATCAAGATTTTATTTCCTCATAAGGTCGACATTATTTAAAAGAATGTACTAGAGTTGCCAAAAGAGTTTTGGCATGTCAAAAAGTTGACAGCCATCCAAATAAGGACCAACGTTTTGGCCACGACCAGAACAACAAATTAGTAGGATAGAATTTAGTAGCAATCGTAACATACCCTTTACTCTCACACAAGGTTGATTGTGAGAGCGTGCACTCCACTGTCGAAAATGGGGCTTCTCTACCTTTGGTGGTTTCACTGTCGTTGGATTTGCCTCCATATTCATCGATCTACCTCCATTGCAGCTAGATCAACTCATGGACAACTCGCTAGCAGGCACTTTCCCAGTTATCATCTTAAACATTTATGACTAGAGTCATTGTTGTGCCGCTCGCCTCCATTACTGATTCACTACATTGCCGCCCCGACCATCCCTCTGGTGTGGTCTTGGGACGGAGGGCATGTAAGTAGCGAGGAAAGAGGCGTCCTATCTTCTCTACAGCCAACACCCAACGCGTCCTCCTCCACCAAACCCTAACCCTAGCTCAGGCTATGAGCTAACATCATCGGATGTTGATCCCCATCCTCGTGTTGCGTGTGTCATCATCGTCGTGGCCGACTACATCGTCATTGGCTTTGGGTCTGTGGCGTCTCACTTGGACCGTTAAGGCTACGGTCGACCATGTCATTGGCTCGATGGAAGGTTACTCTCACCTTCATCTCTGTGTCTCTATCGCGCTAGTGCTCTCTAGAATTGATGTGGACACATCTCTACTACGGTAACACCCACAGCGTCACAGCTACACCTACTCATGTTTCGGACATACAAGGACCGACCAGTAGAGTTTGCGTACGTCAACTCAAATATCATGTACTGTCATTTCTAAGATCTTTTCTAGTAGCTAATGAGAATACGATGATGCCTAAATTTGACTAGTTTGTATTCTTCAGAAATGTAGAACTTAGCATGGACAAGAGGGACACACTATGAACCATGATCAAGCATGGATATGGCACCAAGCACATAAGGATTGAAATGAGGCCCCGAGCGGTGATTTCAGGACTTGAATGCCACCACACTGATGCATGAAAACATGAACGAAATATACAAGATGGCATTTCATTGTTCCGTTTATAGTTATCTTTGTACTTCCATACCAGAAAGAATATGCAAACCGGAGTAAATTCCTGTCTTGGAGTGTGTATGAGTCATTAACGTGTACTCTCCGTACCAGAATGAATATGCAGACCATCATGCATATGTATATGGATCAAGGGAATATGATTGAAAACCATGAATTGCCGAAATACTCGATCAGGGAGCAACCGAATCAAGCATACTGGGTATTATATTATGCTCAAGATCGATTCATGCATGTGCTGTTTTCCGACATCAATTTGCACAACCTTGATTGTTTGCCGTTCACTAGCTAGCTCATGTTCTGCTCGCGATCAAGCTAATTAATGTGATTACACCCCAATTATGGAATGCTAGTTGGAGGTATCTTGATGAAAAACAGAGCTGGCGCTCCGGATGAGGACATATTGTACGTTAGGTGCCGCAATCATGCGTGCATTATTGGCTTTGCATTTTCAAATGGTGCCTAGCCTAGCGCAGCTTGTAACGGCTAATCATGGAGACACAGTTTATGTCGACGCGTATGCACGTTTAATTGGTTCATAAGATGGTCTAACATAGGACGATCTTGGCATATAGTAACTGAATGAAAAATCACAGTTAAAAGTTTGGGAAAATGGTAAAAAGAGCATGCACGTAAAAGATACGTAGACACATATGCATGTAAAATGTAGTAAAGCTAGGCAGAAAAATAACACTCTCTCTCTCTTTTATTTACTCAGCATATTATCTTTGTGTCAAGTCCAACATTGTAAAGTTTGACCAAATTTATAAAAAATATTATCATTCACAATATCAAATCAATACCATTAAAATCATCATTGACTATACTTTTGCATCACATATACTTGTTATTGCGAAAGCCATATTGATAAACTTGGTCAAACTTAATAAAGTTTGACTTTGATCAAAGCTAATATGCAAAGTAAATAAAAATGGATGAAGTACTAATTAAGTAAATGCATACTGAGCTATACTAACTTGTAATGTGGTGTAAAACCAGGGGCGGATCTAGGGGGGGTGTCGTGGTTGCCATGGCACCCACTATAAAATAGTTTATATAGTATATCTAACCTTATTTTTTGCACTATTTGTTGGATTTACTATGGCGTTTAGGTATAATCATACTACTTTGGTGTACTTTCTCTAAAACTTATACCTATGTATTGATGTTTCGCATCATTGGTAATTTGATCCTAAGTCCGTCATTGTGTAAAGCGGACTATTCTTTAAGTTACAGTAAGTACCCATTGGAAACGATTTTCTTATTTTACCAGAAATTACAAGTATGTGTTCATGTCGACCCTCTGCATATATCTATTTGTTTCCTTCTTATCAATTTCTCTCTCTCTTTTCATGTGCTGAACGAATTTAGATTTGCAGGATTATGACACGATATTGGGTTTTAATAGTTTTGAGTTTTCAAGGTTGGTACAACATGATTGCACAATGCAAAACTGTCTAGAATAAATAAAACAGTAATGCAGCTTCATAAAGTTTAATAAAGGCGACACTGCATTCTCTGGAAGCCTATACAAAACTGTCAATACAAAGTTAACTACGTGGGCATGCACACCTACTGGTATTAATTTGTGAAAGGAGTGGTTTTGCTTTGCAAGGACTTCAGTAAGAAATGCTCAAGCCATGCTACTGTAGCATGTACTATATTAGTATACGGCATTGTCATTAGAGAAAGGAACATACCACCAACTATATGGTGGGGTACTTCATTGATCAACGGAATCAATAGGCTCACAACAGCGTTAATAGGGTTAAAGGGACAAGTGAGGGGATATCCGCCACAATCACCAGTTTAGCTATAGCAAACCTGTGACAAATGTGATCAACTTAGTTTACACACAACCAAGTTTCCAATCGAATTGCCATGAGTGTAGTAATTTTGAAGTCACTGATAATTAACTAGGAATAAGGTCTTACCACTTGGCTAGTACGTACTGTTTTATCAGCTTTCCGATTTCTAAAAATAGTACTAAAAGCCTAAGGTTTCCGTCTTTGCATATCTAGCCGAGATTTTCCTGAAAACGTCCTTGAAAAGTGTAGCTCAGGTTCATATTTAGAAATAGTGAAGCGCGTCCTTTGTCGCTCAGTCGCATAATTCAACGACCAGCTCTTAATCAAATTGCCATTGAAAGTAACATCACAGTTTCTCTTTATTGGACCACCCCTCTGTGTGTGACATGAAAAAAAAATGCTCTCCCGTCATGTGAACCGCATGGCAGATCGATCACAGCCTCGAACATAACTCCTTGGTTGCCTGACTGGGAATCCTGATCGACATATATTTGGCATTTTAGCCCGCACTGATCGCACAACGCTCGTTACAGTACAGTAACTATTACCGCCGAGCCGCCCCACGCATGCTAACTATGCATTACGTCCTGCCACGTTAATCATTGTCCTGTATGTAGGCGCGTAGGACAGGTCCGGTGCAATCAACGCGCACGCAGTTCCTCCTCCACAGTGCGCACGTACTGCACGGTAGTACACGCGTGGACGCTTGCCCATGCCGCGGAATGCATGCATGGGTGCTCGAAATAAACACGGCCGTGGCCGATCAAGCGATTGGGTCGGGTGCGCATGGAGATGGCTATCAGTACCACAGAACTTGTACGTTTTAGATTCCTGCATTTGGTCGAACAGTCTGACGACAGTGAGTGGTAGTGTCAAGTGTCAATGGCTACTAACAGTGAAGTCCTCACCAGTCACCAACACGTCGTACCCATGTGAAATATACTTACGTTGGTGTGCCCGTCGATAGGGTTGTAGCTCACACTATGGCACCAGGTGACTATCGCAAAAAGCTTCTCCACGTTTCCGTAGGTAAAGGGACGTGTACGATCGTGGACTTTGTGTACTTTGAAGTTCAACATAGAGCACTTTACCTAGACCACATGTTACACTACTACAGTGACAGTATTACGCTATACCACCACCAACAAGTCCTTCCTAGTCAACAGAGTGCCATACCCGCACGTGACGTACGTGGCCTATACGCGTTGGTGTGGCCGTCGATCTAACTGTAACTCACACTATAGTGCCACGTGACCAGCTAGAAAAAACACTCCGTATTTGGCAGGTAAAGGGACGTGACAGACACACAAACTATTTATACTTTGAAACTTGACGGGGAGCATTTTACCCTAACCACAAATTATACTAGTACTATAGTGATAGCATTACTATTATGCTACTAGTAAGTGTGCACGTGCAACGCACGTCTATTTGAACTAATAAGTGTGCACATGCAACACGCGTCTATTTGGATTAACACACTATACTATAAACTTAATACAAGACAATTTATTCATAAATTTGAATTTTTCCTATAAAATACACAATCTCTTATTCCTTACTCGTACAAACAATTTGAAATATCGTTTCTCCTTAATCAACATGTCACTTGTATTAAAAGACCATCCAGTGTTCCCAATGTATAAAACTCAAAAAAAATTAGAAGATTCATCATGATCCTCCATATGCACACATTTATGCAAGTATAATCACACATGAAAATGTCACTTAGGACAAGCTAAGGAACCGTTTCAGTGCCAACAAACTCCAGTCAAGAATTATTATTACAATTGAGTGTCAACCACATAGTGGGAAGAGACCTCTATGGTTTGTTGAAAAGAGGAAGCCATTGTCAAATAGAGAAGTGTAAAGATGTCTTGACCGGATAGAATCAACTATGAAACAAGTCAAAAAAATGCTAGTTGGACCATCCAATTCTACTATTGCACACAAGTGTCGTAATGTTTGGAAGCAAGAAAAGTGACTTATTTTATTATGAAAATAGAACATGTAAACCAAATAAAAATTACAATGATAAATTGCATAATTATACTTGTTGTTCACTGGACAGAAGCATTAACATGACAACTTGGAACAGTTACTTGAGTACTACACATTTATTTAAGGGCTCAACATTCTAAAATTTTGACAATATAACAAATACCCTCTCAGTTTGTAGTAATAATGATATGAAGATAAATAATTTGAAAATGGTCTTCAACATGCGTAGGCTACCACTTGTAAGAATAACAGTGGCAAAAAATGCCAACAAATACCGGTTTAGAAAGAAAAAAACTGCAGACATGCTTCCAATTTTAGCAACTCCAGTGGATAAAACATATTTTACCTCTCAAGTCAGGAAATAGTCAAATGAAAAAAATGTACTTCTTATAAGTAGTAGAGATGAAGTCATAAGGATCATGATTCAAGATATTCCGAGAAACATGGTTGCTCTCTTTGTATGATGCGAACCCGTCACCTCTATCAAAGTGGTCTTGCGTAGTATGTAATGCAGAGTGCAATAATGAATAAAATAAATGATATAAGAATTTACCATGACCACAAAATATCCTACATTCGTCATTATCATAATCAAAATGCATTTTTTGCTTCTCTTGTATGTGGGCCAAGTTTTCTATCAGGAAAACATGTTAACTCAACTGTAGATAAGGACGGTATGAAAATGCTCATGTAAAATTACAATTGTCATGTATCTGTTGGACAAACAAATACACTTATGCAAACTTCAGGGTTTTTTTTAGTAAAACTTATGCGAACTTTATTTTTTTTCACTAAAACTTATGCAAACTTCTGGGTTTTTTCCACGTAATTTCATGACTGCAAGTAAAGTCTTGGTTCAGCGAATTTGTCTGTGAGTTCATTATATGGTCATGAGTTGACCATGTAATAACCGGTAGTCAGTACTTAAAAAACAGGGATGTGTGTTGTAGGTACGCGAAAATCAGTGAAAAAATAAAGAAAGAAAGAAGACATTGGTTGCCTGAAACCCAACTGTGTGTGTTCCAGCGCGCCTCTGTTTCTCATTGCCTCATCTCTAGTTCCTGTACTTCTAGATTTGTCACCACCGGTGAGGTAGCGATGACAGTAAAAAAAAACAACACTCGGTGCTTACCTGATTAGTGCGTGCGTGTGGCACGTTCGCGTGAAGGCGAGCGTCTCTGTCGTTCAGGCCTGCGAGCGGCCGCGTTGACCGTGTCCTCGGACCAGCTGGCGGCGTTGTCGATGCAGGTGAATCAGTCGTCCAGCTTTGAGGCGGCGCCCTCCATGCACCGGGGCGCCCCCCACTCGATTTTTTGGTCCGCTTATACTGGTCCAGGATACTCAGTGTTGCCCCCACTTGAAGGGCGTCGGCGGTGGGTGGTTGTCAGGGTGGATATTGTGGACGGAGCTGAAGTCGACGCGGATGCCGGTGGTTCCCGGAGAACATGCCAGGACGTGGACGAAGTCGTTGCAGTAAGTAGAAAAGTGACTTGGCCTCCAGGCAGAAGACGAAAGCGGCGACGACACATGTGTGTGTTCGGAGGAAGCTGCAGCTACTCCTCGCATGTCTCCCACTGTGGCTCGCGTGGGGGGTGGACTGGTGACGGCAGGCGACTCGCGATCGCGATTCCCGAGACGATAGGATGCGCTCGCGATTAGTTTCTTAATAATTAGATGCTTTCATGATTAGTTATCTAATAGGATTCGTCTGTTATTAGTTAACTAATAATTAGATGCGTTTAGGATTAATTTCCTAATAGGATGCACACGTGATTATTTTTCTAATAATAGGACGTGCCTATGATTAGTTTCCTAATAATAAGATGCATTTGTGATTAGTTTCTTAATAATTAGATGCGTCTGTGATTAGTTTCTTAATGAGAGTGTCCTTGATTATAGTTTCCTAATTGACCGGACGTGGACTTTCATATTTTGCTCCGCGGTGAAGTACGGTCAGTCAATATAAATTGCTAAGTGCACACAGAGAACAAATTAGGTTAAGACTAGCCGTTAGATTGAGTTTAGTGAGACTAATCATACGATAATAATGTATCCGTATACGTTTTGTGGGGTGCACTTAAAGAAGATAATGTTTGCTCTTTTATAAATAGTATAGAAGTATAGATAATACTACTAACAAGCTGTCATTCAGTCATCATCATGTTGTATCCGCGTGGAGTATGCGGACGTGCTAGTGTGCACGTCGATCGGGTTGTAGCTCACACTGCTATACGACTGGTTGGTAAACGGACGTGACCGACACCTAGACTGTTTGTACTTTGAAATTAGACGGAGAGCACCTTACCATGACCACCAATTATACTGCTATATAGTGATAGTCCGGTGACAAAGTCGGGGTTTCCCGTTTCCCTCTCAAATAGGGGCCTATTTTCTTTTTCTTTTTAGTGGAACGCGTTTAAAGGAAGATTCCTTTAAGAAAACAGGCCTTGTGGTACCCAATATTTCAAGGGTTGTGCTATACTACTAACAAGCCCTCACAAGTCATTGGCATGACGTACCCGTGCGCAATGTATGTGCCCTATTTCTGTTGGTGCGCCCTGTACGTCAATCGTGCCATAACTCACACTGGTGTACCAAATGTTCAGCCTGAAAACATCTTCATGTTTGGTTTCGTAAACGAACTTAGCTCACATACAAAACTATTTGTACTTTGAAATTTGATGAAGAGCATTTTAATACGTGTTATGGTGCCCATTGACCGGGATGTAACTCACACTGTTGTAGTAGGCGACTAGTCAGAAAAACCGCTCCACATTTGGTACATTAATTTGACGGAGAGCACTATACCCTGACCATAAATTGTGCTACTATAGTGGTCAAGCTACTACTAACAAGCCCTCACTAATCATCAACATGTTGTATCTGTGTAATGTACATGGCCTATATGTGCTTGTAACTGACATTGCCGCACCAGGTGTCCAGCCAGAAAAACCTCCACATTTTCATAGGTAAAAGGACGTAACTGACACACGAACTATTTGTACTTTGAAATTACACGGAGAGCACTATACCCTAACCACAAATTATACTATCTCTATAGTGGTAGTATTATGAGTGAGGCGTTTTGGCCCTCGGCCTCCATGAAGGCTGAATTTTTTGGAAAATATCAAAATTGGAACTTTTTAGTTTCAAAAATATCTGAAAAAATTGTACAAGTATGTATATGTGCGTAAATTTCAGAATGAAATACCTTGAAACGCGACCTGTAAAAAAAGATAAATTCATGCCTGGGAGGATGAATAATATCATGTGTTAAAAAGGTTCATTTTTTTTGCACAACCCTCATTTCAACGTATTTCGTCCTGAAAATTTATACACTTGTGCATTATGCCTCCATGTTTATCTATATTTTTTCAGAAAATTTTGAAATGGAAAAAATATGAATTTTGATTTTTTTAAATCGGCCTCCATGGAGCTTGACCTCCAAAAGGGATTTTCGTTGTATTATGCTATACTAGTACTAACAAGCGTCACCGGTCATCAGCATGTCGTATCCATGCATAATGAATGTGTCTTCACGTGCTGGTGTGCCATTCGATCGGACTATAACTTACACTGCCACACTAGGTGAACAACCAGAAAAACATCTCTATGTTTAGTAGGTAATGAGACGTGACTGGCACACGGACTATTTATACTTTGAATTCAGGCGTAAAGCACCTTACCCTGACCACGAATTTTACATCTCTCGTGGTTTGTCAAAGTAGCGGAGCGTTCCAGGACAGTGGTCACAACAATACTACTATAGTGGTAGTACTGCAATATACTCCCTTCGTCAAAAGAGTATATTTTCAACTTTATTAGAGGGTCAAACTATCTTATATTTTGACTGGGTTTGTGTAAAAATATATCAATGCTTGTAAAACCAAATAAGTATATGACAAAAATATATTTTATCATGAATCTAATGCTACTAAGGCCATCTCTAGCCGTTGGCCCCTCAGGGGGCGTCTAAAAGCGCCGCCTGGGGGTGAGCCGGCGCAAAAAATGGCCCTGGGGGCGAGTCGGTCCCCAGCCGTCGGCCCCCAGGGCCGCCCCCAGGCGCGTAGAACCGTTCGGCGAAGTTATGATAAAAACTAGTTAAATTTCGCGCATTTTCGTTACATTAACCTAATCTAAAAAAGAAAAAGGGCTGAAGTCGTCGCCGCCATCGTCGTCGTCGGCCTTCTCCTCCTTGACGCGGGCGCCCCTGCTGGACCCCTGCCCGGCGTCACCATGGCGGACTGGCGGCGGCGTGTCGTCGTCGTCGTCGCTGTCGCATAAGACGACGACCCCGTCTTCAACGCGGCCGCGTCGGCGCTCCTCGAAGCGGCGCAGGGCGGCGCGCTGGCGTTCCTTCTCCTTCTCCCGGCACGCCTTCTCCATCGTAATGGAGTCCTGGCGCGCCCATTCTAGGGCCACGTCGTCGTCGTCGAACTCCGCCTCCACCGGCGCCAGCCCCGGCTCTGTCTTCACCGGCGCCAGCTTCGGCTCCATCTTCGGCTTGATGAAGCACGAAGGAGCCGACGAGGAGGGGGCGCGCCGGCCGCCCTCGTTGATGACGATGCCGACGCTGCGAGTGCGCCGACCGATTGGCGTCTCCGCCGCAGGCTCGGCCTTGACGCCGAGAAGCGCCGGAGAACCGGAGGAGTGGGAAGATGAGCGAGAGGAGGAAGACGAGGAGGAGGCGAACCTCCTTGGCGCCCATGCGCGTCGGTGTTGCGACGGGGCGGCCCCCGTCGCAGGATAGGTCAACGGCGGGTTGTTGCCGCCGTCGAGGTGCGTCAGCACGCCCTCCAGCGTGCAACCCGGGACGCCTCACCACAGGTGGCGCCCCACGCTGTTCTTCACACCGCCGACCACCAGCGTGTCGTTGGTGGAGGCCAGGCGCTGCTGCTGGCAGCGCTGGAAGTACACCGCCCAAGCCGCGTGATTGCCGGCGGCGTACTGGGGGAGGGAGCGCTCGTCGTCGGTCAGGGAGGCGCGCGCGACCTCGACCTCCTTGGCGAAGTACATGGGCTTCGCCACGGCGTCGGGTAACGGGGGAACGGGCACTCCCCCGTCGCTGAGCCGCCACCCCGTCGGCCCGGCGCGCATGTCCGGCGGCGCCGGGATGTTCGCCTGGAACAGGAGCCAGGACTCCTGTTCGCGGAGCGAACGGCGGCCGAAGCCGTTTGCCGCCGCCTCGTCTCCGGGGAAGCGCTCTGCCATGGCGACGGGCTCGGCGGTGGTAGAGAGGGAGAGAGAGGGGCTGCTGGTGGCGCTCGGGAGAGGAAGACGGAGACGGAGAGAGAGGGGCTGGGCGGCGGTGAGGGGCGAGTCTGGTGTGGGCACCGGCGAGAACCGCCGGCTTTTATAGCCGCTCCGCGCCCGTGTGTACGCGTGCCAGGGAGGGGAGGCGTCGGCGCGCCGTACCGAGACGCACCGCCCGTGAGGAATCAATGGCAAGGCTGACCGGCGGCAGCCTTGCCATTGATTCCCCACGGGAACCGAGGCAGTTGGGGGGAAGACGAGCCGCCGTGTCCCTGACGCGGCTGGCCCGCGGCTTTTTCGCGCCAACACAGTTCGCCCCGGCGCCCCCGGGCGCCCCCCAGCGCGCCGGGTTTGGCCTGGGTCCGCCGGCGCTGTTTTCGGCTCAGGCCAGTGTAAATCGGGCTCCTGGGGGCGCGACTGGGCCGTTTTTTCGGCGCCGGCGCAAAAAAGGCCTGGGAAGGCCTTCCTGGGGCGCGGCTGAAGATGCCCTAATTTGATGACATAAATGCTGACCTATTATTGTATAAATATGGTTCGACATAAAAAAGTTTGACATTTCAACAAAGTTGAAAGTAACACTCTTTCAAAGACCAAGAGAGTATCACTACTACAAAGCCCTCACTGGTCACCAGCACATGTTACTTATGTGTAATGTACTTGGCCCATACATGATGGTGTGCATGTCGATCGGGTTATAGCTCACACAGTCACACTGCCACACTAGGTGACCAGCCTGAAAAACATGTAGCCGCTAGCCTTTTTTTCTTAACAAGGCAAAAGATTTGTCATTTCATTAATTAAAAGAGAGAGTTTTAAACATGGCCCAACAAAGGGCGAGAAATACAAAGGCCATCACTCTCACGGCATAACAAAACCCAAATGCTTAGCACCCGCTAATACCTACAAATTGATTTCATCCTTAATATGGCGCACAATGATTGTTGAAGGAGTCGCGGTGTTGCGGAAGACCCTCGCATTTCGTTCCTTCCAAAGCTCCCAGGAGATCAACATTAGCATGGGGGACATGGCCTTCCTTGAATGACCTCTAGCTTGCGAGACACCAATCCACTACTCGCCGACGCTACCCATCGTGCTCCAGTCTCGAGGTTTTGACATCCGGTAGGCCAAGCCAATCAATAATGGCACACCAAACTCTCACCGAGAAGCGGCAGTGACAAAGATGAGTCGACGTCTCTTGAACTTGCTTGCAGAGAGGGCAAAGACCGCTGTTGGGCCATCCGCGACGGACAAGCCTATCCACACTCCAAACTCTATTCTCAATCACAAGCCACACAAAGAGTTTGCATTTTGGGGGTGCCCAAGCTCTCCAAGCAGCAGCGTACATAGGCGAAATGGCGTGCCCCTTGAACTGTGCTTTGTAGGCCGAGGACGTGGAGAACACTCCATCAGCAGTGAGCATAAGTAACGATTGTAGCAGAGCAGGCGCAAGCGGCGATCGCGGCAGCGGTTGCGGCACGCGCGGATCAGAAGGTGCAAGAGGTAGGGGCCTCTTTACCACTTGCGATCCGGCCCGATGAGGGGGTGCAGGCAACAGGGATTGCCCCCCTCCCTCACTTGGCAGGCCCAAGGTGAGGCGCGTGGCCAAAGCGGTGTCCTCACGAGGCATCCGCCTTCGTAACAGGATCATTTAGATGCGGGCAATCTTCTGGAATATCCGTGGGTTCAGACATGCGGGGCGCCGGACCCAGTTGAAGGAGTATATGCGTAGGGAGGCAATAGTGTTGGAAATATGCCCTAGAGGCAATAATAAATTGGTTATTATTATATTTCCTTGTTCATGATAATCGTTTATTATCCATGCTAGAATTGTATTGATAGGAAACTCAGATACATGTGTGAATACATAGACAACAACATGTCCCTAGTAAGCCTCTAGTTGACTAGCTCGTTGATCAATAGATGGTTACGGTTTCCTGGCCATGGACATTGGATGTCGTTGATAACGGGATCACATCATTAGGAGAATGATGTGATGGACAAGACCCAATCCTAAGCCTAGCACAAAGATCGTGTAGTTCGTATGCTAAAGCTTTTCTAATGTCAAGTGTCATTTCCTTAGACCATGAGATTGTGCAACTCCCGGATACCGTAGGAGTGCTTTGGGTGTGCCAAACGTCACAACGTAACTGGGTGGCTATAAAGGTACACTACAGGTATCTCTGAAAGTGTTTGTTGGGTTGGCACGAATCGAGACTGGGATTTGTCACTCCGTGTAATGGAGAGGTATCTCTGGGCCCACTCGGTAGGACATCATCATAATGTGCACAATGTGACCAAGGAGTTGATCACGGGATGATGTGTTACGGAACGAGTAAAGAGACTTGCCGTTAACGAGATTGAACAAGGTATCGGGATACCGACGATCGAATCTCGGGCAAGTATCGTACCGCTAGACAAAGGGAATTGTATACGGGATTGATTGAATCCTTGACATCGTGGTTCATCCGATGAGATCATCGTGGAACATGTGGGAGACAACATGGGTATCCAGATCCCGTTGTTGGTTATTGGCCGGAGAGTTGTCTCGGTCATGTCTGCATGGTTCCCGAACCCATAGGGTCTACACACTTAAGGTTCGATGACGCTAGGGTTATAGGGAATAGATATACGTGGTTACCGAATGTTGTTCGGAGTCCCGGATGAGATCCCGGACGTCACGAGGAGTTCCGGAATGGTCCGGAGGTAAAGATTTATATATGGGAAGTCCTGTTTTGGTCACCGGAAAAGTTTCGGGTGCTATCCGTAACGTACCGGGACCACCGGGAGGGTCCCGGGGGTCCACCAAGTGGGGCCACCAGCCCCGGAGGGCTGCATGAGCCAAGTGTGGGAGGGGACCAGCTCCAGGTGGGCTGGTGCGCCCCCCACCAGGGCCCAAGGCGAAGAGAGAAGGGAAAAAAGGGGAAACCCTAGGCTCAGATGGGCCTAAGGCCCACCTAGTGGTGCGCCCCCCTCTCTCCCCCCTTGGCTGCCCCCTAGATGGGATCTAGGACTGGCCGCCACCCCTAGGGGTGGAAACCTAGGTGGGGGCACAGCCCCTCCCATCCCCCTATATATACTTGAGGTTTTGGGCTGCCATACACACGAGAACATCTCCTTCTTGGCGCAGCCCTACCCCTCTCCCTCCTCGTCTCTTGCGGTGCTTGGCGAAGCCCTGTTGGAGTACCACGCTGCTCCACCACCACCACGCCGTCGTGATGCTGCTGGATGGAGTCTTCCCCAACCTTTCCTTCTCCCCTTGCTGGATCAAGGCGTAGGAGACGTCACCGGGCTGTACGTGTGTTGAACGCGGAGGTGCCGTCCGTTCGGCACTAGGATCATCGGTGATTTGGATCACGATGAGTACGACTCCATCAACCCTGTTCACTTGAACGCTTCCGCTTCGCGATCTACAAGGTTATGTAGATGCACTCTCCGTCCCCTCGTTGCTAGATTACTCCATAGATTGATCTTGGTGATGCGTAGAAAATTTTGAATTTCTGCTACGTTCCCCAACAGTGGTATCAGAGCTAGGTCTATGCGTAGTTTCTATACACGAGTAGAACACAAGTTGTTGTGGGCGTCGATTTTGTCAATTTGCTTGCCGTTACTAGTCTTATCTTGATTTGGCGGCATCGTGGGATGAAGCGGCCCGGACCGAACTTACACGTACTCTTACGTGAGACTGGTTCCACCGACTGACATGCACTAGTTGCATAAGGTGGCTAGAGGGTGTCTGTCTCTCCCACTTTAGTCGGATCGGATTCGATGAAAAGGGTCCTTATGAAGGGTAAATAGAAATTGGCATATCACATTGTGGTTTTCGCGCAGGTAAGAAACGTTCTTGCTAGAAACCTATAGCAGCCACGTAAAAACTTACAACAACAATTAGAGGACGTCTAACTTGTTTTTGCAGCTTATGCCTTGTGATGTGATATGGTGAAAAAGATGTGATGAATGATATATGTGATGTATGAGATTGATCATGTTCTTGTAATAGGAATCACGACTTGCATGTCGATGAGTATGACAACCGGCAGGAGCCATAGGAGTTGTCTTAATTTATTTATGACCCGCGTGTCAAGAAAAACGTCATGTAATTACTTTACTTTATTGCTAAAGCATTAGCCATAGTAGTAGAAGTAATAGATGACGAGACAACTTCAAGAAGACACGATGATGGAGATCATGATGATGGAGATCATGGTGTCATGCCGGTGACAACGATGATCATGGAGCCCCGAAGATGGAGATCGAGAGGAGCAAAATGATATTGGCCATATCATGTCACTATTTGATTGCATGTGATGTTTTATCATGTTTTACATCTTATTTTCTTAGAACGACGATAGCTTAAATAAGATGATCCCTCACTAAAATTTCAAGAAAAGTGTTCCCCCTAACTGTGCACCGTTGTGAAGGTTCGTCGTTTCGAAGCACCACGTGATGATCGGGTGTGATAGATTCGAATGTTCGAATACAACGGGTGTAAGCCAGATTTACACAACAAAAATACTTAGGTTGACTTGACGAGTCTAGCATGTACAGACATGGCCTCGGAACACGGAAGACCGAAAGGTCGAGCATGAGTCGTATAGAAGATACGATCAACATGAAGATGTTCACCGATGTTGACTAGTCCGTCTCACGTGATGATCGGACACGGCCTAGTTGACTCGGATCATGTTTCACTTAGATGACTAGAGGGATGTCTATCTGAGTGGGAGTTCATTAAATGAACTCAATTATCATGAACATAGTCTAAATTGTCTTTGCAAATATGTTGTAGATAAATAGCTCATGTTGTAGCTCCCTGTTTCAATACGTTCCTAGAGAAAGGCCAAGTTGAAAGGTATTGTAAGCAATGATGCAGACTAGGTCCGTAGTCCGAGGAGTGTCCTCACTGCTACATAGAAGGCTTACGTCTTTGATGCACCGCTTGATGTGCAAACCCCTACAACATCGTCTGTGGATGTTGTGAACACCTGACAGAAACGTCCTGATGACTACTTGATAGTTTAGTGCACCATACTTTACGGCTTAGAATCGGGATTCGAATGACGTTTTGAACGCCATAAGACATATGAGATGTTCAAAGAGATGAAATTGGGATTTCAGGCTCATGCCCGTGTTGAGAGGTATGAGACCTCTGACAAGTTCTTTTGCCAACAAGATGGAGGAGAATAGCTCAGCTAGTGAGCATGTGCTCAGAATGTCTGGGTGCTACAATCACTTAAATCAAGTGGGAGTTAAACTTCCGGATAAGATAGTGATTGATAGAGTTCTCTAGACACTATCACTAAGCTACTAGATCTTCGTGATGAACTATGACATGTAAGGGATGGAGTTGATCCCGGAGCTGTTCGCGGTGCTTAAGACCGTAAAAGGTAGAAATCAAGAAGGAGCGTCAAGTGTTGATGGTTTAACAAGACCACTGGTTTCAAGAAGGGCAAGGGCTAGAAGGGAAACTTCATGGATGGCAAACCAGTTGCCGCTCTAGTGAAGGAACCCAAGGTTGAACCCAAACCCGAGACTAAGTGCTTCTATTGTAAGGGGAACGGTCACTGGTAGCGGAATTACCCCAAATGCATGGTAGATAAGAAGGCTGGCAACTTCAACAAAGTATATACGTGTTATTAATGTGTACCTCATTAGTACTCCTGGTAGTACCTGGGTATTGGATACTGGTTCAGTTGCTATTACTGGTGACTTGAAGCAAAAGCTACGGACTAAACGGAGACTGACTAAGGGCGAGGTGACGATGTGTGTTGGAAGTATTTCCAAAGTTGATGAGATCACCATCGCACGCTCCATCTGCCTTCGGGATTAGTATTGAACCTAGATAAATGTTATCAGGTGTCTACGTTGAGCATGCATATGATTAGATCATGTTCATTGCAATACGGTCATTCATTTAAGTTAGAGAATAATGGTTATTTTGCTGACATGAATGATACCTTTCATGGTCATGCACCCTATGTGAATGGTTCACTGAATCTCGGTTGTGGTAATACACATGTTCACGCTAAAAGATGTAGAGTTAATAATGATAGTACCACTTTCTCGTGGCACTGCCGCTTAAGTCATATTGGCGTAAGATGCATGAAGAAACTCCATGTCGATGGATGTTTGGAGTCACTTGATTTTGAATCGCTTGACACATGCGAGCCATGCCTCATGGGCAGGATGACTAAGACCCCGTTTTCAGGTACAATGAAACGGGCAAGTGACTTGTTGGAGATCATGCATGCTGATGCATGTGATCCAATGAGAATTGAAGCATGCAGTGGATATCACTATTTTCTCATCTTCACTGACGATTTGAGTAGATATAGGTATATCTACTTAATGAAGCACAAGTCTGAAACGTTTGAAAAGTTCAAGCGATTTCGGAGTGAAGTTAAGAATCATCATAACAATAAGATCATGTTCCTACGATCTGATCAAAAGGGGATTTTCTGAGTTATGAGTTTGGCAATCACTTAAGACATTATGGAATTGTTTCACAGTTGAAGCCACCTGGAACACCACAAGGTAATGGTGTATCTGGACGTCGTAATCGAACACTATGAGATATGGTGCGATCTATGATGTCTCTTACCAATCTACCGTTTTCATTTTGAGGTTATGCGTTAGAGATAGCTGCATTCACTTTAGATAGGACACCATCTAAGTCCGTTGACACGACGTCGTATGAACATTGGTTTGGCAAGAAACCAAAGTTGTCGTTTCTTAATGTTTGGGGCTGTGATGCTTAAGGCTTCAGCCGGAGAAGCTCGAACCCAAAGCGGACAAACACATCTTCATAGGATACCCAAGGGTGACAGTTGGGTATACCTTCTATCTCAGATCCAAGGGCAAATTGTTTGTCGCTAAGAACAGGTCCTTTCTCGAGAAGGAGTTTCTCTCGAAAGAATTGAGTGGGAGGAAGATAGAACTTGATGAGGTTGTCGAACCTTTACTTCAACCGGAGAGTGACGCAACACAGAAAGATGTTTTCTGTGGCACCTACGTCTGTTGAATAGGAAGTTAATGATAGTGATCATGAAGCTTCGGATCAAGTTGCTATCGAACCTCGTAGGTCGACAAGGATATGTACTACTCCTAAGTGGTACGGTAATCCTGTCTTAGATATCATGTTGTTAGACAACAATGAACCTACGAGCTATGGAGAAGCGATGGTGGGCTCGTATTTCGACAAATGGTTAGAAGCCATGAAATCCAAAATAGGATCCATATATCAGAACAAAGTATGGACTTTGGTGGACTTGCCCGATGATCGGCAAGCCATTGAGATAAATGGATCTTTAAGAAGAAGACGGACGTGGGCGGTAATGTTGCCGACTATGAAGCTCGACTTGTGGGAGAGAGTCTTTTCACAAGTTCAAGGAGTTGACTACGATGAGAATTTCTCACCTGTAGCGATGCTTAAGTCCGTCGGAATCATGTTAGCATTAGCTGTATTTTTCGATTATGAAATCTTAGAGATGGATGTCAAAACAAGTTTTCTTAGTTTTCGTAAGAAAAGTTGTATGTGATACAATAAAAGGTTTTGACAATCCTAAGAATGCTAAAAGGTATGCTGGCTCCAGCACTCCTTCTATGGACTAGAGCAAGCATCTCGGAATCAGAATATATGTTTTGATGGAGTGATCAAAGCTTTTAGGTTTATACAATGTTTGCTAGAAACTTGTATTTACAATAAAGTGAGTGGGAGCACTAAAATATTTCTGATAAGTATATGTGGATGACATATTGTTGATCTGAAATAATGTAGAATTTCTGGAAAGCATAAACGGTTGTTTGAAGAGTGATTTTCAAATGAAGACCTGGATAAAGCTGCTTACATATTGGGCATCAAGATCTATAGAGATAGATCAAGACGCCTGATGATACTTTCAAAGAACGCACACCTTGACATGTTTTTGAAGGAGTTCAAAATAGATCAGCCAAGGAATGGGTTCTTACCTGAGTTGTAAGGTGTGAAGTTGAGTAAGACTCAAAGATTGACCATGGCAGAAGAAAGAGGAAGGACGAAGGTCGTCCCCTATGATCTTGTCATAGGCTCTATACGGTATGCTATGCTGAGTACCACACCTGATGTGTGCCTTGCCACATGTCTGGCAAGAGGGTACAAAGGTGATCTAGGAGTAGATCACCAGATAGCGGTCAAAATTATCCTTAGAGGAATAAGGAAATGTTTCTCGGTTATGGAGGTGATAAAGAGTTCGACGTAAAGAGTTACGTCGATGCAAGCTTAACACCTATCCGGATAGCTCTGAGTAGAGATACCGAATACGTATAATGAAGCAACAATTTGGAATAGCTCCAAGTGGAACGTGGTAGCAGCATCTACGATATAAGGTTTTTTGAAATACATGGGGATCTGAATATGGCAAGACCCGTTGACTACAACCTCTCTCACAAGCATAACATGATCAAACCCAGAACTCTTTGAGTGTTTATCACATAGTGATGTGAACTAGATCATTGAGTCTAGTAGACTCTTGGATGTTGGTCACATGGTGATGTGACCTGTGAGTGTTAATCACATGGCGATGTGAACTAGATTATTGACTCTAGTGCAAGTGGGAGACTGTTGGAAATATGCCCTAGAGGCAATAATAAATTGGTTATTATTATATTTCCTTGTTCATGATAATCGTTTATTATCCATGCTAGAATTGTATTAATAGGAAACTTAGATACATGTGTGAATACATAGACAACAACATGTCCCTAGTAAGCCTCTAGTTGACTAGCTCGTTGATCAATAGATGGTTACAGTTTCCTGACCATGGACATTGGGATGTCGTTGATAACGGGATCACATCATTAGGAGAATGATGTGATGGACAAGACCCAATCCTAAGCCTAGCACAAAGATCGTGTAGTTCGTATGCTAAAGCTTTTCTAATGTCAAGTGCCATTTCCTTAGACCATGAGATTGTGCAACTCCCGGATACCGTAGGAGTGCTTTGGGTGTGCCAAACGTCACAACGTAACTAGGTGGCTATAAAGGACACTACAGGTATCTCCGAAAGTGTCTGTTGGGTTGGCACGAATCGAGACTGGGATTTGTCACTCTGTGTAACGGAGAGGTATCTCTGGGCCCACTCGGTAGTACATCATCATAATGTGCACAATGTGACCAAGGAGTTGATCACGGGATGATGTGTTACAGAACGAGTAAAGAGACTTGCCGGTAACGAGATTGAACAAGGTATCGGGATACCGACGATCGAATCTCGGGCAAGTATCGTACCGCTAGACAAAGTGAATTGTATACGGGATTGATTGAATCCTTGACATCGTGGTTCATCCGATGAGATCATCATGGAACATGTGGGAGACAACATGGGTATCCAGATCCCGCTGTTGGTTATTGGTCGGAGAGTTGTCTCGGTCATGTCTGCATGGTTCCCGAACCCGTAGGGTCTACACACTTACGGTTCGATGACGCTAGGGTTATAGGGAATAGATATACGTGGTTACCGAATGTTGTTCGGAGTCCCGGATGAGATCCCGGACGTCACGAGGAGTTCCGGAATGGTCCGGAGGTAAAGATTTATATATGGGAAGTCCTGTTTTGGTCACCGGAAAAGTTTCGGGTGCTATCAGTAACGTACCGGGACCACCGGGAGGGTCCCGGGGGTCCACCAAGTGGGGCCACCAGCCCCGGAGGGCTGCATGGGCCAAGTGTGGGAGGGGACCAGCCCTGGGTGGGCTGGTGCGCCCCCCACCAGGGCCCAAGGCGAAGAGAGAAGGGAAAAAAGAGGAAACCCTAGGCTCAGATGGGCCTAAGGCCCACCTAGTGGTGCGCCCCCTCTCTCCCCCTTGGCCGCCCCTAGATGGGATCTAGGGCTGGCCGCCACCCCTAGGGGTGGAAACCTAGGTGGGGGCGCAGCCCCTCCCCTCCCCCTATATATACTTGAGGTTTTGGGCTGCCATACACACGAGAACATCTCCTTCTTGGCGCAGCCCTACCCCTCTCCCTCCTCGTCTCTTGCGGTGCTTGGCGAAGCCCTGCTGGAGTACCACGCTCCTCCACCACCACCACGCCGTCATGCTGCTGCTGGATGGAGTCTTCCCCAACCTCTCCTTCTCCCCTTGCTGGATCAAGGCGTAGGAGACGTCACCGGGCTGTACGTGTGTTGAACGCGGAGGTGCCGTCCGTTCGGCACTAGGATCATCGGTGATTTGGATCACGACGAGTACGACTCCATCAACCCCGTTCACTTGAACGCTTCCGCTTAGCAATCTACAAGGGTATGTAGATGCACTCTCCTTCCCCCCGTTGCTAGATTACTCCATAGATTGATCTTGGTGATGCATAGAAAATTTTGAATTTCTGCTACGTTCCCCAACAAGTAGGCATTGTAGCTTTGCAGGAGACGATCAAGCTCGACATTTGCCATCACGAGCTGCTAGCTATCGATCCCCTGGAACGGTTCTCTTGGCATCATTTAGCAGCGTCGGGGCATTCAGGGGGTATGGTTCTAGGTTTTGATCAAGGTGTGTTCGAGGTGTTAGCTTGGGACGCAGGTACTTTCTTCCTCGCTGGGCACATTCGCCACCCTCAGACTCAGAGGGAGCTACTGGTGATTCAGGTCTATGGCCCAGCAAATCACGCTCTCTCGGCGGAGTTTTTAGGAGAGCTGCAATCGAAGGTGCAC
>NC_041382.1:109659990-109713220 GCF_002162155.2 Triticum dicoccoides
CGGGTGCGGACAAAAACAATGGCAACATAAACTGGGCTCGGGTGTCTATGTTTAACAATGACATTGCATCCATGGCTATCAGGGAGTTGGCCAGGTCCGGGGCTCGTTACACGTGGACAAACAAGCAGTTAGACCCGGTGCGATCAGTGCTTGATAGAGTGTTCATATCACCTGATTGGGAGTTACTGTTCCCTTTAAGCACGCTCATCGCAGAAACTAGGATCGAGTCTGATCACGTGCCTCTGATCCTGGCCTCAGGGGAGGATAGGATCAGACGCAACCCTCGTTTCTTCTTTGAAACGGCGTGGCGCGAAAAACCCGATTTTGACTCCATCTTCAGGGAAAGGGGGAACGATTGTGTTAGTCAGGTGGGTCACCAGCGAGGCCCAATGGCCTTCTGGATCACAGTTGGTGGCCACCTGCGGGCTAGTTTAAAAGGCTGGGGGCAATTTGGGTCGTCAAGATAGATCGCTAAGTGAAGGTATTGTTGCCGAGATTGCGAGCCTCGATATTCAGGTGGATGCGCGGCCTTTTTCCGAACAAGAATGGGCTCGTCGATACGCTCTGGAGAATCAGGTGCAGTCGCTTCTCCGAGCGGAGGAGGAGTACTGGAGGCACCAGGGAGGCCTCAAGTGGGTTCTTAAAGGTGACGCAAACACCAAGTATTTCCACGCCTACGCCAACGGGAGACGGCGTAGGTGCGCGATCCTATACGTTTGCAGTCAGATCAGGGGCTTCTGCTAACGTAGGCGGAGATCGTGCGTCATGTCTACGACTTTGACATTCAGCTCATGGGGACGAGCAAGGAGCAGCGAGCTGGGGTGCGCGCTGACCTTTGGGACCCTTCCCAGCTGGTCACCGACCGGGAAAATGAGGTGTTGGGGCTCGCTTTCTTGCCCGAGGAGATTGACGACGCTCCGCGGGGCATGAAAACAGACACGGCGCCAGGACCGGACGGTTGGCCTATAGCCATGTTGAAACACTTCTGGTCGCTCCTTCAGGGGCCGTTGTTCGAGGTGTGCAACGGCTTCATGCGAGGGACGGTCGACATATCCCGGCTCAACTTCGGGATCCTGTCGCTGATTCCTAAGGTGGTAGGTGCGGATAACATCCGTCAGTTTAGGCCTATCACACTCATTAACGTTTCCTTCAATATATTCTCCAAAGCCACTACCTCGCGCCTAGTCCCGATCGCCCAACGCACTATCAGCCTTACTCAAACCGCTTTCATTCGCGGCCGGAACATTTTGGAGGGTTCTTTAGCGTTGCAGGAGATCATCCATGAACTTAAACGCACTAAGGAGCCGACCATTCTCCCTAAGTTAGACTTCGAGAAAGCGTACGACCGTGTTAACTGGAGCTTTTTGCGTCAGGTCCTACTTAGTAGAGGTTTCTCGGCCGTGTGGGTACACCAAGTCATGCAACTGGTCACGGGTGGCCAGACTGTGATCTCGGTGAACGGGGAGATAGGGAGTTTCTTCCGGAACAAGCGGGGACTGCGTCAGGCCGATCCCATGTCACCGCTCCTGTTCAATTTTGTGATCAACGCCCTTGCGACAATGCTTAGGAGGGCGACCATGGCTGGCCACATCAAGGGAGTGGTTGGCCACCTCATCCCAGGGGGGATCTCGCACTTGAAGTATGCAGACGATACCATGCTACTGTTTCAGCCGGATGCCCACAATATTGCCAGTGTGAAAGCGTTGCTATTAAGCTTTGAACTCATGTCCGGGCTAAAAATCAACTTCCACAAGTATGAATTGTTGTCTATGTGGATAGACAGCGAGGAGGGGCAGTGCATCGCTGACCTCCTCAATTGTAAAGTGGGAAAGTTCCCCTTTACGTACTTATGCCTGCCTCTAGCATTGCGCAGAGTGACGATAGATGAGTGGGCTCCGTTAACAGGGAAAGCAGGGAATAAAGTGAGCCCTTGGAGGGGCAAGTTCATGTCTTCTGCGGCGAGACTTGTCCTCACCAACTCAAGCCTCTCCTCCTTGAACATGTTTGCAATGGGCTTGTTCTTGCTGGCTGAAGGGGTTTACGTCAAGCTGGACACGCCACGTGCTCGGTTCTTTTGGGAAGGGACGGGCCTAAAACGCAAATACCACTTGGTCAAGTGGGCTGCGATATGTAGACCCAAATCCTTGGGAGGATTAGGTATCATTAACACTAGGCTATAGAATATAGCGCTTATGTGTAAATGGATCTGGAAGCTACCGCAAGGGGCGACTGGCTTATGGGCTGACATCCTTCGGGCCAAGTACTTCCCAAACGGGAATTTCTTTGAAGGAGAATCAAGGGGATCCCCCTTCTGGCAAGATCTGTAGGCCATTAGACCTGCTTTCGATCTAGGGGCCAAGTTCAATATCGGCGATGGTCGTTCTGCTCGTTTCTGGTTAGACTTCTGGGTAGGCACCCGACCACTCTAGGAAGAGTTCCCAGACTATGCCCTAGCGTTTCATCCCAACCATAAGGTGGCCGAGGCTCTGGCTGCTCCTCAGGCCGCAGCTTTCTGCCGAAACCTTAATGTGCAGGAATCAACGAGGTGGGACGCATTGCTGGAACTGACGACCTCGGTGACGCTAACTGACGTGCCGGACAGGGTGTCCTGGCACCTCAACGCCTCTAGGAGGTTTACCATTAAATCTTTATACCATAAACTGTGCCAGGGGTCGGCAAGCGAGAGGTGAAAGGTCTATGGCAAGCACGCGTTCCGCTTAAGATCAAAGTCTTTTTTTGGCAAATGTTCCGGGACCGTTTACCACATCCGTCAACATAGCTAAACGGAATGGCCCGACTACGGGTACGTGTGCGCTGTGTGGTAACCCCGAAAACACGAATCATGCTTTTTTCCTCTGCCCTCTCGCTCGGTTTGCGTGGAGTGCTGTTCGGGAGGCTGCGGGGATAGCCTGGGACCCACGATCCTCAACCGAACTCGTAGACCTCCTACATTCGGTGCAGGGCCAGGCCAAACGGGTGCTCTGGACTAGTATAGGAGCGATGCTTTGGTCTCTATGGCTTACACGCAACAAGTTTACCATTGAAGGATCGTTCCCGTAGCACCCGGCTAACATAATATGCAAATAATCTATCCTCTTGCAGTAATGGAGTCCGTTGGCGAAGTGAAAGGACACTGATCTCATGAAGCTAGTGCAACTCCGGGTGCACCAAGTGTTTGTGGCAGCTAGGGAGCCGGCGATGCCTCCTTGACGGTGGGGCATCCATTTTGTTTTCGCGAGGCTGCGTGCTTCTGCTCAGGGGCTTCGGCCTTGTAATCAGCTCGTGGCCCGGCTTTTGGACCCTTTCCTGGACTTTGGCTTTCTCGTTGGGCCGTGGCGTTTGTGTTTTGTTGTTGCTGAAACTCTGTCTGTTTGCTGTGGGCTTTATTAATTTAAAGCCGGACGCTTCTAGCGTCTTCGATCTAAAAAAGCAGAAGTAACGACCTCTTTGATTAAAAAAATCCACAGGAATTTTGAAGATTTCTAATCCCTGTTTTTTTTTACTTCTACATGGTTATTTGATTACAAGATTATAATGCTTAGGAAGTTTTACTAATTTTTACTGATTTTCGTAGGAAAATTCCAATCCAACCACATACTCCATTTCTATGTTTTTCTTGTTCTAAAAATCCTGTGAAGACGTGTCTCACACGCTAGTATCTACTCCCTCCGTTCCAAAATAGATGACCCAACTTTGTACTAACTTTTAGTACAAAGTTGGGTCATCTATTTTGGAACGGAGGGAGTATGGATTTTGAAATCTGGCGAGAGCACTTTACCCTGACCAGAGACAGAGATCATGCATCCTCGTGTTCTGCAGCACTAGCGGAGCCTAAGGTCACCTCCACCGCGCGACCGCGCGACCTCAAATGGACGTCCAATTTGACTGAATCTTGTCCCTTTGGGGCGTCGATGGGTTCGCCCATGCCCGCGTTTGTCCGATAAGGTGTGGGTGCACCTAACGCGCGGCCGCATCCTAAAACCTGCCCGGTGTGAACGTGAATAAAAAAAATTAAAAAACTTAAATGAAATGACTAAAAAAGTAAATAAATGCAGTTAAAAAACATAAAACATTTATATAGGGGTTACGGCCATAAAACGGCCTAGTTTATCAGTCCACTTAAACGGCCCAGTTCATAATTAACATAAAACCAAAAAAAAACGCCTCCCGCGCGCTCCTGCCGCGCCCGTCGATGCCGTGGCCGTCGCTGTCTTCACTGGCCGCCGGTGTCATCGTCGTCGCTGACGAGGTCGACGTATTCCGGCAGCGTCCACAGGTGGGCCGGCGGTCCGTGGTGCACGGGGGTGGCGGGCTGCAAGGTGGCCGGTGGTGCCTGCACCACTTCCTCCCGAGGCGAGGCCTCCCGCTCCGGCGACCGCGGCGGTGTGGGGCACCAGTTCACGTCCCCCAGGGCGGCCGCCATCTGCTAAGCGGAGCACGACCCGCTCCACCCCTGACCCACCAGGTCAGGGTGGAACGCGGCCACCGGCGGCTCCTCCACCATCAGCGGCTCCTCCAGCTCGGGGATGGCGATGTCGCGGGCCGCGAAGAGGGCCATCGTCGCCTCGAGGTCCACCCATTGGCGCTCGTCGTGCGTGTGCATGGAGTCCTCCAGCACACGCGCCATGAGCCGGGCCTCCTCCTCCATCGTCATGCGAGGAGGTGGGGGTGGCGATGGAGATGGCGACGGCGACGGCGTGGGCGTCAGGCCGCGGACCCGCGTACGCCCACGCGTCTGGGGAGCCGCTCGGGGCTCACGTGGCCGCCGCGGCCCCGTCGACGTGCCGGCGAAGAACGACGCCCGCCGCACGTCGTGCTCATCGCGGAACCACGTGTCCCATAATGTCGAGTCGGGGGCGTACCTCTCGTCGTGGTAGAGGTCGTCCGGGAGGAGGCGGCGGCGGCGCTCGATCTCCTGGCGGCGCGCAAGGCCGCTCTGCGGGACGGGCGGGATCGGCACGCGGTCGGCCGACAGATGTGAGTTATTGGGGAGGTGGACGTCGCTCCAGGGCAGCGGCGTCCTCGTCTCTCAATAACGGCGGCAGACGGCCGCCTCAATGTAGTGCCGGTCGCGCGAGCCGGCGGCCGTGGGCGCGATGGAGAAGGCGGGCGGCGCGGGGGCCCGGCGTGGTGGCGATGGCGACGCGGGCTCCTCTTTCTTCACCGAGCCGCGGCGGCATCCCGGCGAGGAACCAGCCTCGCGGTCGTGCTTGCCTTTGCGGCCGTAGTTCCAGAGGCCCATGGCCGCGGGCGGCCGGGCGGCGAGTTCTTGGCTAGGGTTTGGGTTCTGCGTTGTCGGGTTTCGAGGAGGCCACGGGGTGGTGTAGGGTAGTGTGGACGATGATCCGTCCACGCTTTCCACTTAAAGAAGGACGGCGACCATTCGACGTGCGGATGACAGGTGGGGTCGCCCGCTCGTGCGCATTGATGTGGGGCGAGTGGGAGGTAGGTGGCCGCCTGCCACGCGGCCCCGACGCGGACGAGGCGCGCGTCCATTTGGTGTCCGTCGCAACCCAAACCCGACGCAAGTTTGCGCTCGAAATGGGTCGGCCCGAACACAAAACGGACAAGATGGGTTCGGGCCGTCGCGCGCTGAGCCGCTTTCTTTGTCTATTTTACTTCAAACAAACAGGGCCGGACAGGATAGAGTCGCGCGGTCGAGTTGGCCTAATTCACAACGGTTCTACGATACAATGGTACTAGCTAGTACTACTGCTGACACTGATAATGTCTCATGCTTGCTACTGTAATTTGCTATAGACAATAGAATGGCATGCATGCACGGGCGCATTTTGGCTGTCCGTGGGCGCGCGTCCCCACGGCGGACGTGCACGTCCCATCTGCTCCGGCCCCGGACGCCGTGGGAACCCGGACCGTGCAGGCACAAAAAGGAACGTCGCCGTCCGGCCGGTCGCCATCGCGCCGCGTACAGTCCAGCTCGTGCCGTGGGGCGCGCGCGCGAGGCGACCATCGATCCGTTGCTGTCGAGCAGCTGTGGCGTGAATGCGGCCCGGCCCCCTGGCCGGCCGGCCGGCCAGCGCGGGCGTGGCCCGGGAAGCCGTAAAGGGTGTGTGCCCCGCCGCCGGGAGGCACGTACGTACGTACCGACGGTCCTTCTCCCGCGCTAGGCCTAGCCAATCTATCGGTAGATCGCCTAGGATGGTGATGCGCGCGCGGGGGCGTCGCCGTCCCGCGTGCGTTGTCCGCTTGTCCTCCGTATTCAAAGGAGGGGCGGCCGGGCGGGGGCGAGGAGGATCCGATACGTCGCTGGGTGGGATGACGCCGGACGTTTGACGTCGCTGGGTGGGATAACGCCGGCCGGTCCCTGCGTATGGGGTGCTTATACATGCATTTGCTCGTCGTTTTCTAGCTGGGGGCCGGGGGGCGAGATGTACAAGTGCGCCAGTGAGTTAATACGGCCGACGGGGACGTGGGCGATGCTATGCACCACGGCCTATGGACGTCTAGCGACCGACACTGTAGTGAACTATTCTTGGGGATTTTTAGAATTTTGTAGATTATAGCTGAGAGAAAGATGACTTCTTTGCTTTTCCTTTTTATAGCACACTGGCCGATTGCGATTCTTCCTCTCGGCATTTTGAAAAATTGGTCATCTACTAGTCGAGTGAGAGGAATGTATTAACTCCAATTCAAATGAGAATCTATTTCCCGCAAAGGAAATAAATGGATTCGCAAAAAAAAATCGTTTTGTACTAGTCGGTCTGCGTCCAGTTGTCTTTTCAGTATACTACCTATTGTTTCCTTGATAAATATCATATATAAGATGCTTTGAGGATGTCTTCTAAAAAAGTATCTATTAAATCTTGATTAGCCCAAGTAAGTTGGCGGGTTGTAGTAGTAATAGTAGAGAGGCACGAGTTTTGGTCGGAATTGCTCGGTCGATATTTTCATGGAGTGAAGACAAAAGCAATTCTCGTCAAGGTAGGTTTACAGTTTTTTTAGGGAACTACGGTGGAAGAAGTTGACCTGAACCGATTTTATATAAAAGAGTTGTACATAAGGCGGGAAAACCATACATGAACAACGGGAGGGCCAAATATAATCCCTTAAGCTTGAAGGAGGCAAGTGTAAGAGGCATCAGAACATCATTTGAACCAAAGAATCAAGCTTGCGCAGCTGTAAAAGACAGAGGTGATAGCTAGCTTTAATCTCATTTCTAAAAGTCTTGGCATTGCGACACTTCCATAAATGCCAAAGGGCGGGGATGAGAACCGCCGACCGGACCTTGCAAGGAGGCATACCGTTCCGAAGATCATGCTACATGCTTGGTTGTTTCCGGTAAGTTGCGGAAAGGGTAAGTGTCTGAGAAAGAGAGGGCCCTTCTGTTGGGGAAGGCAGTAATTTAAAAAAAAAATCTATGCACACGTAAGATCTATCATGGTGATGCATAGCAACAAGAGAGGAAGAGTGTTGTTCACGTATCCTCGTAGACCATAAATGGAACCGTTATGACAACGCGGTTGATGTAGTCGTAGTCTTCATGATCTGACCGATCCTAGTACCGAAAGTATGGCACATCCGCGATATGCACACATTCAACTCGGTGAAGTCCCATGAACTCTCGATCCAGCTGAGTGTCGAGGGAGAGCTTCGTCAGCACGACGGCGTGATGCCGATGGTGATGATGCTACCGGAACAGGGCTTTGCCTAAGCACCGCTGCGATATGACCGAGGTGGATTATGGTGGAAGGGGGCACCGCACACGGTTAAGGTGAAAGGACATGCGGTGCCCCCATGTGTGGTTTTGGTAATTGATGACAATCTCTATGGACTAACGGTTGCCTTGAGTTATATTTGAAGGATTTGTCCCGAGGATTGTCTTGAAGTCCATGTGTTGGTTTCAAGGAGTTTATGAGATGACCAAAGTGCTTTTCAAGGAATTATCCAAAGATTGGTCATGTGTGAGTTGAGATGGCCAAAGTGCTTTTCAAGGAATTATCCAAAGATTGGTCATGTGTGAGTTGAGCTTATTGCATGCATGTCTTGAAGAAGAAGATTGTGTGATCATTCATGTTTACCTTCAAGACATCATCCAAATGAAGAGAGTTGGAAAGATTCAATGTTGATCAAGACTAAGTCAAGAGTGAATCAAGTTGATCAACTCACAAAGCGTAGAAGAAGTACCGAGAGGGATCAAGTGATCCCATGGTATGGTAAGCATTGTCCATTACACTTTGTGTACTAACCCATGGTCTACGTGAGAGTTCTTTGTGGGGTTAGGTATGTTTCCATGGTCTTGCATCAAGAGGAAGATCTCATACAACCCATGGAGGATGACATCAAGTGGTGATCGTCATCAAGTTTGCAGTGTGCAAGTTCAAGTGGAGCAACTCGAAGAGTGGCTCACCCATAATGGAGTATGGGGGAGCAATCAAGCTTGAAGCTTGTTGTCCATTGTGGTGTCAATGGAATTGTGAAGATGTGCCAAAGAGTGGCTCACCCATAGTGGAGTATGGGGAAGCAATCAACTAGTCTTCATCGAGCCAACACAATCAAGAAAGGTGGTCCAACTTGAGGAAGTCAAGATCGTCATCATCTAGCTCAAGTAGACTATGTGCAAGGTAAAGGTTTGCCCTTGATAGGATTTCTAATTTACCAGTCTCATAGTGGTAGTTGGGAGACCGGGTTGTAGGATCGATTGCCGTACTATCAAGGGGGGCTCTCTAGGGAGTAGCTTGATCGTATCATTAGTCAAGAGCTCAAACCATTGCATCCTCGCATCATATTTCTTGGTTCTTGTTTGGTTCCATTTGTGAGTCTTAGAGCTTATGGTCATCTTGATGACAAGCTTGAGTTCATCGAAAACGGAGTTCGCATGCATCTTCTATGATATTTTCGGTGTTGGAGGTTTTATCGGTCTTATCCGAGGAAGGGTTCTCACCATTTTGTTATGGTCCTTTTCTCATTTGCTTCTTATTGATATTTCTCTTAAGATTGTGTTAGCCCTTGTCGTTAGCTTTCCAACAAACTTGGTTTCGTTGAATTCGGAGCTCGTATGCGAAAGTTGTGGCTGTTTTGATATTGCCTATTTTACACAGAGAGGTTGTACCGCCCCATGGAGAGGTTGTACCGCCCCATGGAGAGGTTGTACCGCTTGACCGGTACAACCGGTGTTTGGAGCGGTTGTACCGCTCCAGAATTGGTCCGGAGGTTGTACCGGTCATGTACCGCTCTACCACCGGACTGGTCTCTGTTGTGGTGCGGTTGTTGGGCGGTTGTGGGCCGGTTGTACCGCTTATTGCCTATTACCGGTTGTACCGGTGCTCATAGAGGTTGTACCGCTCCTATGTTGTTCTGTACATAACGGGCAGATTCGTGGGGACCTATTTAAGAGGGTCTTCTTCCCAATGGTTCCCCATCTCTTGAGCTCGTTTTTGCCCCCATTGTTGACCTTCTTTGAGCTTGCTAACTCTCAATCCCTCCATGGATTCTTGCTAGTTTTTGAGGGAAAAGAGAAAGGAGATCTAGATCCACATTTCCACCAATCACTTTCTCCTCTATGTGAGGGGAACCCCTTGGATCTAGATCTTGGAGTTCTTGGTGTTCTCCTTCTTGTTCTTCCTCTCATTTTCCTCCCTAGCATTAGTTGCTCCGGTGTGATTTGAGAGAGAAGGACTTGGGCACTCCGTATGCCCTTGCCATTGCTTTGGTGCATCGGTTTGAGTTCTCCACGGTGATACGTGGAAGTGAAGTTTGAGAAGCTTATTATTCTTGGGTGTTTGGGCACCCTAGAGCTTATTCCTCTTGGGTGCCTTGGCGCCCTAGATGGTTGGTGTTGTTTGGAGCTCAGTCATTGTGGTGTAAAGCTCCGGGCAAGCGTCGGGGTCTCCAATTAGGTTGTGGAGATCGCCCCGAGAAATTTGACAGGTTCCGGTGACCGCCCCCAAGCGTTGCCGAAGTGTACGGGTTCGGTGACCGCCCCCAAGGGTTGCCATTTGTATGGGTTCGGTGACCGCCCTCAAGGGCCCCTTAGTGGAATCACGGCATCTTGCATTGTGCGAGGGCGTGAGGAGATTACGGTGGCCCTAGTGGCTTCTTGGGGAGCATTGTGCCTCCACACCGCTCCAAACGGAGATTAGCATCTGCAAGGGTGTGAACTTCGGGATACATCGTCGTCTCTGCGTGCCTTGGTTATCTCTTACCCGAGCCCCTTTACTCATGCACTTTACTTTGTGATAGCCATATTGTTTCTTGTCATATATCTTGCTATCACATAGTTGCTTATCTTGCTTAGCATAAGTTGTTGGTGCAGATAGGTGAGTCTAGTTGTTTTAGGTTTTGTGCTTGACAAATTAACCGTAGGTTTATTCCGCATTTGTTCAAGCCTAAATCGTAAGTATTTTAAAACGCCTATTCACCCCCCCCTCTAGGCGACATCCATGATCTTTAAATTGGTATCAGAGCCTCGTCTCTCTTTATTAGGCTTTACCGCCTAGAGAGTAAAGATGTCGACTAGGGGATTAGGATTATCTGACACTCTTAGTTTCGATGGCACAAATTTTGGTGGGTAATTCGCATGCTTAATCTCTTTAGGGTCATGGACCCAAATTTAGAGCGAAATGTAGATATGGGTTTTTCTCCTCCAAAGGATCCCCAAAGATTATCTTTAGAGGATGAGAAAAACTCTTATCTCAATGCTCAAGCTTCTAATGTGCTTTTCGATGCTTTGAGCAATGTAGTTATATTTCAACTCATGCCGTTCCGGGATGCTCATGAGTTGTGGACGAAGCTTCAAGAAAAATATGGTGTGTCCAAGATTTGTGGGGATGATTGTTCTCCCTCCACCTCCGGTCGTATAGTCTTCTCAACTTCTTCTACTTCACCTACATGTGGTTTGCCACAAGGTAATGATATGGTGAGTAGTGTTGGTCATTGCAATGATGATAGTATGCTTATTGTGGATGATCCTTCATCACTATCTTATTGCAATACTCCTTCTTTGGGCTTTAACACTTCGAGCACTCGAAATGTTTCATATGCTTGTGTTGATAGTCCTTGCATATCATGTAGAAATTGCTTGACTAAATCTCATGATGATATGTTTACTATGTCTTGTTGCCATTATAAAAATGCATATATTTCCTCGAATTGTTGTGCTAACAATGTAGAGGAAACCCAACACCCCATGGAACAAGATGTGGTCTTGAATGGTGCTTCAACGGATCCTACATCATCATCTATTGCATTTTGCCTTATGGCCAAGGCTTCAAAGGTATCTCCCACTTTGAATCCCAATATATCTTGTGATGATATTGATGATGGCAAGAGTGATGATGATGTTGATTATGATGAAGAGAATGATGATGTTGCCTCCTTAAAAATTAAGGGGGAAATGATTTTTAAAGCTCTTCTTAAGAATAAAATTGCTCGTTCCAACTTCATGGAAATCATGTCTATTGCTATTGAGGGAAAGAAATATATTGATGAGTTAGAATCTCGTCTTGAGGAGCATGAGGTCACCATTGATCAAATGAAAGGTCATGAGCGTGATTACGCTAATGAGATTGCGGACCTCTCTCAAGCTTTTGAACTTGAACAAACCACCAAGGAATCTCTTGAGGAGACTTTTGCTCTAGAATTATATAGAGTGAGAGAATCTCGTGATAGAGCTCTTGAGGTGGCCAATGATTTTGAAACTAAAAATGAGGAGCTTGAAGTTGCGCATGCTAAACTCCTTGAGGACTTTGAGCACCTCGAAAATGGCTCAAGGGTCATTAAGGGTGAGCTCATCAAACTCACCGAGTCTCATGCTCAACTTAAAGCTTCTTATTCAAAAGAGCTTGCCAAGTTGTCTTCTCCTCTTGTTGCTAATGATGATGCTTGTGCTACTAACTCTATCTCTTGTGAAGCATCCATATTGAAGGAGAATGTCGAGCTTCGGGCTCAACTTGAGTTGCTATCTAGCAATTATGGGAAATTGGAAGAAAACCATGAAAAGCTCTCAAGCTCTCATGATGATCTTCTAGTATCCCATAATGAGCTAAAGATATCTCATGAGGCCATGATTTCTAAGGTAACATCTAGTGAGCCTCATGTGGATACTAGCACTAATTCTAGTCAAAATGCTATATTGCCATGTGCTAGTCCTTGTAATTCATCTACTCACAATGTTGGTACATCTTGTGATGAATTGCTTTCCTTGCCTTCTTGCTCTAACGATGAAGTTTATACTTCCTCTAGTACTTGTGTTGAGACTAACCATGTAGAGGAAATCAAAGAGCTCAAGGCCCAAGTCACTTCTTTGAAGAAAGACTTGGAAAAGAGTCATGAAGGGAATTAATCCACACTCAACAATATCTTGAGTGTGCAAAAATCCCCAAATGACAAAGGTGGACTTGGATTCAACTCCAATAAGAAGAAGAAGTCCAAGGTGAACAAAAAGAAGGGCCAAGAACAAGTCAAGAATTCGGCCAAGATTGTTTGCTTCAAGTGCAAAGTAGAAGGGCATCATGTTAGATCTTGCCCATTGAAGAAGAAGCCCATTAGTGACAAGCAACAAGGGAAGCGGCCACAAGTACACTCTCATTCTCAACCTCAAGTTGAAGAAAGGCCTCTTCCCAAGAAAACTCAAGCAAATACTTCTCAAGTTGAGAAATCAAGTGAGAAGAAAGGAAAAAGTAGAAGTTGCTACCTATGTCGTGAAAAAGGTCACGTTGCTTCTTCATGCACAAAGGGTACCTTATTCAACCCTATTCTAATTGATGATATCTATTCTCTTGGGAAGGATAAGGTTGGCAATGTGTTTGCCAAATTTGTTGGTGCTCAAAGTGGTGTCAAGAAAAGAACCATTTGGGTAGCCAAGCCTATTTTGACTAACCTCTTAGGACCCAACTTGGTTGGGGACCAACTAGCTCATACTTGATCAATAGGTGTTGTTGGAGGTCATTGGAGACTTGGCTACATTATGAAGAATTAAGGGGACTTCATCATTCTTATTGTCTCAAGCCAAGTCAATTGAATCATCAAGTTTATATCTTATATTCAATGTGCCTCCTTGCGGTAACTTGTAATTAAATTGCTTACATTGAAAGTTACTTGCCCCCTTTGCATGTTTGGCTTTGTTCCTTGCATGTGTTTGTATATGTTGTGCTTCCAACTTGATTATCTTGAGCAATCAAGTATGTGTGTGTTGGTTTGCACATCATGTACGTGTGTGTCATGCGTTGAGCCTTTTGCATCTTGTTTATTTCTTAGTTGGCTCTTGTGAGAGATTAATGGAGTATCCCATTATGGGGGAGTTATGTGCTTTGACTTCATAATCCTATAAAGGTGGGTACATGGGGAATACCACTTAGAATTGATATTGCAAGCTTATCTAGTCGCTATGTGGTATGTCTTCTCATGAGAAATTCAAATTCTAAATTGTCCATTAATTATCTCTTGTTGGATCATTTTTTTGCCTCTTGTTTATCTTTTATTGGTATCACATTATGGGGGAGTAATATGCTATGTGTATATTACTAGCCTAGAAAATGTGTACATTTGAGATATTATCACCTAGAATTGATATTGTAAATTATCTTGTTCCTAGGTGGCATGTGAGCTCTACAAGTTGCAATTTGCTTTTTGTTTGGTGTGAAGATGATGTCGGATATCCTTGCTATCTACCACCGGGATATATTTCCAAATACTTCTTGTCTTTTGACAATTGGTACTCACTTATGTGTGGTAGAAATTATTGATCATCTTTACATTGGCCTTTGCTTTTATTTGCTTTATCGCTTGCCTAGGATTGTGTCAACTCCCATTGTATTCCATACCACTTGTGGATCTTGTTATTTACTTGAGCTTGTCTAGTGTTTGTATAGATATAGTGAAAGTGGTGATCCCATCTTGTGCTTTTTGTATTCAAATGCAAGTTCTCTATAATGCACTAGTCTTGGGGGAGCTATCATATTTTCTATAAAACACTCATCTTGTGATCCTTATCAAGTGTGTGTCAGTGGAAGGCAAGTCGTTTCTTTTGGGTACTTTGTGCCATCATGAAACTTTGTAGAGAGCTTGGTTTGTTTGGAACCATCCTCTCTTTTGGGGGTTTGATATCCTTTATTTAGTGGGTATCAATGGATATCTCATTCCTTGATGTATCTTTTATTGATATCCTCCAAGTGATGATTTATTCATTTGGTATCTTTTCTTCACTTGGTATTTCTTTGTCATTTGGTATCGGTTCTCGAAAGTCTTGAGCATGCATATTAACTTCGTGTAGTATCTTTGGCATGATTTCTTTCTTTGACCCAATATATAGGGGAAACTCCACCAAGTCTCAAATTGGATGGGATGTGCATGAAATTCATTTTCGTATCTATATGCACATTTTTATGTGGAGTTTGTCCTATGTATTGTTGGTTCTCTAACTCTTTGGTCCCAATGAGTTTGGGTACCATTTTGTTTGTGTTGTTGTTCTAGGAACAATTGGAGATACATTGGATGCTCGGCTCACTCACAAGGAAGGTGTTGTCATCATGTGCTTATTGGAGTCGAGCTAGGATGATCAATGAACTACTATCTACCTTCAATTGGTATCTACTACATCCTTCCAATGTTAACTCGGTAACAAGTATCTTCATATTCTTCATGCACACATTTCTTGCATCAACCTTGTGTAGGTTGTATCATGGCATGTTATTCACTCATTCTTGTGATACTTGTTCCCTTTCTCAAAGCATCCCAACTATGATCTCTTGTTGCTAGTTGTGATGTCTTTGATGGGTGTGTGGTAGGAATTCATTTATATATAATAAGACCATATCTAGCCATGTGCTATGCTTCCAAGCAAATATCTTATTGGTATATGTATGACCTCCCTTTGGATATCTTGTTCCTCGTGTTGTAACTATTTCGAGTGTACATCCTTCTTTGTAGATATATATCATCATGATTTCGTCTACCTAGAATCTTATTCACTTGAGATAAGTTGCATATCTAGTTGATATCCTTTCTTTCACGTCCACCTTGACTTTCTTATGTTATTTCTTTGGTGGCTCCGTGAAAGCTTTTTCCTTGAGTGTGTCTTCTTTCGTTGCATCTTGATGCTCTTGTGTGTGGTGAAGATTATTTTCCTCATGCTTATATTTACGAGGCTTTTGCCATCTTAATTGGTCTCCCTCGTCTTGATGAGGCTTTCATCTTCTATCTTCACCATGGGATGTCACAAGCATAGGTTCTTTATATGCTTATTAGTAAGCTTGTGAACCCATTTGCTAGTTGTGTGTGGGAATGATAGGCCTTGCACCGTATGCCTCATTCTTTCAAGACTTTATTGATGCTTAATGCTCATCCATACATTAGTCCTCTCAAGTGCATTGCCTTGACTCACACACATCATTTTGGTTGAGCCCTTTCTTAAGTTGCCTCTTTTACTTGTTGCTCAACCATGTGTTTGTTTCAAGTACTAGGCTTAGTTTCCTATATGCTCACTTGAACTTGTTGTTAGTTTCTATTGATTTTGGGGGAGCTATGATCCTATTGTGTGCACTTTGTATCCAAATACAAATATTCTTATGTGTGCACAAATCATGGGGAGCTTCTCTAGTTTCTTTAGAAAACTCCTTTGCTCATATCATAATATCCTTTATTCACGTGGCTCATAGGATCTTTGGTCTAGTTGGTTCAATTGGTATCTTTTGACAGCTTGCTTCAATTGGTATCTTTTGGTTGCTTGATTGCTTGTGTCTCTCTCGGTTATGTCTTTGTGGCATATCTTCCTTTAGCAATCTTGGTGCCTCAATATAGTTGGTCTCCCTCCAAGTATTACCTTTGGATATGTGTATGGCATTCCACTCTCTTGTTGAGAAATACACAACTTTTGAAGGAACACCTTTTATATTGGTCTTCTTAGCTTTTCACCCATTTTGGCAATCTGGCAATCGATGCCAATGGGGGAGAAGTTTCAGGGAGTTTTGTGGAGAAGTCTTCAGAGCTTTCTCCTTGTTTTAGTTTTGTTCCTAAGCATTTGCATCTCATATACATGCATTATTGGTTGTTGCATTGCATGGTGATGCATAATTCCTTATATAAACTCTCTTGAAAGTGATTGTCATCAATTACCAAAATGAGGGAGATTGAAAGGACATGCGGTGCCCCCATGTGTGGTTTTGGTAATTGATGACAATCTCCATGGACTAACGGTTGCCTTGAGTTATATTTGAAGGATTTGTCCCGAGGATTGTCTTGAAGTCCATGTGTTGGTTTCAAGGAGTTTATGAGATGACCAAAGTGCTTTTCAAGGAATTATCCAAAGATTGGTCATGTGTGAGTTGAGATGGCCAAAGTGCTTTTCAAGGAATTATCCAAAGATTGGTCATGTGTGAGTTGATCTTATTGCATGCATGTCTTGAAGAAGAAGATTGTGTGATCATTCATGTTTACCTTCAAGACATCATCCAAATGAAGAGAGTTGGAAAGATTCAATGTTGATCAAGACTAAGTCAAGAGTGAATCAAGTTGATCAACTCACAAAGCGTAGAAGAAGTACCGAGAGGGATCAAGTGATCCCATGGTATGGTAAGCATTATCCATTACGCTTTGTGTACTAACCCATGGTCTACGTGAGAGTTCTTTGTGGGGTTAGGTATGTTTCCATGGTCTTGCGTCAAGAGGAAGATCTCATACAACCCATGGAGGATGACATCAAGTGGTGATCGTCATCAAGTTTGTAGTGTGCAAGTTCAAGTGGAGCAACTCGAAGAGTGGCTCACCCATAATGGAGTATGGGGGAGAAATCAAGCTTGAATCTTTTTGTCCATTGTGGTGTCAATGGAATTGTGAAGATGTGCCAAAGAGTGGCTCACCCATAGTGGAGTATGGGGAAGCAATCAAGTAGTCTTCATCGAGCCAACACAATCAAGAAAGGTGGTCCAACTTGAGGAAGTCAAGATCGTCATCATCTAGCTCAAGTGGACTATGTGCAAGGCAAAGGTTTGTCCTTGATAGGTTTTCTATTTTACCAGTCTCATAGTGGTAGTTGGGAGACCGGGTTGTAGGATCAATTGCCCTACTATCAAGGGTGGCTCTCTAGGGAGTAGCTTGATCGTATCATTAGTTAAGAGCTCAAACCATTGCATCCTTGCATCATCTTTCTTGGTTATTGTTTGGTTCCATTTGTGAGTCTTAGAGCTTATGGTCATCTTGATGACAAGCTTGAGTTCATCGAAAACGGAGTTCGCATGCATCTTCTATGATATTTTCGGTGTTGGAGGTTTTACCGGTATTATCCGAGGAAGGGTTCTCACCATTTTATTATGGTCCTTTTCTCATTTGCTTCTTATTGATATTTCTCTTAAGATTGTGTTAGCCCTTGTCTTTAGCTTTCCAACAAACTTGGTTTCGTTGAATTCGGAGCTTGTATGCGAAAGTTGTGGCTGTTTTGATATTACCTGTTTTACACAGAGAGGTTGTACCGCCCCATGGAGAGGTTGTACCGCTTGACCGGTACAACCGGTGTTTGGAGCGGTTGTACCACTCCAGAATTGGTCCGGAGGTTGTACCGGTCATGTACCGCTCTACCACCGGACTGGTCTCTGTTGTGGTGCGGTTGTTGGGCGGTTGTGGGCCGGTTGTACCGCTTATTGCCTGTTACCGGTTGTACCAGTGCTCATAGAGGTTTTACCGTTCCTATGTTGTTCTGTACATAAAGGGCAGATTCGTGGGGACCTATTTAAGGGGGTGTTCTTCCCCAATGGTTCCCCATCTCTTGAGCTCGTTTTTGCCCCCATTGTTGACCTTCTTTGAGCTTGCTAACTCTCAATCCCTCCATGGATTCTTGCTAGTTTTTGAGGGAAAAGAGAGAGGAGATCTAGATCCACATTTCCACCAATAACTTTCTCCTCTATGTGAGGGGAACCCCTTGGATCTAGATCTTGGAGTTCTTGGTATTCTCCTTCTTGTTCTTCCTCTCATTTTCCTCCCTAGCATTAGTTGCTCCGGTGTGATTTGAGAGAGAAGGACTTGGGCACTCCGTGTGCCCTTGCCATTGCTGTGGTGCATCGGTTTGAGTTCTCCATGGTGATACGTGGAAGTGAAGTTTGAGAAGCTTATTACTCTTGGGTGTTTGGGCACCCTAGAGCTTGTTCCTCTTGGGTGCCTTGGCGCCCTAGACGGTTGGTGTTGTTTGGAGCTTAGTCATTGTGGTGTAAAGCTCCGGGCAAGCGTCGGGGTCTCCAATTAGGTTGTGGAGATCGCCCGAGAAATTTGACGGGTTCCGGTGACCGCCCCCAAGGGTTGCCAAAGTATACGGGTTCAGTGACCGCCCCCAAGGGTTGCCATTTGTACGGGTTCGGTGACCGTCCTCAAGAGTCCCTTAGTGGAATCATGACATCTTGCATTGTGCGAGGGCGTGAGGAGATTACGGTGGCCCTAGTGGCTTCTTGGGGAGCATTGTGCCTCCACACCGCTCCAAACGGAGATTAGCATCTGCAAGGGTGTGAACTTCGGGATACATCGTCGTCTCTGCGTGCCTTGGTTATCTCTTACCCAAGCCCCTTTACTCATGCACTTTACTTTGTGATAGCCATATTGTTTCTTGTCATATATCTTGCTATCACATAGTTGATTATCTTGCTTAGCATATGTTGTTGGTGCACATAGGTGAGTTGTTTTAGGTTTTGTGCTTGACAAATTAACCGCTAGGTTTATTCCGCATTTGTTCAAGCCTAAATCATAATTATTTTAAAACGCCTGTTCACCCCCCCTCTAGGCGACATCCACGATCTTTAATAAGGGATCAATGCTCAACTTGTGTGTCTATGGGATGCCCCGTGGCCACGTATATAAAGGATTGAGAGAGGAGGAGGCCGACCCTCATAGGGCGCGCCCAAAGTGTAGAGTCCTACTTGGACTCCCTAGTCCTAGTAGGATTCCACCTCCCACATGGAATAGGAAAAGGGGAAGGAAGAAGGAGAAGGAAGGAAGGGGGCATCCCCTTTCCCTAGTCCAATTCAGACCAGTCCATGGGGAAGGGGCGCGGCCACCCTTGAGACCTTTCTCTCCTTTCCCGTATGGCCCATTAAGGCCCAATACGAATTCCCATAACTCTCTGGTACTCCCAAAAATATCCGAATCACTCGGAACCTTCCCGATGTCCGATCATAGCCTTCCAATATATCGATCTTTATGTCTCGACCATTTCGAGACTCCTATCATGTCCCCATCTCATCCGGGACTCCAAACAAACTTCGGTCATCAAATCACATAACTCAGAATACAAATCGTCACAGAACGTTAAGCGTGCGGACCCTACGAGTTTGAGAACTATGTAGACATGACCGAGACTCATCTCCAGTCAAGAACCAATAGCGGAACATGTATGCTCATATTGGTTCCTACATATTCTACGAAGATCTTTATAGGTCAAACCGCATAACAACATACGTTGTTTGCTTTGTCATCGGTATGTTACTTGCCCGAGATTCGATCGTCGGTATCTCAATACCTAGTTCAATCTCGTTACCGGCAAGTCTCTTTACTCGCTCCGTAATGCATCATCCTGCAACTAACTCATTAGTCACATTGCTTGCAAGGCTTATAGTGATGTGCATTACCGAGAGGGCCCAGAGATACCTCTCCGATAGATGGAGTGACAAATCCTAATCTCGATCTATGCCAACTCAACAAACACCATTGGAGACACCTGTAGAGCATCTTTATAATCAACCAGTTATGTTGCGACGTTTGATAGCACACAAGGTGTTCCTCCGGTATTCGGGAGTTGCATAATCCCATAGTCAGAGGAACATGTATAAGTCATGAAGAAAGTAGTAGCAATAAAACTGAACGATCATTATGCTAAGCTAACAGATGGGTCTTGTCCATCACATCATTCTCTAATGATGTGATCTCGTTCATCAAATGACATCACACGTCCATGGCTTGGAAACTTAACCATCTTTGATTAATGAGCTAGTCAAGTAGAGGCATACTAGGGACACTCTGTTTGTCTATGTATTCACACATGTACTAAGTTTTCGGTTAGTACAATTCTATCATGAATAATAAACATTTATCATGATATAAGGAAATATAAATAATAACTTTATTATTGTCTCTAGGGCATATTTCCTTCAGTCTCCCACTTGCACTAGAGTCAATAATCTAGTTCACATCGTCATGTGATTTAACACCAATAGTTCACATCTTTATGTGATTAGTTCAAATCTCCATGTGACTAACACCCAAAGAGTGATCATGTTTTGCTTGTGAGAGAAATTTAGTCAACGGGTCTGCCAAATTTAGAGCCGTATGTATTTTGTAAATTTTCTGTGTCTACAATGCTTTGCACGGAGCTACTCTAGCTAATTGCTCCCACTTTCAATATGTATCTAGAACAAGACTTAGAGTCATCCAGATCGGTGTCAAAGCTTGCATTGACGTAACTCTTTACGACCAACTCTTTGTCACCTCCATAACCGAGAAACATTTTCTTATTCCACTAAGGATATTTTTGACCGTTGTCCAGTGGTCCACTCCTGGATCACTATTGTACCCTCTTGCCAAACTTATGGTGAGGTACACAATAGGTCTGGTACACAGCATAGCATACTTTGTAGAACCTATGACTGAGGCATAGGGAATGACTTTTCATTCTTTTTCTATTTTCTACCATGGTCGGGTTTTGAGTCTTTACTCAACTTCACACCTTGCAACACAGGCAAGAACTCCTTCTTTGACTGTTCCATTTTGAACTACTTCAAAATCTTGTCAAGGTATGTACTCATTGAAAATATATCAAGTGTCTTGATCTATCTCTATAGATCTTGATGCTCAATATGTAAGTAGCTTCACCAAGGTCTTTCTTTGAAGAACTCCTTTCAAACATTCCTTTATGCTTTCCAGAAAATTCTATATTATTTTCAATCAACAATATGTCATTCACATATACTTATCAGAAATGTTGTAGTGCTCCCACTCACTTTCTTGTAAATACAGGCTTCGCCGCAAGTCTGTATAAAACCATATTCTTTGATCACTTTATCAAAGAATATATTCCAACTCTGAGATGCTTGCACCAGTCCATAGATGGATTGCTGCAGCTTGCTCACTTTGTTAGCACCTTTAGGATCGACAAAACCTTCTGGTTGCATCATATACAACTCTTCTTTAAGAAATCCTTCTTTAAGGAATGCAGTTTTGACATCCATTTGCCAGATTTCATAAAATGTGGCAACTGCTAACATGATTCAGACAGACTTTTAAGCATCGATACGAGTGAGAAAATCTCATCATAGTCAACACCTTGAACTTTTCGAAAACATTTTTGCAACAATTCGAGCTTTGTAGATATTAACACTACTATCAGCGTCTGTCTTCCTCTTGAAGATCCATTTATTCTCAATGACTCACCGATCATCGAGTAAGTAAATCAAAGTCCATACTTTGTTCTTGTACATGGATCCCATCTCAGATTTAATGGCCTCAAGCCATATTGCGGAATCTGGGCTCATCATCACTTCCTCATAGTTCGTACGTTCGTCATGGTCTAGTGACAAGACTTCCAGAACAGGATTACCATACCACTCTGGTGCGGACCGTACTCTGGTTGACCTACGAGGTTCGGTAGTAACTTCATCTGAAGTTTCATAATCATCATCATTAGCTTCCTCACTAATTGATGTAGGAGTCACTGGAACTGATTTCTGTGATAAACTACTTTCCAATTTGGGAGAAGGTACAATTACCTCATCAAGTTCTACTTTCCTCCCACTTACTTCTTTCGAGAGAAACTTCTTCTAAAAAAATGATCCATTCTTAGCAACAAAATATCTTGCCTTCGGATCTGTGATAGAAGGTGTACCCAACAGTTTCTTTTGGGTATCCTATGAAGACGCACTACTCCGATTTGGGTTCGAGCTTATCAGTTTGAAACTTTTTCACATAAGCATCGCAACCCCAAACTTTAAGAAACAACAGCTTTGGTTTCTTGCCAAACCATAGTTCATATGGTGTCATCTCAACGGATTTAGATGGTGCCCTATTGAACGTGAATGCAGTTGTCTCTAATGCATAACCCCTTAACGGTAGTGGTAAATCTGAAGAGACATCATAGATCGCACCATATCCAATAAAGTATGATTACAACGTTCGGACACACCATTATGCCATGGTGTTCCAGGTGGCGTGAGTTGCGAAACTATTCCACATTGTTTCAAATTAAGACCAAACTCGTAACTCAAATATTCGCCTCCGCGATCCGATTGTAGAAACTTTATTTTCTTTGTTACAATGATTTTCCACTTCACTCTGAAATTCTTTGAACTTTTCAAATGTTTCAGACTTATGTTTCATTAAGTAGATATACCATATTTGCTCAAATCATCTGTGAAGATCAGAAAATAATGATACCCACCGCGAGCCTCAACACTTATCGGATTGCATACATCAGTATATATTATTTCCAATAAGTCAGTTGCTTGCTCCATTGTTCCAGAGAACGGAGTCTTAATCATCTTGCTCATGAGGCATGGTTCGCAAGCATCAAGTAATTCATAATCAAGTGATTCCAAAAGTCCATCAGCATAGAGTTTCTTCATGCGCTTCACACCAATATGACCTAAACGGCAGTCCCACATATAAGTTGCACTATCATTATTAACTTTTCATCTTTTGGCTTCAATATTATGAATATGTGTATTACTACGATCGAGATTCAATAAACCATTTATATTAAGTGTATGACCATAGAAGGTTTTATTCATGTAAATAGAACAACAATTATTCTTTGACTTAAATGAATAACCGTATTGCAATAAACATGATCCAATCATATTTATGCTCAACGCAAACACCAAATAACATTTATTTTAGGTTCAACACTAATCCCAAAGGTAAAGGGAGTGTGCGATGGTGATCTTATCAACCTTGGAATCACTTCCAACTCTCATCATCACCTCGCCCTTAACTAGTCTCTGTTTATTTTGCAACTCCCGTTTCAAGTTACTACTCTTAGCAACTAAACCAATATAAAACACTGATGGGTTGCTATAAACACTAGTAAAGTACACATCAATAACATGTATATCAAATATACCTTTGTTCACTTTGCCACCCTTCTTATCCGGCAGGTATCTAAGGCAGTTCCACTTCCAGTGACCATTTTCTTTGTAGTAGAAGCACTCAGTTTCATGCTTAGGTCTATCTTTGGGCTTCTTCATGGGAGTGGCAACTTGCTTGCCATTCTTCTTGAAGTTCCCTTTCTTTCCCTTGCCCTTTTACCTGAAACTAGTGGTTTTGTCAACCATAAACATTTGATACTTTTCTTGATTTCTACCTTCATCGATTTCAGCATCACGAAGAGCTCGAGAATAATTTTCGTCATCCCTTGTATATTATAGTTCATCACTAAGTTCTAGTAACTAGAGAACTTTATCAACTAGATGATACCCCGCACGTTGTTGCGGGAATATTTTGCAACATATTTCAATGTGACTCGTTGTATGAAACATGACTATTTGAAGTAATAATATAAAAAGCTAACAATAAAATACATATAATTTATTGTGCTTGATTACTATATAGTTGTAAAATGTTTATTAAATGTATATAGCAAAATAGAATGAAAACCCTCATGTATGTTACATGTTGAGATAAGTCTTTTTTTCATGCATGTCATGATGAAGTGGCATGCTTGCATGTTGAGAGACATATGATAGTGGGGGTGGGCCTTTTCTCATGCATGTTGTGCAATGATGTGGCATGCTTGCATGTTGAGAGAAATAGTTAGTGGGGGCTAGCTATTTAGATATAGAAGATTACTATCTTATCTGGAAGATTAACTCCCACTTGATTCAAGTAATTGTAGTACCCAAACTATCTGAGCACATACTCACTGGTTGAGCTATTCTCCTCCATCTTGTAGGCAACATACTGTCAGAGGTCTCATACCTCTGGACGCGGGCATGAGTATGAAATACCAATTTCAACTCTTAGAACATCTTATATGTTCTGTGGCATTCAAAACATTTTTGAAGTCCCGGTTCTAAGCCGTAAAGCATGGTGCTCTAAACTATTAAGTAGTCATCATACCAAGCTTTGTCAAACGTTCATAACGTGTGCATCTGCTCCTGCAATAGGTCTGTCACCTAGCAGTGCATCAAGGACATAATTCTTTTGTGCAACAATGAGGATAATCCTTAGATCACAAACCAAGTCCGCATCATTGCTGCTATCATCTTTCAACTTCTTTTTCTCTAGGAACATATCAAAATTAAACGGGAAGCTACATCGCAAGCTATTGATCTACAACATAGATATGCAATTACTATCAGGACTAAGTTCATGATAAATTAAAGTTTAATTAATCATATTAATTAATAAGTCACACTTAGATAGAGATCCCTCTAATCATCTAAGTGATCACGTGATCCATATCAACTAAACCATGTCCGATCATCACGTGTGATGGAGTAGTTTTCAATGGTGAACATCTATATGTTGATCATATCTTCTATATGATTCACGCTCGACCTTTCGATCTCCGGTGTTCCGAGGCCATATCTGCATATGCTAGGCTCGTCAAGTTTAACCCGAGTATTCTGCATGTGCAAAACTGGCTTGCACCCGTTGTATGTGAACGTAGAGCTTATCACACCCGATCATAACGTGGTGTCTCAGCACGAAGAACTGTCGCAACGGTGCATACCCAGGGAGAACACTTATCCCTTGAAATGTAGTGATGGATCATCTTATAATGCTACTGACGTACTAAGGAAAATAAGATGCATAAAAGATAAACATCACATGCAATCAAAATATGTGACATGATACGGCCATCATCATCTTGTGCCTTTGATCTCCATCTCCAAAGTACCGTCATGATCTCCATCGTCACCGGCATGACACCATGATCTCCATCATCTTGATCTTTATCAATGCGTCATCACATGGTCATCTCGCCAACTATTGCTTTTGCAACTATTGCTATCGCATAGCGATAAAGTAAAGCAATTACATGGTGCTTGCATCTTATGCAATAATGAGACAACCATAAGGCTCCTGCCAGTCACCGATAACTTCAACAAAACACGATCATCTCATACAAAAATTTATATCTCATCATGTCTTGACCATATCACATCACAACATGCCCTGCAAAAACAAGTTAGACGTCCTCTACTTTGTTGTTGCAAGTTTTACGTGGCTTCTACGGGCTGAGCAAGAACCGTTCTTACCTACGCATCAAAAACCACAACGCGGTGTAGTGATTGCTTTTTCATCTTCAGAAATGAAAGTGCAACTATCCTTGGGTGGTTTGGTAATTCCTAACAACATATAGCTCATTGAGCTAATGCTACTTGAAGATAAATATTTCAGGAGAAGCTCAATGGTTGGCATGGCATGGATTAGAAAGTGGACCCCTCAAAATGCTAAGGACAAAAGATTGGCTCAAAGCTCAAAGCACAAGACTCTACATTTTACTTTTAGTGATCCCAGATCACATTGAGTCCATAGGAAAAGCCAATACTATTAAAAGGGGTGAGGTGTTGCTTAATGAGTTGCTTGCTCAAAGTGCTTAGTGATATGCTCCAAAAACCCTCAACTACTTTCTCATATCCACATATGTCCCAAACCAAAAGTCAAACTTAGCCCCACCGAAATCTTCTATCCGGCGCCACCGAGTTCACTTGACATAGATACTGCTAGAAACCCTGGTCACTTCAGTCTCACCGATAGGGATCTCGGTCTCACCAAGATGGGATTGCAAACTCTCTGTTTCCCTTCATAACGTTTCGGTCCAACCGAGATGAGCGATTGGTCCCACCGAGATTGCAATGCAAACTCTCTGTTTGCCCTCCGTAACGTTTCAGTCTAACCGAGATGAGTGAATCGGTCCCACCGAGTTTGCCTGACCAACTCTCTGTTTGCCTATTACTAAAATCGGTCCCACCGAGTTTGTTTAATCGGTCTCACCGAGATTACGTTATGCCCTAACCCTAATGGAATCGGTTCCATCGAGTTGACAAATCGGTCCCACCGAAAATCCTAACATTCACATTTTGAACTAAATCGGTCTGACTGAGTTATATGATTCGGTCCCACCGAGTTTGGTGATTTGTGTGTAACGGTTAGATTTTGTGTGGAGGCTATATATACCCCTCCACTCACTCTTCATTCATGGAGAGAGCCATCAGAATATGCCTACACTTCCAACATACATTTTCTGAGAGAGAACCACCTACACTTGTGTTGAGGTCAAGATATTCCAATCCAACCACATACATCTTGATCTCTAGCCTTCCTCAAGTTGCTTTCCACTCAAATCATCTTTCTACCAAATCAAATCCTATGAGAGAGAGTTGAGTGTTGAGGAGACTATCACTTGAAGCACAAGAGCAAGGAGTTCATCATCAACACACCATCGATTACCTTTTGGAGAGTGGTGTCTCCTAGATTGGTTAGGTGTCACTTGGGAGCCTCCGTCAAGATTGTGGAGTTGAACCAAGGAGTTTGTACGGGCAAGGAGATCGCCTACTTCATGAAGATCTACACTAGTGAGGCAAGTCCTTCGTGGGCGATGGCCATGGTGGGATAGACAAGGTTGCTTCTTCGTGGACCCTTTGTGGGTGGAGCCCTCCGTGGACTCACGCAACCGTTACCCTTCGTGGGTTGAAGTCTCCATCAACGTGGATGTATGATAGCACCACCTATCGGAACCACACCAAAAATCTCCGTGTCTACTTTGCGTTTGCTCCCTCCAAACTCCTCCTTTTAACTTCATATGCAATTGTTTTACATTCTGGTGCTATACTCTTAGAATTGCATGTGTAGGTTGATTACTTGTTTGTGCTAAGTTGCTAAAATCTGCCAAGACTTAAAATTGGGAAAATGCTAGAGTTTTATTTGGTCAAGTAGTCTAATCACCCCCCTCTAGACATACTTTCGATCCTACAAAAAAGAACCCTGTTCATTGAATCCGATTCAACTAAAGTTGGAGAAACTGACACCCAGCAGCCACCTGTGTGCAAAGCACGTCCGTAGAACCAGTCTCGCTTAAGCGTATGCGTAATGTCAGTCTGAGCCGCTTCATCCAACAATATCGCTGAATCAAGAATCAACTAGTGACGGCAAGAAATATGTATATACCCACCACAACTTCTCTGTGTTCTACTCGTGCATATAACATCTACGCATAGACCTGGCTCGGATGCCACTGTTGGGCAACGCGGTAATTTCAAAAAAATTCCTACGCACACACAAGATCTATCATGGTGATGCATAGCAACGAGAGGGGAAGAGTGTTGTCCACGTATACTCGTAGACCGTAAGTGGAAGCGTTATGACAACGCGGTTGATGTAGTCGTACGTCTTCATGATCTAACTGATCCTAGTACCGAAAGTACGGCACCTCCGCGATCTGTACACGTTCTGCTCGGTGACGTCCCATGAAGTCTCGATCCAGCTGAGTGTCGAGGGAGAGCTTCGTCAGCACGACAGCGTGATGGCGGTGATGATGATGCTACCGGAACAGGGCTTCGCCTAAGCACACCTACGATATGACCGAGGTGGATTATGGTGGAAGGGGGCACCACACATGGCTAAGGGATCAATGATCAACTTGTGTGTCTATGGGGTGCCCCCTCGCCGCGTATATAAAGGATTGAGGGAGGAGGAGGCCGGCTCTCATAGGGCGCGCCCAAAGTGTGGAGTCCTACTAGGACTCCCTAGTCCTAGTAGGATTCCACCTCCCACATGGAATAGGAAAAAGAGAAGGGAGAAGGAGAAGGAAGGAAGGGGGCGTCCCCTTTCCCTAGTCCAATTCAGACCAGTCCATGGGGAAGGGGCGCATCCACCCTTGAGGCCTTTCTCTCCTTTCTCGTATGGCCCATTAAGGCCCAATACGAATTCCCGTAACTCTCTGGTACTCCAAAAAATATTCAAATCATTCAGAACCTTCCCGATGTCCGAATATAGCCTTCCAATATATCGATCTTTACGTCTCGACCATTTCAAGACTCCTCGTCATGTCCCAGATCTCATCCGGGACTCCAAACGAACCTTGGTCATCAAATCACATAACTCAGAATACAAATCGTCACAGAACGTTAAGCGTGCGGACCCTACGGGTTCGAGAACTATGTAGACATGACCGAGACTCATCTCCGGTCAATAACCAATAGCGGAACCTGGATGCTCATATTGGTTCCTACATATTCTACGAAGATCTTTATCGATCAAACCGCATAACATCATACGTTGTTCTCTTTGTCATTGGTATGTTACTTGCCTGAGATTCGATCGTCGGTATCTCAATACCTAGTTCAATCTCGCTACCGGCAAGTCTCTTTACTTGTTCCGTAATGCATCATCCTGCAACTAACTCATTAGTCACATTGCTTGCAAGGCTTATAGTGATGTGCATTACCGAGAGGGCCCAGAGATACCTCTCCGATAGACGGAGTGACAAATCCTAATCTCGATCTATGCCAACTCAACAAACACCATTGGAGACACCTGTAGAGCATCTTTATAATCAACCAGTTACGTTGCGACGTTTGATAGCACACAAGGTGTTCCTCTGGTATTTGGGAGTTGCATAATCCCATAGTCAGAGGAACATGTATAAGTCATGAAGAAAGCAGTAGCAATAAAACTGAATGATCATTATGCTAAGCTAACGGATGGGTCTTGTCCATCACATCGTTCTCTAATGATGTGATCACGTTCATCAAATGACAACACATGTCCATGGCTAGGAAACTTAACCATCTTTGATTAACGAGCTAGTCAAGTAGAGGCATACTAGGGACACTCTGTTTGTCTATGTATTCGCACATGTACTAAGTTTCCGGTTAATACAATTCTAGCATGAATAATAAATATTTATCATGATATAAGGAAATATAAATAATAATTTTATTATTGTGATACGTCTCCAACGTATCTATAATATTTTATTGCTCCATGTTATTATACCCTGCAAACATCCAGGAGCACCCCAAAACCCTATTTCCACCGCCGCAACCTTCTGTACCCAAGAGATCCCATCTTGGGGCCTTTTCTGGAGCTCCGCCGGAGGGGGCATTTATCACGGAGGGCCTCTACATCAACTCCATGGCCCCTCCGATGATGTGTGAGTAGTTTACTTCAGACCTTCGGGTCCATAGCTAGTAGCTAGATGGCTTCTTCTCTCTCTTTGGATCTCAATACAAAGTTCTCCTCGATTCTCTTGGATATGTATTCGATGTAATCTTCTTTTGCGGTGTGTTTGTCGAGATCCGATGAATCATGGGTTTATGATCAAGTCTATCTATGAACAATATTTGAATCTTCTCTGAATTCTTTTATGTATGATTGGTTTATCATAGCAAGTCTCTTCGAAATATCAGTTTGGTTTGGCCTAGTAGATTGATCTTTCTTGCAATGAGAGAAGTGCTTAGCTTTGGGTTCAATCTTGAAGTGCTCGATCCCAGTGACACAAAGAGAAACGACACGTATTGTATTGTTGCCATCGAGGATAAAAATATGGGGTTTACATCATATTGCATGAGTTTATCCCTCTACATCATGTCATCTTGCTTAAGGCATTACTCTGTTCTTATGAACTTAATACTCTAGATGCATGCTGGATAGCGGTCGATGTGTGGAGTAATAGTAGTAGATGCAGGCAGGAGTCGGTCTACTTGTCACGGACGTGATGCCTATATACATGATCATACCTAGATATTCTCATAATTATTCGCTTTTCTATCAATTGCTCGACAGTAATTTGTTCACCCACCGTAATACTTATTCTATCTTGAGAGAAGCCACTAGTGAAACCTATGCCCCCCGGTCTATTCTCCATCATACAAGTTTCCAATCTACTTTATTTTGCAATCTTTACTTTCAATCTATATCATAAAAATACCAAAAATATTTATCTTATTATTATCATCTCTATCAGATCTCACTTTTGCAAGTGGCCGTGAAGGGATTGACAACCCCTTCATTGCGTTGGTTGCGAGGTTCTTATTTGTTTTTGTAGGTACGAGGTGACTTGCGCGTGGTCTCCTACTGGATTGATATCTTGGTTCTCAAAAACTGAGGGAAATATTTGCGCTGCTTTACTGCATCACCCTTTCCTCTTCAAGGGAAAGCCAACGCAGTGCTCAAGAGGTAGCATATTGCCTCTAGGGCATATTTCCTTCACCTTCCGAAACGACGCTGGTTATAAAGAGCCTTCCACAGCCAACCAGCCTGGTGAACATGTGACAACGGTTTGTGGAGTAATTGAGTTGTGAAAGGCACATCCTACAAAAGTTCAAAGACCGCCAAGTATACTTATTTGGTAGTTAAGGTCCTACCATCACGAAACACGATCGTCCAAACATGGCATTTTTAGTGAAATTAGAGCTAATGTAAGGTGCAAAAAAAACTAGATCGAGAAATGCGGCATTTGAAAAATGAGCTTGCATGGAAAGAAAAGGTTGTAGGAAAGAACAAACTAGTCTCAGCGAAGTGGCAAAAAAAGCAGGAAAACAAGACACTAAGGTAGAATCTGCGAACTATACCTATCTAAAGTGGATTTAAGTGTGAGTCATTTTCAAGGCTAGGCCACTATCCTTGTAGGACGAAACATTGTTCGACACGAGCACACTTGTGCAAGTCTCTTATGTGGTCTAATTTTTTTCCACTACGGGCAGTTTACGTGGTTTTTGTAACTTAACTCCTGAGGGCAGAGGTGTAGGCAGGGCTGAGCCACACCCCGGTCTAACAACCAATGCTACAGTAGCTGCAATAGCTACCCAGCTACAATCATCAAAGGATTTCAGCTACACGCCCCACGCCATGGCCCCTCTTGCCAGGGGCCTAGCTACACCACTGGCTGAGAGTACTCGTTGATACTTTACTATATTGGAGTGTCCATCATAGGTACGAATTATCAGCATGCTAAAAATGCGATTGTTAGTTGAAGAGCCTTCAGCGGTCATGCAACCAACAGAACATGCGCCAACGATAATTGAGTAATTTCTCCAAGTTGGAGTTCTAAATGTAACATCCTGTAAAAGTTCATGGACAAACGACTATGTGGATTTAGTGGTTAATATACCATCGATTCATGAAACACGAACATCCCTATATTGCATATTTGTGAAAATCTAAGGAAACAAGGCGCTAAACTAGCGCAAAACAAGCAGTGTTTGAAATATGGGGTTGCATAGGGGACGAAAAGCTTCGAGGAAGAGCAAACTAACACAGCTCTACTATTAGACTTAGTGAAGTGAGACAAACAAGAAAGAAAACAAGAGGGTGAGGTAGAATTTTCCAACAAAACCTACTTGAGGTAGGTTTAAGTATGAAGCATTCTTTCTTTCTTTCTTTCTGAAACAAGAAAAAATAAAGTGTATGTCGAGAGTTTGTGTTACCACTTGGGAATGAAAAATATTTTTACTGTTTCTATGCTAGGAAAAGGAGGTGGTTTAGCAGTCTACTGGGATGACATTTACACCTTGGAGTTGAACAAATACGAAGAACATTTTATTGACATGTACATTTTTGATAGTGGTGGTACGAAATGGAGATGCACTTTTATCTATGCGGAACCAAAGGCGAGCCAAAGGTATGTTATGTGGGAAATGTTAAGGCGAATAAAATCACTTGGGTCTGGTTCGTGGTTTATGGTTGGAGATTTTAATGAGGCAATGTGGTAAAATGAGCATTTCTCTCGGATCAAGCATTCACCAAAGCTTATGGCAAATTTTCGTGAGATCATGTCTGAATGTAATTTGTTTTATTTGGGTTTTCATGGAGTTCCTTAGACTTATAACAACTAGTAAATGCACACATGCAATGCTCGTGTAATCTTAATCCGGCTTGAAGATATACCTGAATTTTCTTTACAAAAGTAGCATAAAAATAGTTTGTGTAAGCACCACCAGTGACATGTTAATCTCTTCCTTCAAATGGGTTGAAAAATGTGCTAATCCAATGTAGTTGATGGTATATGCAAGTGACCAGGGGAGGGGGGCACATACCTTGTCCTCACGCTGCCAAAAGAGAAATCCAAAAATCTAAGCACAATCCATTGAAATCAGCAAAACTGATCCACTACCCAGCTGCTACCAAAAGTACCATATCACTGTGTAACCTAGTTATTTCATAGCGCCCATTGGTAATGAAGGTTAATAACTGCTGAATGTGTGCACACAAGGCTGCTTTTGGTTCAGTTTTACGAACCCTGATTTGGGTTCAGTTTTTAGTGCATGCAGACTGCTCCTCTGTTCAGTGAAACATGAATCAATCTTCTTTAAAAGAAATGAAGAAAGCAGGGACGAAAGACCTCTGGCCCGGCGGCTGCCTGTTTGACAGCGGCGTGTCCCCTGTTGGCGGCGCTGACGACCTAGGCCCGACAAAGAGGGACGGGCAGGCGGTCTAGGTAGTGTCCATGATGGTCCGACAGCCTGACGGCAACAGACGGCCATGCGGCGTCCCTGACAGGTTCGACGGTGATGGGCGGTCCATGCGGAGCCTCTGACGCGCCCCGGCTGGTCGGCCAGGTGATCTAGGAGGTGTCCCCGATAGCCGGCGTCCTTGAAGTTGCAGCGGCGTCGCTACGGTCGAGGCCACGCAAAGGCGATGGGTAGAGGCGGCACAGAGATGTGAGGGGTAGCATCCTTGAAGCTGCTGCAGGTCGAGGTGATGGGGGCGGCGTGCATCGCTGAAGCGAGGTGATGGGGCGACACTGTGGGGTGGTTCGCTGTGGCAGTTTCCTTTCGTGTGAAAGGGTACGTAAGCAAGGGTATCACATGACGGTTCGCTGTGGCAATTTCCTTTTGTGTGAAAGGGTATTTAAGAAAGGGGATTGCATGACGGTTCGTTGAGTTTCCTTTCGTATGAAAGGGTACATAAGGAAGGGGATCAGGGAGAGAAAAGATTGATTAGCAGTAAACGCATTTAGCACTAAATGTGTTTAGTTGCTCACCATTAGGACAATAAGGACTGTCGGATTAACACTAATGGATGGCCGAGATCTGTTGGATCTGCCCCACTGGGTCTTTTTATATTGGTATAGATAAGCAGGAAGGTAATAGAAATGTGAAGGTGCTTCTGGACCGGGCAGTGGCGTGCCCTCAATGGTCCTCTATCTTTCCTGACTGCAAGCTATCTCATATTATCAGCTCTAGGTCAGATCATTGCCCTCTCCTTATTGAACTGATGGGTGCTCCTCATCGTAGTACATTTATTAAACATTTGAAATATGAAGCGTATTGGGAGAGGGAAGATGTGGAGTTGAAACATCAGATTGATTCGTGTTGGACTAAAAGTATTAGAGTAAATGGTCTGGGAGAAGTTGCAAATAATTTGGGAAAGTTGATGAAGTCTCTTCATGTGTGGAGTAAGGTCCACATTGGATATTTACCAAAAAATCTTGAAACTGCCCGTAAAAGATTAAATGTGTTGTCTAAAAGAAATGATCATCAGGCAATAGTGAGGAAGAAAATTTTAAAGGAAATGGATGAGCTTCTGATTAAGGAAGAAATCATGTGGAAGCAGAGATCATGTTTAGATAAAATGAAATGGAGAGACAGGAACACAAAAAAAAATCATAGGAAGGCCACTTGGAGAGCGAAGAAGAATAAGATTTCTGCAATCAGAAGAAATGATGGGTCTCTTTCTCATGTTATCGAAGAAATTAAAGGTATCACAAATTCTTTCTTCAAGGATCTTTATTCCTGCGACTCTGTGGTAAATCCATCTCGTATTATTTCTCTTGTGAAACCATTGGTTACTGATCAAATGAATGAGGATCTTTGTAAACCTTTTTCTGAGCAAGAAATCAGCGATACCCTCTTCCAAATAGGGCCGTTGAAGGCTCCGGGACCCAATTTGTTTCCTGCCAGGTTTTTTCAAAGAAATTGGGGTTTGCTTAAAGAAGATATTGTTCGTGCTATCCAGCAATTCTTTATATCTAGAAGTATGCCTGATGGGATAAATGATACAACTATTGTACTTATTCCTAAGTTGAAGAATCCTGAGTCGATAAAGGACTTTCACCCAATCAGCCTTTGTAATGTGATTTATAAAATTATATCCAAGTGTCTTGTCAACAGACTGAGACCTCTACTGGATGGTATGATTTCTCCTACACAAAGTGCTTTTATCCCTAGAAGATTAATATCTGATATATAATGCCCTCATCGCTTTTAAATGTATTGATCAATTGTAAGTACACTACGGTTTTTACGCCCAAATATGCGAGTGTCGTGTTCCCCACAGGGACTAGGCAACGGCGACTTTGCTCGGCTAAATCTAGGTAACACAATTTCAAGAGACGAGTGCAGGAAATAAAACCTAACACTAACAAGAACTAAGCAAAGTTGACGACAAAGAAAATGAAAATAAGCAAAAAGGGAGATTCAGATTATCTTCTCTATATGTTTGGTGTTTTTTTATTACTAGAGACAACAAAAACTAACACAAAAGGGAAGTAGCGTGACAAAACATGTACAGAGGGAAGTAAAAAGTTTATATGACAGAAGATAGATGTTTCACATAAAAACACACACACATATTTATATATCACAGGGCATCACACACATATATGAATATTACTATTTCACTAAGCAAGGTATGACAGATCAAGTACTTCACATCATAAACATATATATTCACATGTACATAGCTAACACAGGAACTAAGAATTAAAGAGGTTCAAACTTCTCACTTGACAGAGAACACAAACAGCACAAAAATTGTCAAGTAATCTTGGTTTATACAAACCACAAACTGACAGTCACATATAAATCTAGCGCAAAACAGTTTACAATTGAACAAGTCTCAACACAAAGTGTTCACTGAACACACACACACACACACACCACACAAACACACATATATATATACACACACACAAGGAGCAACATAAGGAGGAGGTTCAGAGCAGAGCTTCAACAGTTTCAAGCAAAGGAGGAGCAGCAGAGAGATGAGCAGGAACGTGGGGTTGACAGGATGAGTAGAAGCAAGAGGAGGAGCAGCGAGGTGAAAGAGAAGAAAGAATAGGAGGTAGCAGCATCAGGTTCAGGAAAGAAGAAGGGCGGCGGGGATGCGGGAAGAAGAAGTAGAAGAGCAACAGCAGGGTTAGGAGAAGAAGAAAGGTGAGGAGCAGCAGGGAGATGCATGGGCGGCGGCGTGAGGTGATGAGGCGGCGCTGTGGATGGTGGTCGATGGAGGCGCAAGGTGATGGTGGAGGTGTTGGTGGCGTGCTGGGGTGCGGTGGTGCTGGTGATCGATGGCGCGGAGGTGCACCACCACGCCAGCCTGGTCGTGGCGGCGGTCGAAGGTGAAGGAGGGGTGAGGGAGAGAGATGTGATGCCAGACCCGATTGCAATGGAGATGAGGCTAGGGATTTTGATCCCCTCCCGATCAGATCTGTACGTTTTCACTTTGGCCCTCCTTCTTCCTTCTTTCTTCCCAAGTTGGTCCTCCCATCTTTAGTTTGGCCCCTCGGTCACTTCTTTCCTTCACACTCAATTCCTTGACTCCATCACTTGATCATTTGTAGTACAAGCGTTTTGTGCCTTGTCGCACTTTTCTGCAAAATAAACAAGTGACTAGTCAACAATCCTTTTATATGATTTTCATGCAATATTCAATAATTCTTAGCATGAATAGATGGGCACATCTCAAGAAATGGTGAATTTGTGTGTCAAAATTATATATATGAAATGTGCTTATCAAGTTCCCGCACACTTAAATCTTTGCTTTTCCTCAAGCAAAGGAATATGACAAGAGCAAGATAGTGAATATTGAGCTGACTAAAGAATGTCCAAGTGAAGTAGATCTCTATACAGTGCATGCTTTGAACTTTGCTAGTGAAAATTAATGGTTAGGAGTGCTTCAAAGCAATATGATACTAGTAGACTTGGCCATTTTAAACTTTTACAATGATAAAAGAATATCAACTAGTTCAAATGATGATTGTGCCAAAAGGGTTCCTAAAGAGGGCATGATCCCAAAAAAACTTATTACCTGGAACATAACATTATGGTTGAAGCACTTATTGAATTTGAAGGAAGTAATGATAATATTTTATCGGTCTCACCAAAGGAACATACCACTGATCCCGAGAACATGGTATACACCTGGCTCAACCAATTATTAGTTTTTTTGTTTGTCTCCCCAAAGGAACATACCACCGATCGAGAGAACATGGTATACACCTGGTTTGACAATTACATTTTTTATTATTAATTACTGCCCAAGCTAACCCAATTTCACATGCCACCGATCCAGGGAACATGACATGCTACTGTAGGTAGTCAGACTTATTTATTCATTATTACTTATCTTAAATGAACAACGCATAAGCACAAAAACAGGAATCATCACTTCTCCATGTCTGGTTCACATGCTACTGATCCAGGGAACATAGCATACTAGTCCATAGTGGTAAAGTGATTGCTCTCAATGGGAACACAATAGGCACAAACTCAGCATCTAACACTTAATGATCTAAGTGTATCAAGGTAAAAGCAGAAAATGATTAAGTTTACTAGTGCACTAGGGATTTGTGCACTCAAAACTAATAGCTTTCACTACTTTCAGCAAAGCAAATAGGGTGTAGATCACTAGTTTACAAGGAATTCAACAATCAGTTCACCTATTCTCATCAAGCACCATATGACAAAGGTGAAATTCAATGGGACGACATTTAAGAAATGGCACAAGCAACCCAAATAGCAATTTAATCCAGCAAGCATCAATGAATGATGATTTCAAAATGGGTCATGAAACAGCTCACCGGGCTTTGATGATGTAGCACTCGCTCGATCATCTCACCAACGACAGCTCTTCTCCTTTGCTTCCTCGTGCATGCTCCAGCTTCACTCTTCTTCATGTGTGATCCATGCTTCTCCTCATCACCATGCTCCGAGTCCACCAGGGTCCCAAGGAATGTCACCTCGAACCTGGTCAGCATGAAGTGAACGGTGCAGAAGCAAAAACCTGAAAGAACACTCAACAAAAGAGACAATGCAAGCGGTACGCATAATACCCTCCAAGTCATCAATTGAGTATCCAATTACATAAGGATAGCTATAAAGCACATGTTTAGGATGGTAGAAATCAGCAAGGTCTGTTGGGGAACGTAGCAGAAATTCAAAATTTTCTACGCATCACCAAGATCAATCTATGGAGTAATCTAGCAACGAGGGGAAGGAGAGTGCATCTACATACCCTTGTAGATCGCTAAGCGGAAGCGTTCAAGTGAACAGGGTTGATGGAGTCGTACTCGTCGTGATCCAAATCACCGATGATCCTAGTGCCGAACGGACGGCACCTCCGTGTTCAACACACGTACAGCCCGGTGACGTCTCCTACGCCTTGATCCAGCAAGGGGAGAAGGAGAGGTTGGGGAAGACTCCATCCAGCAGCAGCACGACGGCGTGGTGGTGGTGGAGGAGCGCGGGACTCCAGCAGGGCTTCACCAAGCACTACGAGAGACGAGGAGGGAGAGGGGTAGGGCTGCGCCAACAGGGAGAGCAAATCACATGTGTTGGGCAGCCCCAAACTTCAAGTATATATAGGGGGAGGGGAGGGGCTGCGCCCCCACCTAGGGTTCCCTCCCTAGGGGTGGCGGCCAGCCCTAGATCCCATCTAGGGGGCGGCCAAGGGGGGAGAGAGGGGGGCACACCACTAGGTGGGCCTTAGGCCCATCTGAGCCTAGGGGTTGCCGCCTTCCCCTCTTGGAGGCACCTTGGGCATTGGTGGGAGGCGCCCCAGCCCACCTAGGGGCTGGTACCTTCCCACTATTGGCCCATGTAGGCCTCCGGGGCTGGTGGCCCTACCTGGTGGACCCCCGGACCCCTCCGGTGGTCCCGGTACACTACCGGTGATGCCCAGAACACTTCCGGTGGCCAAAACCATACTTCCTATATATCAATCTTTACCTCCGGACCATTCTGGAACTCCTCGTGACGTCCGGGATCTCATCCGGCAATCCGAACAACATTCGGTAACCACGTATATACTTTCGCTATAACCCTAGCGTCATCGAACCTTAAGTGTGTAGACCCTACGAGTTTGGAAGTCATGCAGACATGGCCGAGACAACTCTCCGGTCAATAACCAACAGCGGGATCTGGATACCCATGTTTGCTCCCACATGCTCCACGATGATCTCATTGGATGAACCACGATGTCAAGGACTTAATCAATCCCGTATACAATTCCCTTTGTCTAGCGGTACGATACTTGCCCGAGATTCGATCGTCGGTATCCCGATACCTTGTTCAATCTTGTTACCGGCAAGTCTCTTTACTCGTTCCGCAACAGATCATCCCGTGATCAACTCCTTGATCACATTGTGCACATTATGATGATGTCCTACCGAGTGGCCCCAGAGATACCTCTCCGTTTACATGGAGTGACAAATCCCAGTCTCGATTCGTGCCAACCCAATAGACACTTTCGGAGATACCTGTAGTGTACCTTTATAGCCACCCAGTTACGTTGTGACGTTTGGCACGCCCAAAGCACTCCTACGGTATCCGGGAGTTGCACAATCTCATGGTCTAAGGAAATTATACTTGACATTAGAAAAGCTTTAGCATACGAACTACATGATCTTGTGCTAGGCTTAGGATTGGGTCTTGTCCATCACATCATTCTCCTAATTATGTGATCCCGTTATCAACAACATCCAATGTCCATGGTCAGGAAACCGTAACCATCTATTGATCAACGAGCTAGTCAACTAGAGGCTTACTAGGGACATGGTGTTGTCTATGTATCCACACATGTATTTGAGTTTCCTATCAATACAATTCTAGCACGCATAATAAACGATTATCATGAACAAGGAAATATAATAATAACCAATTTATTATTGCCTCTAGGGCATATTTCCAACAGTCTCCCACTTGCATTAGAGTCAATAATCCAGTTCACATTGATATGTGATTAACACTCAAGGTCACATCCCCATGTGACTAACACCCAAAGAGTTCTGGGTTTGATCATGTTATGCTTGTGAGAGAGGTTGTAGTCAACGGGTCTGCAACATTCAGATCCGTATGTACTTTGCAAATTTCCATGTCATCTTGTAGATGCAACTACTACGCTACATTTGGTGCCATTTCAAATAACTGTTCTACTTGGAGCTATTCTAAATTGTTGCTCCATTATACGTATCCGGTATCTCTACTCAGAGCTATCCGGATAGGTGTTAAGCTTGCATCGACGTAACTCTTTACGTCGAACTCTTTATCACCTCCATAACTGAGAAACATATCCTTATTCCTCTAAGGATAATTTAGACCGCTATCTGGTGATCTACTCCTAGATCACCTTTGTACCCTCTTGCCAAATATGTGGCAAGGCACACATCAGGTGTGGTACTCAGCATGGCATACCGTATGGAGCCTATGACAAAAGCATAGGGGACGACCTTCGTCCTTCCTCTTTCTTCTGCCGTGGTCATGCTTTAAGTCTTAACTTCATACCTTACAACTCAGGCAAGAACTCCTTCTTTGACTGATCCATCTTGAACACCTTCAAGACCATGTCAAGGTATGTGCTCATTTGAAAGTACCATTAAGCATTTTGATCTTATCCTTATAGATCTTGATGCTCAATGTTCAAGTAGCTTAATCCAGGCTTTCCATTGAAAAACACTTTCCGAATAATCCTATATGCTTTCCAGAAATTCTACGTCATTTCTGATCAATAATATGTCAACAACATATATTCATCAGAAATTCTATAGTGCTCCCACTCACTTCTTTGGAAATACAAGTTTCTCATAAACTTTGCATACACCAAAAATCTTTGATCATCTCATCAAAGCACACTTCCAACTCCGAGATGCTTACTCCAGTCCTTAGAAGGATCGCTGGAGCTTTGCATACTTGTTAGCATCTTTCAGGATTGACAAAACCCTCTTTTGTATCACATACAACTTTTCTTACAAAAAATTGAAAACTTGTTTTGACATCCATCTGTAAGATTTCATAAATAATGCAGTAATCGCTAATATAATTCCAACAGACTCTTAGCATCGCTACGAGTGAGAAAGTCTCATTGTAGTCAACTCCTTGAACTTGTCGGAAAACATCTTAACGACAAGTCGAGCTTTCTTAATGGTGATACTTGCCATCATTGTCTGTCTTCCTTCTAAAATCCATATGTACCTAACAGCCTTACGACCATCAAGTAGTTCTTCCAAAGTCTACACTTTGTTTTCATATATGGATCCTCTCTCGGATTATATGGCCTCGAGCCATTTTGGAATCCAGGCCCACCATCGCTTCTCCATAGCTCGTAGGTTCATTGTTGTCTAGCAACATGACTTCCAAGACAGGATTACGTACCACTCTGAAGTAGTACGCATCCTTGTCATCCCACGAGGTTTGGTAGTGACTTGATCTGAAGTTTCATGATCACTATCATAAGCTTCCACTTCAATTGGTGTAGGTGCCACAGGAACAGCTCCCTGTGCCCTGCCACACACTAGTTGAAGAGACGGTTCAATAACCTCATCAAGTCTCCACCATCCTCCCACTCAATTCTTTCGAGAGAAACTTTTCCTCGAGAAAGGACCCGATTCTAGAAACAATCCCTTATTGCTTTCGGATCTGAGACAGGAGGTATACCCAACTATTTTGGGTGCCCTATGAAGATGCATTTATCATCTTGAAACTTTTTCACATAAGCGTCGCAGCCCCAAACTTTTAAGAAATGACAGCTTAGGTTTCTCTAAACCATAGTTCATACGGTGTCATCTCATCGGAATTACGCGGTGCCCTATTTAAAGTGAATGTGGTTGTCTCTAATGCCTAACCCATAAACTATCATGGTAATTTGATAAGAGACATCATGGTATGCATCATACCCAATAGGGTGCAGTTATGATGTTCGGACACACCATCACACTATGGTGTTCCAGGCTGTATTAGTTGTGAAACAATTTCCACAATGTCTTAATTCTGTGCCAAACTCGTAATTCAGATATTCATCTCTATGATCATATCATAGATATTTTATCCTCTTGTCACGATGATCTTTCAACTTCACCCTGAAATTACTTGAACCTTTCAATAATTCAGACTCGTGATTCATCAAGTAAATATACTCAACATCTACTCAAATCATCTGTGAAGTAAGAACATAACGATATCCACTACACGCCTCGGCACTCATTGGACTGCACACATCAAAATGTATTACTTCCAACAAGTTGCTTTCTAGTTCCATTTTACTGAAAACGAGGCTTTCAATCATCTTGCCCATGTGGTATGATTTGCATGTCTCAAGTGATTCGAAATCAAGTGAGTCCAAACGGTCCATTTGCATGGAGTTTCTTCATGCATATACACCAATAGACATGGTTCGCATGTCTCAAACTTTTCAAAAACGAGTGAGCCCAAAGATCCATCAACATGGAGCTTCTTCATGCATTTTATACCGATATGACTTACGTGGCAGTGCCACAAGTAGGTGGTACTATCATTACTATCTTATATCTTTTGGCATGAACATGTGTATCACTACGATCGAGATTCAATAAACCATTCATTTTAGGTGCAAGACCATTGAAGGTATTATTCAAATAAACAGAGTAACCGTTATTCTCCTTAAGTGAATAACTGTATTGCGATAGACATAATCCAGTCATGTCTATGCTCAACGCAAACACCAATCTCAATGGTAGAGGGAGCGTGCGATGCTTGATCACATCAAGCTTGGGAAAAACTTCCAACACATATCGCCAGCTCACCTTTAGCTAGTCTCCGTTTACTCCGCAACCTTTTATTTCGAGTTTACTAACACTTAGCAACCAACCGGTATCTAATACCATGGTGCTACTAGGAGTACTAGTAAAGTACACATTAACACAATGTATATCCAATATACTTCTATCGACCTTGCCAGCTTTCTTATATACCAAGTATCTAGGGTAATTCTGCTCCAGTGGTTGTTCCCCTTATTACAGAAGCACTTAGTCTCGGGTTTGGGTTCAACCTTGGGTTTCTTCACTAGAGCAGCAGCTGATTTGCCGTTTCATGAAGTATCCCTTCTTGCCCTTGCCCTTCTTGAAACTAGTGGTTTCACCAACCATCAACAATTGATGCTCCTTCTTGATTTCTACTTTTGTGGTGTCAAACATCACGAATATCTCAAGGATCATCATATATGTCCCTGATATATTATAGTTCATCACGAAGCTCTAGCAGCTTGGTGGTAATGAGTTCGAAGAAACATCACTATCTCATCTGGAAGATCAACTCCCACTCGATTCGAATGATTTTTGTACTCAGACAATTTGAGCACAAGCTCAACAATTGAGCTTTTCTCCCTTAGTTTGCAGGCTAAGAAAATCGTCGGAGGTCTTATACCTCTTGACATGGGCACGAGCCTGAAATCCCAATTTCAGCCCTCGAAACATCTCATATGTTTCGCGACGTTTCAAAACATCTTCGGTGCCTCAACTCTAAACCGTTTAACTGAACTATCACGTAGTCATAAAAATGTGTATGTCAGATGTTCGCAACATCCACAGACGACGTTCGAGGTTCAGCACACTGAGCGGTGCGTTAAGGACACAAGCCTTCTATGAAGCAATGAGGACAATCCTCAGTTTACGGACCTAGTCCGCATAATTGCTACTATCAACTTTCAACTAAATTTTCTCCAGGAACATATCTAAACAGTAGAACTGAAGCGCGAGCCACAACATAATTTGCGAAGACCTTTTGACTATGTTCAGGATAATTAAGTTCATCTTATGAACACCCACTCAGATAGACATCCCTCTATTCATCTAAGTGATTACATGATCCGAGTCAACTAGGCCGTGTCCGATCATCACGTGAGACGGACTAGTCATCATCGGTGAACATCTTCATGTTGATCGTATCTACCATACGACTCATGCTCGACCTTTCGGTCTCTTGTGTTCCGAGGCCATGTCTGTACATGCTAGGCTCATCAAGTCAACCTAAGTGTTTCGCATGTCCCGAGGCCATGTCTGTACATGCTAGGCTCGTCAACACCCGTTGTATTCGAACGTTAGAATCTATCACACCCGATCATCACGTGGTGCTTCGAAATAACGAACCTTCGCAACGGTGCACAGTTAGGGGGAACACTTTCTTGAAATTATTATGAGGGATCATCTTATTTACTACCGGTGTTCTAAGTAAACAAGATACAAAAACATGATAAACATCACATGCAGTCAAATAATAGTGACATGATATGGCCAATATCATATAGCTCCTTTGATCTCCATCTTGGGGCTCCATGATCATCTTGTCACCGGCATGACACCATGATCTCCATCATCGTGTCTCCATGAAGTTGCTCGCCAACTATTACTTCTACTACTATGGCTAACACGTTTAGCAATAAAGTAAAGTAATTTACATGGCGTTTCTCAATGACACGCAGGTCATACAAAAAATAAAGACAACTCCTATGGCTCCTGCCGGTTGTCATACTCATCGGCATGCAAGTCGTGATTCCTATTACGAGAACATGATCTCATACATCACATATATATCATTCATCACATCCTTTGGCCATATCACATCACAAAACACTTGCTGCAAAAACAAGTTAGACGTCCTCTAATTGTTGTTGCAAGTTTTTACGTGGCTGCTATAGGTTTCTAGCAAGAACGTTTCTTACCTACGCCAAAACCACAACGTGAATTGCCAATTTCTATTTAACCTTCATAAGGACCCATTCATCGAATCCGATCCGACTAAAGTGGGAGAGACAGACACCCGCCAACCACCTTATGCAACTAGTGCATGTCAGTCGATGGAACCGGTCTCACGTAAGCATACGTGTAAGGTTGGTCCGGGCCGCTTCATCCCACGATGCCGCCGAATCAAGATAAGACTAGTAACGGCAAGATAATTGACAATATCGACGCCCACAACTACTTTGTGTCCTACTCGTGCATAGTAACTACGCATAGACCTAGCTCATGATGCCACTGTTGGGGAACGTAGGAGAAATTCAAAATTTTCTACGCATCACCAACATCAATCTATGGAGTAATCTAGCAACGAGGGGAAGGAGAGTGCATCTACATACCCTTGTAGATCTCTAACTGGAAGCGTTCAAGTGAACGGGGTTGATGGAGTCGTACTCGTTGTGATCCAAATCACCGATGATCCTAGTGCCGAACGGACGACACCTCCGTGTTCAACACACGTACAGCCCGGTGACGTCTCCTACGCCTTGATCCAGCAAGGGGAGAAGGAGAGGTTGGGGAAGACTCCATTCAGCAGTAGCACGACGGCGTGGTGGTGGTGGAGGAGCGTGGGACTCCAGCAGGGCTTCGCCAAGCACTACGAGAGACGAGGAGGGAGAGGGGTAGGGATGCGCCAACAGGGAGAGCAAATCACATGTGTTGGGCAGCCCCAAACCTCAAGTATATATAGGGGGAGGGGAGGGGCTGCGCCCCCACCTAGGGTTCCCTCCCTAGGGGTGGCGGCCAGCCTTAGATCCCATCTAGGGGGCGGCCAAGGGGGGAGAGAGGGGGGCGCACCACTAGGTGGGCCTTAGGCCCATCTGAGCCTAGGGTTTGTCCCCTTCCCCTCTTGGAGGCGCCTTGGGCCTTGGTGGGAGGCGCCCCAGCCCACCTAGGGGCTGGTCCCTTCCCACTATTGGCCCATGTAGGCCTCCAGGGCTGGTGGCCCTACCTGGTGGACCCCCGGACCCCTCCGGTGGTCCCGGTACACTACCGGTGATGCCCGTTACACTTCCGGTGGCCAAAACCATACTTCCTATATATCAATCTTTACCTCCGGACCATTCCTGAACTCCTCGTGACATCCGGGATCTCATCCAGGACTCCGAACAACATTCGTTAACCACGTATATACTTTCCCTATAACCCTAGCGTCATCGAACCTTAAGTGTGTAGACCCTACGGGTTCGGAAGTCATGCAGACATGGCCGAGACAACTCTCCGGTCAATAACCAACAGCGGGATCTGGATACCCATGTTGGCTCCCACATGCTCCACGATGATCTCATCGGATGAACCACGATGTCAAGGACTTAATCAATCCCGTATACAATTCCCTTTGTCTAGCGGTACGATACTTGCCCGAGATTCGGTCGTCGGTATCCCGATACCTTGTTCAATCTCGTTAACGGCAAGTCTCTTTACTCGTTCCGTAACACATCATCCCGTGATCAACTCCTTGATCACATTGTGCACATTATGATGATGTCCTACCGAGTGGGCCCAGAGATACCTCTCCGTTTACACGGAGTAACAAATCCCAGTATCGATTCGTGCGAACCCAACAGACACTTTCGGAGATACCTATAGTGTACCTTTATAGCCACCCAGTTACGTTGTGACGTTTGGCACACCCAAAGCACTCCTACGGTATCCGGGAGTTGCACAATCTCATGGTCTAAGGAAATGATACTTGACATTAGAAAAGCTTTAGCATACGAACTACATGATCTTGTGCTAGGCTTAGGATTGGGTCTTGTCCATCACATCATTCTCCTAATGATGTGATCCCGTTATCAACGACATCCAATGTCCATGGTCAGGAAACCATAACCATCTATTGATCAACGAGCTAGTCAACTAGAGGCTTACTAGGGACATGGTGTTGTCTATGTATCCACACATGTATCTGAGTTTCCTATCAATACAATTCTAGCATGGATAATAAACGATTATCATGAACAAGGAAATATAATAATAACCAATTTATTATTCCCTCTAGGGCATATTTCCAACAAGGTCTACACTAACATGAGGATGATACTTATCATTAAGCTCAAGACTAGCATAAGAATGATATGTTTCATTAAGCATAGGTCTAGCACGAGGAAAGTAACTGTGATCATCACTAATGTGAGTAATGCCACTAACAGGGTATATATGATCATATCCAATCAAACACTTTTTCAAATCTACTTTAATAGATGGCATCATGCAATGCATGGTAGAAGCAAAAGAATCATAAGGACGCATGTCATCGAGAGGATTAGATAAACCTGCTAGATCAAGCTCTTGTACGACGATAGGCAAATGAATTTCTAGTTCTTCAAGTTCAACTACAACAGCTTCTTGTACTTCTTCAGGAGAGATAGAGATTGTGTCTTCAACTTGATCACTTGGGTAGTCGATTTCTTGGTCATCTTGTTCCTTGTCTTCTAGTTCATCTTCAATCTGAGGTATCTCTTCCTCTGCGCTCTTGCTATCTTGCTCAGCTGGATGTGACGGTGATGGAACCTCACACACCTCAAGGGATATCCCAGAAACACTCAGCTCAAGGAGGGATGAGATACTGCACCCGACATTGATATTCTTCTCAATTTTCCTTACTTCTTCCACTAGCTCTTTTCCACTCTTGATCTTCTTCATTTCCTCTAGTATCACCGGCCTAATTGGATCATCTTAAGCACTCCAAGTGAACTCGAGACTAAGCAATGTGATCTTGTCTATATCATCAAAGTCATCTTGTGTGGGCACCTGTGCATGAGATCGCTCAACAGGTGCTGGAGTTGTTGGTTGACCAAGTGGAGGACCATTTAACTCCATTGGCAACATCTCCTGGTGTTGAGGTACATGAGTAGGAGGTGAATAAAATTGTTGTGGTTCATAGTTGTTGTTGTCCTCTTCATACCTAAATCCCTGCATATGATTACTAGAAGCAAATGGTGAGATCTCAGGGTTGTTGCTCCTATATGACATATTCTGGTTTCAGGCCACCCATGTGAGTAATTGTTTTGGTATGAGCTATGCTCTTGAGCGAAGCTCATGCCAAAACAATCTGGAGGGTGAGAGTAACCACGCAGACATTCGGCGGGCGAATGGCCCTGAAATCCACAAATATGGCAGGTAGGAGCAACATAAGGATGACCTCTAGAATAAGGATCATAAGAGCTAGGCCTATCCTCAAAAACTACTTCTCGCTGCCGAGCTAAATCATCTAATCGATGGGAAATCTTACTTATCAGTTCTTGAATACTTTCCGTGCTGTTTGTAGTGTTGCTCGCATAAGCATGATGATCTCAGTAGTAATCCATAACCGAGAAGATAGTTCTAACCTGCAAAAAGGAAAAGAAAACAAAGAGGAAATCAACTGGAACAAGGGTTAGGAGTTAGAAATATATCGCATATATATGGCACAAACTAGAAAAAGAAGAAAAACCTAGTCTATAGCCTAACACGTTCACTCGACGCTAGTCCCCGGCAACGACGCTAAAATGATCAATTGTAAGTACAGTAGGGTTTTTACGCCCAAATCTGCGAGTGTCTTGTTCCCCATAGGTACTAGGCAACGACGACTATGCTCGGCTAAATCTAGGTAACACAATTTTAAGAGACGAATGCAGGAAATAAAACCTAACACTAACAAAAACTAACCAAAGTTGACGACAAAGAAAATGAAAATAAGAAAAAGGGAGATTCAGATTATCTTCACTATATTTTTGGTGTTTTCTTATTACTAGAGACAACAGAAACTAACAGAAAAGGAAGTAGCATGACAAAACATATACAGAGGGAAGTAACAAGTTTATATGACAAAAAATAGATGTTTCACATCAAAAACACACACATATTTATATATCACAGGGCACCACACACATATATGAAGATTACTATTTCACTAAGCAAGGTATGACAGATCAAGTACTTCACATCACAAACATATATATTCACATGTACATAGCTAACACGGGAACTAAGAATTAAAGAGGTTCAAACTTCTCACTTGACGGAGAACACAAACAGCACAAAAATTGACAAGTAATCTTGGTTTATACAAACCACAAACTAGCAGTCACATATAAATCTAGCGCAAAACAGTTTACAATTGAACAAGTCTCAACACAAAGTGTTCACTGAACACACACGCACACACACACACACACAAAAGGAGCAACATAAGGAGGAGGTTCAGAGCAGAGCTTCAACAGTTTCAAGCAGAGGAGGAGCAGCAGAGAGATGAGCAGCAGCGTGGGGGTGAGGGGATGAGCAACATCAAGAGGAGGAGCAGCGAGGTGAATGAGAAGAAAGAAGAGGAGGTAGCAGCAGCAGGTTCTGGAAAGAAGAAGGGCTACGTGGATGCGGGAAGAAGAAGTAGAAGGGTAGCAGCAGGGTTAGGAGAAGAAGAAAGGTGAGGAGCAGCAAGGAGATGCATGGCGGTGGCACGAGGTGATGAGGCGGCGCTATGGATGGTGGTGGATGGAGGCGCGAGGTTATGGTGGAGGTGTTGGTGGCGCGGTAGGGTGCGGTTGTGCTGGTGATGGATGGCGCAGAGGCACACCACCATGCCAGCCTAGCCGTGGCGGCGGCCGGAGGTGAAGAAGGAGGGGTGAGGGAGAGAGATGTGATGCCAGGCCTGATTGCAATGGAGATGCGGCTAGGGATTTTGATCCCCTCCCAATCAGATCTGAACGTTTTCACTTTGGCCCTCCTTCTTCCTTCTTTCTTCCCAAGTTAGTCCTCCCATCTTTAGTTTGGCCCCTCGGTTACTTATTTCCTTCACACTCAGCTCCTTGACTCCATCACTTGATCATTTGTAGTAGAAGAGTTTTGTGCCTTATCGCACTTTTCTGCAAAATAAACAAGTGACTAGTCAACAATCCTTTTATATGATTTTCATGCAATATTCGATAATTCTTAGCAAGAATAGATGGGCACACCTCAAGAAATGGTGAATTTGTGTGTCAAAATTATATATATGAAATGTGCTTATCATGTATGCACTCTTTGAATACGTTAAAAGATAATTGTGGTGAATATTGTGCATATAAGTTGGATCTTGCAAAAGCGTATGACCGTGTCGATTGAAATTTCCTGGAAAGTATGCTCCAAGCATATGGCTTTGCTCCAACATGGATTAACTGGATTATGACTTGTGTTACCACTATGAAATTTGCTGTGCGTTTGAACAACCAACTGCTAGAGTCCTTTCAACCTTCACGTGGTCTTAGGCAAGGGGATCCACTATCACCATACTTATTCCTCTGTGTGGCCGAAGCTTTGTCCTTGTTACTTAAAGATGCTTTGGCAAAAGGGGTTATCCAAGATTTCCGACTAAACAGACACGCTCCAGGTATATCCCACCTTCTTTTTGCTGATGATAGTCTCCTATTTTTCAAGGGTAACTTGGATCAAGCTCTAAATATTAAAGGTATTTTGTTGGCTTATGAGGAGGGAATTGGCCAACTATTAAGTCCGGATAAATGCTCCATCTTATTTGGCAAAAAATGCTCTATGGAAGACCAAGTGTCCATCTTGGTTATCCTTAAAATCATGATCAATGGATTTGAGGATAAATATCTGGGCTTGACTGTACCAGAAGGTTGTATGAAGGCGGGTAAGTTTCAATCCACCAAAGATAAAGCTCTCAAGCGGATTTCAGACTGGATTGAAAAATATGCTTCGGGCGGGGTGAAAGAAATCCAAATCAAGTCGTTCATTCAGGCTCTACCGGTTTATGCAATGGGTATTTTTAAATTCCCTACTTCACTATGTGAGGAGTTATCTCAGATTATCAGGAACTTTTGGTGGGGCGATGAAGAGAATAGGAAAAGAACACATTGGCTGGCTTGGGATAAGATGACAAGACCAAAAAGTGAAGGAGGTATGGGCTTTTGGGATCTTCGGCTGTTTAATCAAGCACTTTTGGCGAAACAAGCTTGACGTCTATTGGTTTTTTCGAACTCTCTGTGCGCAAAGGTGATGAAAGCTAAATATTATCCTCATGGGCATCTCATTGACACGGTTTTCCCTCAAGCCACATCACTTTCTTGGAAAGGTATTATCCATGGCCTCAAACTGCTAAAAAAGGCATCATTTGGAGAGTGGTCGATGGGACTAGTATAAATATTTGGAGGGATAACTGGATAGCTAGGGATTCTGGCCTACAAATTCCACTAAGAAGAATAGAACTAGGATTAAATGGGTGTCCGAGTTATTCTTGAGTGGGTCTAGGACATGGGATGAGTGAAGGAAATATGCCCTAGGGGCAATTATAAAGTTGTGAAGGAATGCAAGTGATAATTAATGAAGCCTTTGAAGCCATGCCAAGCTCCAAGGACCACATTCCTTGTGAAGGAATTGCTCTATGTGCCAAGGACTATATTCAGAATATTTATCAAAACCCTCAGTCCAATCAAGGGCCACAACTCTGATGATGACGAACTTGTTGGCATAATGAAGAATCTGCTATTCAATATCATACATGGTATTCCTATCAACTACCACGATTTCTTCATGAGGACTTTGGCCAATGTAGCTCTGTCACCGTTTGAGTTGACGCCTTACGCTCCCTGGATTATGAGATTCATCTGATCAAGGTCTTCAATCAACTATAAGGCTGACTATCAAAATCATCTCAGCTACTTGCCGCCGATTGAAGTCCTCAAAAGGACTATTTCCTCAGCCGATGAGAAGGGCAAGGCTGCTGTCATTGATGAAGGCACTCGTTCATTAGATGGACAGTTTTGCAAGGCTGCATCATATTCCAACAATGACAACTCTGCCACACATGATACTGCCGCAAATGCTTCAAGGCAATATCCTCAAGCCACTGCTCCGTGTGTGATGGCTGATCGTGCGCTTCTCCTTAGTCTTCATCAGAAGGTCGATCGCAACCACAAGTGGGTCAAGCGTCAGTTTGGTTCAATTCTTCAGAATATGACAATCACGCTGAACACTGTGAAGAAGAACCATTACTACCTGCATGAAGTTTTTGATCGCACTTGGGCCGTATTGCCTCACCTCTACGGTGAGGAAGATCTCAAGCAGATGGGCTTCAAACAGGACTTTGACTAGTCACAACCACCTTCGAAGAAATTCAAGAAGGTCAAAGTTCCTCATTTAGTCGCCAGCTCATATTCTTCATCACGCGAGACAGATGAAGCTGAAGATTTGAATGACACCGTAGCAGGCCCTACTCCAATGGACGACCCCAACAATGCTGGCGCTCCTCCATCGACGTCATGATGATATTCTTCAGGGGCGTTAGTCCTCATTTTTCGCCCCTTTTGGTCATTCAATGACATGGGAATTTGAGTTAGTCTTCAAGCGGGTCTCTATATATGGGCGTTTTTTGTTAAGTTACAACTCTCGCTCTTCTGAAGTGTTTGTTGGTCGAGTTGTAAACTTAAGTCCTATGGTGGTCTGATACTTTTGCTCTGTTTTCCGCATGCTATTTCCTCAAGTTCGTTAACGCACGCATGTTGATTTACATCAGTCACCATATTTCATCATGCATTTCAAATTCTTCATATCATATGTTAAATGCGTGTATGAATTATAAGATATAGGGGGAATCTCCATGATTCTACTCTACAATGTGCTTTTGCTATTCAAAGCAAATTCCTCACATATGCACATCTTCAGGGGGAGTTCTTCTATACCTTGCAATCAAATTCCTCAATATCAGTATTTACACTTCATATGTTTATCACCGTTGAAAACTTAACCTATATTGCCATCAATCGCTAAAAGGGGGGGAGGGGAGATTGTAAGTGCATCTAGTGCCCCTTAGCGATTTTGGTGTATTGAAGACTTATAGGTTAAGGAACTAATGCATCTGTGAGTGTACACGGGTCTATATGTCTATGAGGAGTTTGATATTTACGATGAAAGTCGACCCCTAAAAATGAATGTCTTCAGCTGAAGACTTCGGTTTTCTTGAAGACTTTGAAAGTAAGAAATTGGTGCGACCTTGAAGACTTGATATTCATGCGAGGATTATGAAGCGTGAAGACTTTTGTTTTCATAGTTTTATTTCTCTTTCTTGAGTCATAGGAAACATTGTACTGTTAAATGGGATTGAGGTAAAACTAAGGAAAAGTTTCCAAGTGATGCTCATCTAAAAATTCTACACCTACCCAATCCTTTTGAGTGAAGCCATTGGAAATCATATAGTTCAATGAATTTCTTCAGTGGCAAAGATGAGGATTTTCTGTTCTCTGAGGAATTTGTTCTGATTGAGGAGTTAGGAATTCGCCAGTGCGGATTGCCTACAAGTGAGGAACATGATAGCCCTGAGGAATTTGATACTCAAATATCCGACCGTTGTTGTGCTACGCGCCAGCTGTCCCAAAATATCTACCCACCTAACAGTCATATCATTAAAGGACATTTATGTCTTATCATGTCGGGTTGCTCCCTAGGCTATAAATAGCCACCCCCTATAACCACTAGTTGGTTGGCTGCTCTGAGAGAAACTCACACTTGTCACTGAGAGCATCCCATCCTCCGAGGACTTCGAGCGAAAATCATCAAGTGAGGAAAAACCCAAACCCATGCACCTACAAACCCAAAGTGATTGAGCATCACTGAAGAGATTGTTCGTGTGTGGAACCGGCGCTCGTTACCTTTGAGGATTGTGCATCCTCCAGACGGTTAGGCATCATGGTCTAGAGCATCCAAGAGGGAACTGTGGACCGCCGAGTGACCGAGTCTGTGAAGATTTGGAAGTCACCTGAAGACTTACCACGAGTGATTGGGCGAGGTCTGTGTGATCTTAGCTCAAGGAGAATACGGTGAGGACTGTGTGTCCAGGACTATGTGTCCTTAGGTTTAAATATCTAGCCGCTCCAACCAGACGCACGACTGTCACAGTAGTTGGAACTGGTCTACCAAATCACCGTCTTCATCAAGCTACTGGTTCTATTTTCTCAACCCTCTCATTTCCTCATTCTTGTGTTGAAGTACTTGATCGTTACTGTTTGAAGACTTTGACTGAAGATTTTCTCAATTTCCTCAATCCTATTTCTTCAGTCACTTTGTCTTTAGCCCGCTTATCCTGTTTACACGCTACTTGTACTTTGTGCTTGTTTTCATCTTATCATGATAACTGTGCTACTACTCTGATAAACTTGCATCACAGTACTTAATCCGCTGCTAAGTAGTTTGTTGCTTAGTTGAATTTCCTCGCCTAGAAATTCCTCAGTGATGAATTTGTAAAAATCGTCTATTCACCCCCCTCTAGTCGATATAATGTACTTTCAATCTTCCAAAAAAAACTACTTGAGGCAGGTTTAAGTATGAAGCATTCTGAAGGCTAAACCTCCGGTCTTCTGGGGCGAAATATTTGTCCCAAACAACATGACACTGAATAGGTGTGTGTTTATTATGTAATCTAACTTTCTTGTTTTTGTAGCAACTCCAGTGGGTATTTTGTTGCAATTTTTACAAAACTGGAACGCTCACAGGTCCATATATATAGACTTTTTTATATTTTTCTTGCGCGGTTTTGATAGTCAAAGGTGCATATATGGGAGCAAC
>NC_041382.1:109713423-109742387 GCF_002162155.2 Triticum dicoccoides
AGTGCACCGACGAAATAGCTTTTTAAAATTGATGCACACATTTTTGGGTCTTTAAAAAATGGATTTTGCAAAGAACGGTTGTGTTTCCAGTGAAGCGCGATTATGCTTTTAGTTTTTGGTTTTATAGATTTCCCTTTTTTGTGATTTGCGATTTTTGTTTCCAATTTGTTTGATTTAGTCTTTTTGGAAAAAAAAGTATGTCCAAACCTATTAACATGGGGTCTAGTTTTGAAGTGCTCGTCGTAGATATGCAGTTGTTAAAACGGTTCATTATTTGGACACACATTTTACGAGATAAAACATTTTGGAAAAAAATGAATGAATGAAAAAACACAAAACTTTTTGGTTGCGACAAGTATCACACAATCAGCTAGCCATTTGTCAACACAAGAGAAGGTGCGAGTGATCTTTGCAAAGAATTCCCCTTATCAACTAGTGATTTTGTGCATATATTGGTGAGAGGAAAATCGAGACAAGCATCTTTTTCAGCACATCGAGACAAAGCATTTATGGGGTTTTTTTGTGTGTGGGTGGAACAAGCATATATCGTGTGTGTTTTTAGGGGAAGCATATATAGGTTGTTTTTTTTAGATCAAGGGATGCATACATAGGTTGAAAACATAAAGTAGAACACCTGCACCCAGACCCTTCCTATCTAGCCATCCATTCTGCACATAGCCATTCATGCAAATACATTTCTCCTTTTTGTTTCTCTCGCATAAAACATGTTTTAAAGTTCAAACCTTTGCAGCGTGGCAAAGTTTTCTATTTAGAATCTAAGATAAATCTTTCAGATTTTTTTGTCAAATATAAATATACAAATTATGATTTTCTAAATTAAAAAATCATATTTTGTATATTTATGTTTGACAAAAATTTCTGAAAGTTTTATCCTAGATTCTAGATAAAAAGCTTTGCCACGCTGCAAAGGTTTGAATTTCAATACATGTTCTGTGTGAGAGAAACAAAAAAGAGAAAATTTTATACTCCCTTTATTTTTTCAGTCTGCATATAAGATTTGATCAAAGTCAAACTTTGTCAACTTTGACTAAGTTTATAGAAAAAAATATCAAGATTCACAATATGATATCAATATTGTTAGATGCATCATGAAATTAATTTTCATACCATATAGCTTTAGTATTGTAGATGTTGATATTTTTTTCAATAAAGTTGGTCAAACTTTACAAAGTTTGACTTTGACCAAAGATTATATGCAGACTAAAAAGAAACGAAGGGAGTATAGAAAGTTAGTTGTGTTACACATATCTTAAAACAATATTGAATAGCCAGAATAGCAGGACCCGGGTGCAGATGTTCTAAAAATCCACACTCATACATAGGTGGTTTACTAGCAGGCAGTGTCCAGCCCGTGAGTTTCTAAACTGGGCTGTCGCCCCAGTGCCACATACCACGCGAAACACCAATAAGGGAGCATCATGGGGCTGCCGCTCCATTCAACAGCCAGGCAATTCAGCAGGTGTTGTGGGGCGGCCGTGTGGGGCGGACACGATCAACCTCAAGGCAGGGACTGGACGGAGCTGGACGATGTGCTCACAGTTGGGCCAGTTTTATTTTTTTGACAGTACACAGTTGGGCCAGTTAACCTCAAGCGGCAGAAGCAGATTTGAAAATTTTTGTAAGGTTTCACCGGTTCGAGTCTAATGGGCTCGTGATTTGTAGGATTATTTTTTTGACCCACAAACCGTGGAACAATAGTTTCAAGGTATATTTTTATATAATTATAAACAGTATGTTACAAAGAAACAGGAGAAAAATAGAAGGAAAATAGAAAAGCTAGAAAAAGTAATTAACCAATGGCTGCTTTGGAAATGAAAAACATGATTTGAAAATGGATATGGCCAGATCTCAGTCGACTTAGGTTTAACCAAGTTTCGGTCAGATGAAATAGCATGCAAAAAGAAAAAGGAAGAAAAATGTGCGGATCTCAGTGAAAATCTCACAATATAGCATCGACCAAGACATAACGAAGTTTCAGTCTACTAAGATTTAGCAAGACTGTATAAATATTGTTATCTATCCACTGACGAGTAGTGGTTGAAGATTTATGAAGTGCACCGAGGAGGCCGGTGTGATGGCTTGCTTCATGTTGCTACGACGCAATGACGGACGTCTTTCTTTTAGCTTAGTTGCCTCTATTTTGAATGGAATCCTATATATGTAAGAGATTTATTTTCACTATCTTATTTATTTTGACATGTAAGTTGTCCATATCATCAAGTAGCTCCATCAAATAGTTGACTATCACTTACTCCCACTAGTAGAAAACAGGGCTTTGGTTTGGGCCTGGCCAGCCCATTAGTCCCGGTTTTTCACGAACCGGGACCCATGGGGAGCATTAGTCCCGGTTCATGAGTTCAGGGGGCCGGCCGGGGCCTCGTGGGCATTGGTCCCGGTTTGTCTGGATCCATTTGTTTCGGTTCTAGACACGAACCGGGACCAACGGGCCGCGCTCCTGGCCCACAACCATTGATATCGGTTCGTGCCTAGAACCGATACAGAATGGGGGTCTTTAGTCTCGGTTCCTGCCACGAACCGGGACAAATGAGTTGCCTATATATACTCCCTCGCCGGCGAGCAGAGCAGTCCACACTGCTCTGTTTTTTTTTTGGCCGGCGAGGGGAGGGCATTTGGGTGCTCTAGCTCACCTTCTATGCACATGAGGTGTTCGATGAAATGCCCGAGCCACACTAGTTAAGCTTTCTCCTCTCGAAGCTCGACCTCGGAGCTTCATTTTTCCCGAGATTTGTCTAGATTTAGCAGTCCGTCAAGCCCCGTCCCCATTTTCACCGCTGTCGATCGCCCGCGCCGATCTCGTCGCCGGCACCACCGTGGTGAGCCTCTTGTTCTTATCTTCTTTCTGATTTTTTTACTTTAGATACATACTTGTCTGATTTTCTTACTTTAGATAGATATTTGTCTGATCTTTTACTTTTGACACACATAATTATATATAATGCACGCAGATGAACCGGTAATGGATGTATGGTGACAGACACACCTCCGAGTACATTAAGGGTGTGCATAATTTTCTCGAAGTGGCTGAGGCAAACAAGCAGAATGGTTTTATGTGTTGTCCATGCCCTATATGTGGGAATACGAAGTCTTACTCTAACTGGAAAATCCTTCACACCCACCTGCTTTATAAGGGTTTCATGCCACACTGTAATGTTTGGACAAAGCACGGAGAAACAGGGGTTATGATGGAAGACAACGAAGAAGAAGAGGACGATGACAACTATGTGCCCCCTGAATACGGTGATGCTGCAACGGGGGGAGCTGCTGAAGATCAAGAGGAACCAGACGATGTGCCCGATGATGCTGCAACGGGGGAAGCTGCTGAAGATCAAGAGGAACCAGACGATATGCCCGATGATGATGATCTCCGCCGGATCATTGTCGATGCAAGGACGCAATGCGAAAGTAAAAAAGGAGAAGCTGAAGTTCGATCGCATGCTAGAGGATCACAAAAAAGAGTTATACCCCAATTACGAAGATGGCAACACAAAGCTCAGTACCGTACTGGAATTGCTGCAGTGGAAGGCAGAGAATGCTGTGGCTGACAAAGGATTTGAGAAGCTACTGAAAATATTGAAGAAGAAGCTTCCAAAGGATAACGAATTGCTCGATAGTACGTATACATCAAAGAAGGTCGTATGCCCTCTAGGATTGGAGGTGCAGAAGATACATGCATGCCCTAATGATTGCATCCTCTACCGTGGTGCGTACGAGGATTTGAGTGCATGTCCGGTATGCGGTGCATTGCGGTATAAGATCAGACGGAATGACCCTAGTGATGTTGACGGCGAGCCCCGCAGGAAGAGGGTTCCTATGAAGGTGATGTGGTATGCTCCTATAATACCACAGTTGAAACGACTGTTCATAAACGAAGAGCATGCCAAGTTGATGCGATGGCACAGTGAGGACCGTAAGAAAGACGGGAAGTTGAGAGCACCCGCTGACGGGTCGCAGTGAAGAAAAATCAAGAGAGAGTACTGGGCTGAGTTTGCACGTGACCCAAGGAACATATGGTTTGGTTTAAGCGCGGATGGCATTAATCCTTTCTGGGAGCAGAGCAGCAATCACAACACCTGGCCCGTGACTCTTTGTATGTATAACCTTCCTCCTTGGATGTGCATGAATCGAAAGTTCATTATGATGCCAGTTCTCATCCAAGGCTCTAAGCAACCCGGCAATGACATTGATGTGTACCTAAGGCCATTAGTTGAAATTTTTTTACAGCTGTGGAATGAAAATGGTGTACATGCGCGGGATAAGCACAAACAGGAGGAATTTAACCTGCATGTGTTGCTGTTTGTAACCATCAATGATTGGCCCGCTCAGTAACCTTGCAGGATAGACAAACAAGGGATACCACGCATGCATGCATTGTTTAACTGACACCGAAAGTATATACCTGGACAAATGCAGGAAGAATGTGTACCTGGGCCATTGTCGATTTCTTCCGACCAACCATCAATGTTGAAAGAAAGGCAAGCATTTCAAAGGCGAGGAAGATCACCGGAAGAAGCCCGCCATGCGTACCGGTGATCACGTATTTGCTATGGTCAATGGTTTACACGTAATCTTTGGAAAGGGTCCCGGCGGACTAGCTGTTCCGAATGACATTGAGGGACGCGCACCCATGTGGAAGAAGAAATCTGTATTTGGGGACCTACCCTACTAGAAAGACCTAGAGGTCCGCTCTTCGATCGAAGTAATACACACGATGAAGAACCTTTGCGTGAACCTACTAGGTTTCTTGGGCGTGTATGGGAAGACAAAAGATACAGTTGAGGCACGGGAGGACCTGCAATGTTTGCACGAAAAAGACGGCATGCCTCCAAAGCAGTATGAAGGTCCTGCCAGCTACACTCTTACCAAAGAAGAGAAGGAAGTCTTCTTTAAATGCTTGCTTAGTATGAAGGTCCCAACTGGCTTCTCGTCGAATATAAAGGGAATAATAAATATGCCAGAGAAAAAGTTCCAGAACCTAAAATCTCATGACTGCCAAGTGATTACAACGCAACTGCTTCCGGTTGCATTGAGGGGGCTTCTACCGGAAAACATCCGATTAGCCATTATGAATCTATGTGCATTTCTCAATGCAATCTCTTAGAAGGTGATCGATCTAGAAATCATGCCAAGGCTAAGGAGTGATGTGGTGCAATGTCTTGTCAGTTTCGAGCTGGTGTTCCCACCATCCTTCTTCAATATCATGACGCACGTCCTAGTTCATCAAATTGACGAGATTGCCATTCTGGGCCCCTATTTCTACATAATATGTACCCCTTTGAGAGGTTCATGGGAGTCCTAAAGAAATATGTCCGTAACCGCGTTAGGCCAGAAGGAAGCATCTCCATGGGCCATCAAATAGAGGATGTCATTATGTTTTGTGTTGACTTCATTCATGGCTTTAAGAAGATAGGTCTCCTGTAACACCCCGTATGTAACCTGCCATATTTGTATTCCAACTCTTGCCATTTCCAGCACTAAGTTATGTTTTTTCCTTGTTGTCGGGTTTTGTCTCCGTGTTGTTTTGTCTTTTTCATGCATCTCATATCATGTCATCATGTGCATTGCATTTGCATACGTGCTTGTCTCATGCATCCGAGCATTTTCCCCGTTGTCCGTTTTGCATTCCGGCGCTCCTATGTCCTCCGGTGTCCCTTTCTACCTCTTTTCATGTGCGGGTGTTAAACGTTCTCGGATTAGACCAAGACTTTCCATGTGGCCTTGGTTTACTACCGGTAGACCGTCTGTCAAGTTTCGTGCCATTTGGACCTAAGGACCGAGAAGGCCTCATCAATTGGTCATTTGTCATTTTTGCCATGTTTGATGTGTGCCTCCTATGAACTTGAGCCCTACATGTGCTTTGAAGTATGCCATGCTATCTTTACAGGGGTGTATGCCATGTATTTTTGTGATCCTTGTGGTGACTAGCACAAGCATGCAAAGTAGCCCTCGTAATGTTGCTGATTTCAGGGACTTAGAAATATTCTAAGTCTTTGCCTGTCATTATTTTTATGGCATGTGTTCTTGTTCCTACAGAGTGATCCATGCCTCTTTTGAGCATCATCAGTAAGGATGTTTTGTAGATATTGTGGTGCTCTATCCATCCATGTCTTTATTTGCAATTATGGAGCACCCTAGCTTGAGTGAATCAAGCTCTACTTTTGCTATAAAATGTTCCTCGTAGAATGTTTACATATTAAGTATTTTTGCCGAGGTTGTTGTAGTTGATCCATGCATGCTATGATGTTGCTCTTGCCATGTTTAGCTTCTATGGCATGTCTACTTGCTGGGTGTATGCTTAGTTTGTCATGCAATGCCTTGTTGTGAGTGCATCAAGCTTGTAAACATGCCTACTTAATATCTATTTTGCCATGTTCCAGTTTTCTACTAAGTCTGAATCTGTTAACGATAATTGCTATGTTCACATGGTTGCCATTGTATTTTCTGATCCCTTTTGGCTTATGGTCAGTAAGGGACTTTTGTTGTATGCTTTGAGTAGCTTCATGCCATGCCTTGCTTTGTCATGATATGTTCCTGTAGCATGTTGTTATCTTGCTCTAAACATTGCTTCCTGATGTTAAATTCCTGGCATGTTGTTATTTCACTAAGTCTGTAACCTGATATCTTCTGCACTTTTGCCATGCTTGTTTGAACCTGCTATTGAGTGAATTAGCCGTAGCTCAGTGTTCATCTTTTGTCAAGCATCTTGAGTGGATCCCTGCCATGTATTTTTTGCTATGTTGGAGTGATGTAGCTTGTTGTTCTTGATGCATTTAGATGGCCTCGTGCTGTTAATCGCAGATCGGTGTCATATTTGTTTTGCTTGTCATTTGCAAACCGTGCATCCAATTCCGATGATCTTTATATCGATTTCGACCGAAATCAACTCCTCTTTTCAGCGGAACTCTTGGTTTTCCAAGTTGAGGCCAGGTTCAATCTTTCCTTTTCAAAACATGCATATGCATCGCATATCACATCCCGCATATCATGCCATGTTTTGCATCATGTTGCTTGTGCATTGCACGTGGTTGATTGTATCTCACTTTGCTTGTTGTTCTTGCTTGGGTAGAGCCAGGAGACGAGTACGTGATCGAGGAGCCCATTGAGTATGTTTACGAGCATCAAGCTAACATCAACTTGGAGAACTTTGGAGGAAAGATGACCATACCCTCGAAATCACTTCTATCTTTGCTTGCTAGATGCTCGCTCTTTTGCTATGCATATGCTACGATACCTACCACTTTCTTATCATGCCTCCCATATTGCCATGTCAAACCTCTAACCCTCCTTGTCCTAGCAAACCGTTGTTTGGCTATGTTACCGCTTTGCTCAGCCCCTCTTATAGCGTTGCTAGTTCCAGGTGAAGATTGGAGTTTGTTCCTTGTTGGAACATGTTTACTGTTGGGATACCATTATATTATCTTGTTTACTTAAATGCACCTATATACTTGGTAAAGGGTGGAAGGCTCGGCCTTATGCCTGGTGTTTTGTTCCACTCTTGCCGCCCTAGTTTGTTGGAAATTCACCCACAGGATCGATCACATCAAATCACAACGAACACATGCGCACAAAAACTTTTGCCAAGGGCCCTTGTCGTGCCCTCTTTTCTCTTTATTTATCTTTCTGATTTTTCTCACATGGTACAATCTCATGGCCTAGCCGTGTATATATATGCAAAAACATAACCGACGCAAAATCACCTAACCTACTCGTACACGACATCCTACTACTACTCGGACTAGGACACAAACTAGTAATCAATCTTACATGCCTATTACCATGGCATGCAAGCCAATCCGACAGCTCCTTCCTTTCTAATTATACGGCCACGTCCTAGTACGAATCCTAACGGGACTAAGACTAGAACCTCTCACGTGCTTAGCACTTGACCAACTTCAGTTTGGATTACTCCAACATTCAACCCCTAATCCAAACATCCAACACTTTACACGAACGAGACACGCAGACGATCATCTGTTCACCTTGTCAAGCTAGCTGTCTTCGATGACACAACTTACCGGACCACAACTTCGTTCTTCTACAACGATGACCACCACTTCATCAACATCGCTTTCATGCCGACTTATAGACTGAAATCAATGATTGCATGGACTACCAGCCACGCTGCCACATCTTAGCGTGCTACATGCAGACTAAACGCATAGCCTCATGCAGGAACTCAACTTAACCGGTGTGCGTCCTCTTCACATTGATCTTCATCTTCTCGTCGACTACTTGCACATGGGAAGACACATCTGTTCACCCGCCTCATCTTCACTTCGTCTATTTGTCGTTGGTGCCATAACTTACCAAACGACACCTCCTGTCCAGCGGCAACGCAACTCGCCATATACATGCAACTCAACTTCTCTGTATATGAACTCGCCGGAACTCCTTGATCACGAACAGAAACGCAAGGCACACTTTCATTTTTCCATCCGCTCTCATTCTCAATTCTCCTTCGCCAGTGACGCATCTCAACTGCAGTAGAAGATTCACACACCTGAGCTCTTGGACGCACATTACAAGAACTCATGTGCACAACTTGACGACATCTCGCAACTTTGTCGCCTCTTCCTCGCTCCCCCCGAATGACGATCTTGACGAGATCTTCTAGAACCGCACCTCGGCACAACCTCTCCCGTCAACGATCTCCTTCCCCCTCGTCGTTGTACCACCCAATGACTATATGGCCCGCCCCGAGGCACTAGTCGGGTCGCCACCCCGGGGCAAGCGCGACTTCAAATCGACCTAGCTCTGATACCAAATGTTGGAGTAATCCAAACTGAAGTTGGTCAAGTGCTAAGCACGTGAGAGGTTCTAGTCTTAGTCCCATTAGGATTCGTACTAGGACGTGGCCGTATAATTAGAAAGGAAGGAGCTGTCGGATTGGCTTGCATGCCATGGTAATAGGCATGTAAGATTGATTACTAGTTTGTGTCCTAGTCCGAGTAGTAGTAGGATGTCGTGTACGAGTAGGTTAGGTGATTTTGCGTCGTTATGTTTTTGCATATATATATACACGGCTAGGCCGTGAGATTGTACCATGTGAGAAAATCAGAAAGATAAATAAAGAGAAAAGAGGGCACGACAAGGGCCCTTGGCAAAAGTTTTTGTGCGCATGTGTTCGTTGTGATTTGATGTGATCGATCCTGTGGGCGAATTTCCAACAATTGGTATCAGAGCAAGGTTGATCTTCTAGTAACGGAGGATCATGGCGGATGACGAGAAGACCAAGCAGCTGGCGAAGTACTTCGGTGTGGCTAAAGTATTTGCTGCTCCGGCGAGTTCGTCGTATCCACGGTTTGATCGCGAGAACTTCGGGGTCTGGAAGGCCCTCATGGAGTGTGGACTCCGCGCCAACGAGCTATGGGACGCGGTGGATCCCGGAGGCGACGCGTTCAAGAAGGAAGGAGCCGAGCACCGGAAGGATTAGCAGGCGGCGTCGGTGATTTACTCGGTGATGCCGATGGATGTCCTCCAGCACCTAATCGCCAAAGCAACGGTGAAGGAGGTGTGGGATACGCTGAAGCTCATGTTCGAGGGACACACCCGTGTCAAGCAAGCCAATCTCCAAACTCTCCTAAGGAACTACGAGACTTTGGTCATGGGCGACAATGAGTCCGTGGATGCGTTCGCTTCACGGGTGGCTACTCTCGTCAATCGGATCTGCGTGCTTGGAGAAAACCTCACGGAGACCTCGGTTGTCCGGCGGTTCTTACGCGCGGCCCCTCCCCGGTACCTGCAAATTGTCACAGCGATCGAACAGTGCGTTGATCTCGCGACTCTCTCCATCGATGATCTTGTCGGACGGTACAAGGCTCACAATGAGCGGATGCGGTACAGTCTTGGGGACGGGAGGAACGACGAGCTTGTGATGCTCACAAGGGCGCAGTGGGTCGCTTTGACAAAGGAAAAGCAAGGCGGATCCACGGGCAGCAGCAAGAAGAAGGGGAAGCAGCGTTCGGTGAGAAAGAACTTCGCCGACTCGGATGTCGACTTAGATGATGAGGCTGCACCACCACCGAGAAGAAAGTTTGACATCAGGAAAGTGAGATGTTATAATTGTGGCCTCCTCGACCACTTCAAGGCTGACTGCAAGGAAGCACCGAAGCAGAAGGCGCTCATTGCCCAGCAAGGAGATGATGGTGACATGATGTTGATGAGCGAACTCGTGGACGAGAAGGATCCAGACTCACAAGTGTTGACTAAAGAAATTGTCGAGCTTGCGGAAGAAAAAGTTTGCCATCAAGATTATGGTTCGTAAACTCGTGTCGAAGCTACAGATGCGGAGGGTGATTCCAAAATTTATGTCGATGTTACGGGCATAAGTGCCAATTTTGCTGGAGCGGATGCAGCAATAGTTGCGTGTGCTCGACCATGGAGAAGCAGTCTTAGTGTTGGTCAACTGGAGAAGAGGTCTGTAGGTGACCGGAAGAGGGACACAAAAGTTTTGACTCCAGACAAAGTCGTGGCGTCAGAAGACCACGACACGAGCCAGAAAGGTGAGGTTCCGCCAGGAGGAAACGATGTGCGGCGAGATGTGTTGCTCGGACCAGGAGAACGTTGGGCGTACATGACGCTTGAAACGGCAAGGAGCAACGTTGCATCCATGGTGTCATGTAGCCTGGTGAGCACGGGCATCGCGTCAGATGCCACGACACGGGACACGGCAACAAAGCCCGCTACATTCCACACGTCAGGAAGGAGCGTTGCCCTCTCAACGAGCGCGCTTGGCAGCCTAGTTGCTGGAGTTGAAGACGGCAACACAGCCACAACCCAAGGTAGAAGCAGTACGTACAAGGAATGTACAGTAGCTCTACAAGCAAACTCACCACCACGTGAAAGCCTATTAGATGGGCTAGAAGGAGCAGGTGCGCTGGAAAGGACCCCGGCTGCACCAACAAAATCATCAGCAGTGCAAGAAGTTAATTTTGCACTTGCGTCACCTGCGTTGGTACAGGAGAAAAGGACACACTCATCTACAACTGATCATCTACAGCCGGTGTTACACCCATATCCAGAGACAACTCTTCGGATGCTTGACCCGGTAAAAGTGAAAGGGAGTGGATGACGGTGTCTAGCAAGCGCCGAGGAACCGGCAGAATTTGTGGACGCAAATATGAAGGAGTGTTGGCATCATGCTATGAAAGAAGAGTTGGGGTCGATCCATGACAATAATTCATGGGAGCTTGTGGATCTTCCCAACAATGAAAAGGCTATGAAGCTCAAGTGGGAATTTAAGGTCAAGAAAGATGTTGACGGATGCATGAAGCACAACGCAATGTTTGTAGCCAAAGAGTATGTGCAAGAGAAAGGTGTGGACTTCGAAGAAGTGTTCATTCCCATTGCAAAGATGGAGTCGATGAGATTACTCATCGCTCTCGCGGCTCAGGAATCATGGAAAGTGCATCACATGGATGTAAACTCCGTGTTTTGAATGGCAAGATAGAAGGATATGTGTATGTTAATCAACCACCGGGTTTCATCGAAGAGGGAGAAGAGCACAAGGTACTGAACTTACACAAAATCTTGTATGGGCTATGGCAAGGACCTCGGGAGTGGAACATCAAACTTGATCGAACATTGATTTCTCTTGGATTTGAGAAAGCCCCACTAAAGCATGCAATGTACAAGAGAGGTGAAGGAAGGGATCGTCTACTAGTTGGCATCTACGTCGACGACCTATTAATTACCGGAGCAGATGAAGAGGTGATTGCAAAGTTCAAGCTACAAATGAAGGAGCTTTTCAAGATGGATGATCTTGGTATTTTGAGTTACTACCTCAGGATGGAGGAACATCAAAAACCGGAGGGGATCACACTATGCCAGGAGGTATACACAAGGAAGGTACTTCAAAGCCGTGGCATGAAAGATTGCAATCCAGTTGATGCTTCAATGAAACCTCATCTTGAGCTAAGCAAGAAGAGCAAAGCACCCACAGTTGATGCAATAGAGTATATTGCGGCTGCAGCTGCGATGTGTCAAGGTGTGTGGCTAGGAAGGCTACACGGTGATCTCATGGATCAAGATCCGGAACAAGTGGTGCTGAATGTTGATGGAAAGTCTACAACTTTTCTACGCGAAGAACCAGTGTGGCATGATAGGAGCTAGCACATTGATATGATATATCATTACATAAAGGACTGTGTGGAAGAAGCTAAGATGAAGGTCAACTACGTTTGCACCGGTGATCAACTGGAGGATATGCTAACCAAGTCTTTGGACCGAGAGAAGTTCTTGGAGATACAAAGAAGGATCGGCGTCGGAGCTGTAACGTAACGACGTCGTGTTTAGGGGGGTGAATGTTGGTGTTAAACACGGACGTAGAGTTCTAGAGACATATGTTGTTACATGTATGTGTTCGTGTCCGTATAGGACTCGTGTTAGACACCGAGTAGGCTAGCTCCTGATAGTTGGCTGCTATATATATGTGTGCACGCACCCCTTGTAAACAGTACCGTGGTTTGTGAATCAATACAGATCAAACAGGGATGATACGTTTCTGTGGCAATCAGCCCAGTCTTGCGTGCGTGCGTTGTTCTCCGGCCGTCCGGCCGCTGTTTACGTGCGTGTATTATTGACATTGGTTACAGTATATTCACATAGATCGATCAGGAGCAGATCGATCAGGAGCAGACTAGCTAGAGGAAGCTAGCTTTGCGCACGGTGTAGCTCGGCGTAAAAGTAATTCGTCGAGTTCAGCCAGCAAGTTTCTTCGTCATTGTTCGTCGTCGGTCATCGCCGTCGCCGGAAAGTACTCGGCGACGCTATCTGGGCCAACATAGTTTCCGTCATACCGGTGTTATGTTCCTTGATTTTGTATTCCTTACACGGTTGGGTTATAATGGGAACCCCTTGACAGTTCTCCTTAAATAAAACTCTTTCAGTAAGGCCCAACCTTGGTTTACCATTTGCCACCTAGCCATTTTTTCCTTGGGTTTCGCGGACTTAAGGGTCATCTTTATTTTAACCCCCCCCCCGGGCCAGTGTTTCTCTAAGTGTTGGTCCAAACTGGGCAATGTACGGTGCCACCAGGGGCAACTCTAGGCTGGCCTACCCGACGTCTTGCTCATCCGGTGTGCCCTGAGAACGAGATATGTGCAGCTCCTATCGGGATTTGTCGGCACATTCGGGTGGCTTTGCTGGTTTAGTTTTACCATTATCGTGATGTCTTGTAACCGGGATTCCGAGTCTGATCGGATTGTCTTGGGAGACGGAATATCCTTCGTTGACCGTGAGAGCTTGTGATGGGCTAAGTAAGGACACCCCTGCAGGGATTTGAACTTTCGAAAGCCGTGCCCGTGGTTATAGGCAGATGGGAATTTGTTAATGTCTGGTTGTAGAAAACCTTAAACTTAACTTAATTAAAATGAATCAACAGAGTGTGTGACCGTGATGGTCTCTTTTCGGCGGAATCCGAGAAGAGAACACGGTCTCGAGTTATGCTTGAACGTTGGTTGTTCTAGGATCACTTCTTGATCATAGTTTCTCGTTCGTGCCTTTGCCTTCTCTTCTCGCTCTCTTTTGCATATGTTAGCCACCATATATGCTAGTTGCTTGTTGCAGCTCCACCTCATACCTTTTACCCTTCCTATAAGCTTAAATAGTCTTGATCGCGAGGATGTGAGATTGCCGAGTCCTCGTGACTCACAGTTTACTTCCAAAACCAGATGCAGGGACCGATGATACCATTCCAGGAGTTTCGACTGAGCTCAAGTGGGAGTTTGATGAGGACTCAGGACGATACTACGTTTCCTTTCCAGACGATCAGTAGTGGAGCCCAGTTGGTGCGATCGGGGACTTTGTCGCATTTGGGGTTGTTCTTTATTTTGGTTCCGTAGTCGGACCTTGCTTGTATCTGGATGAATGTAATGATATTTCTGCTATTGTGTGACGTGGCGAGTGTAAGCCAACTATGTACCTCTTTTCCTTATGCATTTACATGGGTTGTTGTGAAGATTACCTCACTTGCGACATTGCTTACAATGCGGTTATGCCTCTAAGTCGTGCTTCGACATGTGGGAGATATAGCCGCATCGTGGGTGTTACAAGTTGGTATCAGAGCCTTCCCCGACCTTAGGAGCCCGCTGCTTGATCGAATCGTTGGCATTGTTGAGTCTAGAAAAATGTTTTGAGTCATTTAGGATTATATATATCGGAGAGTAGGATTCTTTTTACTCCTCAGTCCCTTCATCGCTCTGGTAAGGCATCCTGACATAGAGTTTTGACTCTTCTCTTCTCAAATTTCACTAAAAAAAATTTAGGATCATGCGGGTATCTTAGAATCGTTCCGATGGTTTTGTGACGAGAACATTGTTCTTGGTGCCTCCTGACATTTAGGGGTTGTGGCAGTGTCCCAGGGAGTTGAGCTCTGAGGTGTTGTCGTCACAATTTTATTGTTGCAGTTCTGGAATACCTGAGTTTCGCCGACATTGAAAATCTCTTTTATGCAGTTGTTGGTGAGATAACCTCGACGCCACCCAGTACTGGGGCGGGAGTTCGGGAGTATTGCCATAACTCGTATAACGGATCCTTTTCGAAGGTTGAGGTAGATGATTTCCGAAGGTTTCTTGGTTATGTGTTGAAGGATGGATATAGCTGGATGTAGGATTTTCTAGCTATGGGTGAGATATTATGCTTCCCTTGTATCCCCAACACCTGATTGCATAACCGAAAAGGTTCGGGAGTTTCATAGATGGGAACTCATGTAGCTCTAGTATTTCTTCCGCAGATATTTGGTTTGTGATTGGGTAATACTCACCAAGTATTTGTTCTTGTCCGTACCTTGTTGTTTATTTTTTCTACCTCTATCTAAGTGGCTTCTCAATTTATGGAAGTGTGACCATTTCAATTGGAATGCATTCGTTCATTTTGTTCGGATGTTAAGACTATATGTTGCAATTTCGATCCATTTGATTCAGCTTGAATATATGTCTGTCAAGATGCTAACGGATGTCACCCTCTTCAGGATGGCTCCTCCAATGCGTCAGAATCCTGAACCGCCGCCACCACCTCCACCTCCGGAGGCATGGCAAGCTGTGATGGCCGCTACCAATGCAAACACGCAGCTGATCATGCAAATATTGCAAGAGCACAACCAAGGAAATCAAGGCCATGGCAACAATCAGAATCAGTTTGCTACACTCAACCAGCTCCTCGCAAACCAGCCAAAGACCTTCAGTAACTGTGTCAAGGCAACAGACGCTGATGATTGGCTCGTGGATATCTGCAAGCATTTCAAGTGCAGCAACGTTAGGCCTAAGGACATTGTCAAGTTTGCCTCGTTCCAACTCAAAGACCAAGCTGCAGAGTGGTATCAGCAGTACAAAGATTCTAGAGGAGGTCATGTGATTACCTGGGATGAATTCCGTCAAGACTTCAAAGCTCACCACATTCCTCAGAGTGTTGTTGAGAGCAAGCGTGAGGAATTCCGCAACCTGAAGCATGGCAGCTTGTCTATTTACCAGTATAATATCATGTTCCGGAAGCTCGCTCGTTTCGCTAAGCAGGACATCCCCGATGAGGAGAGCATGATTTATCAGTTCAGAGGTGGCGTCAGAGAAGATCTCCAACTAGCTCTTGTGCTTTTCGAGCCGCAGAAGTACGATGAGTTTTACAACATGGCACTGAAACAAGAGACTGCTCAACTCAAGTGCGATGCTTCCAAGAAGAGAGTCAGAGATGCAACTCCTTCTTCCTCAACTCAAGTGGCAACTAAGCAGCAAAAGTATTGGTTGCCTCCTCCTCCTCCGTTCCGTCAGCCTTATCAGTAGAAGAGCAAAGGTGGCAATGGATCTTCCCACCCACCCAACCCAGGCTATCAGAAAAAAGACTTCGTCTCATGCTCCAAGATCAAGTGCTCCGTATCACCGGCCACTCTTGGAGGTCACGTGCAACAAGTGTCAGCAGAAGGGCCACTATGCCAACAAATGCTTCAATCAGAGGCGTCTTCCTCCTCCTCCTGTGAGATCTGCTAGCACCGCAGTGGTCAAGCATAATCCCAAGTATGCTAAGGTCAACATGATGAACGCATCTTAGGCAGAGGACTCGTCAGATGTGATTATGGGTAACCTTCCTGTTAAAGATATCCCTGCAAGAGTTCTTTTTATACTGGTGCATCTTTGTCATTCATATCGAAGCATTTTGCATCCATGCATGATTTGCTGTTGGGTTTCGTAGTAATTTCAAAAAATTTCCTACGCGCACACAGGATCATGTGATGCATAGCAACGAGAGGAGAGTGTTGTCTACGTACCCAACGCAGACCGACTGCGGAAGCGATGACACGACGTAGAGGAAGTAGTCGTACGTCTTCACGATCCAACCGATCAAGCACCGAAACTACGGCACCTCCGAGTTCGAGCACACGTTCAGCTCGATGACGATCCCCGGACTCCGATCCAGCAAAGTGTCGGGGAAGAGTTTCGTCAGCACGACGGCGTGGTGACGATCTTGATGAACTACAGCAGCAGGGCTTCGCCTAAACTCCGCTACAGTATTATCGAGGAATATGGTGGCAGGGGGCACCGCACACGGCTAAGGAATCGATCACGTGGATCAACTTGTGTCAACTTGTGTGTTTAGAGGTGCCCCTGCCTCCGTATATAAAGGAGCCAAGGGGGGAGGAGGCGCCGGCCAGGAGGAGGTGGCGAAGGAGGAGTCCTACTCCTACCGGGAGTAGGACTCCCCCCTAATCCTATTCCAACTAGGATTCCCAAGGGGGAAAGAGGGAGAGGGGTGGCCGGCCACCTCTCCTAGTCCTACTAGGACTAGGGGAAGGGGGGAGGCGCGCAGCCCCCTTGGGCTGCCCCTTTCTCCTTTCCACTAAGGCCCATGATGGCCCATATGGCTCCCGGGGGGTTCCGGTAACCTCCCGGTAACCCGGTAAAATCCCGATTTCACCCGGAACACTTCCGATGTCCAAACATAGACTTCCAATATATCAATCTTTATGTCTCGACCATTTCGAGACTCCTCGTCATGTCCGTGATCACATCCGGGACTCCGAACAACCTTCGGTACATCAAAATGCATAAACTCATAATATAACTGTCATCGTAACCTTAAGCGTGCGGACCCTACGGGTTCGAGAACAATGTAGACATGACCGAGACACGTCTCCGGTCAATAACCAATAGCGGGACCTGGATGCCCATATTGGCTCCTACATATTCTACGAAGATTTTTATCGGTCAGACCGCATAACAACATACGTTGTTCCCTTTGTCATCGGTATGTTACTTGCCCGAGATTCGATCGTCGGTATCCAATACCTAGTTCAATCTCGTTACCGGCAAGTCTCTTTACTCGTTCCGTAATACATCATCTCACAACTAACATATTAGTTGTAATGCTTGCAAGGCTTATGTGATGTGTATTACCGAGAGGGCCCAGAGATACCTCTCCGACAATCGGAGTGACAAATCCTAATCTCGAAATACGCCAACCCAACATCGACCATTGGAGACACCTGTAGTACTCCTTTATAATCACCCAGTTACGTTATGACGTTTGGTAGTACCCAAAGTGTTCCTCCGGTAAACGGGAGTTGCATAATCTCATAGTCATAGGAACATGTATAAGTCATGAAGAAAGCAATAGCAACATACTAAACGATCGGGTGCTAAGCTAATGGAATGGGTCATGTCAATCAGATCATTCTACTAATGATGTGACCTCGTTAATCAAATAACAACTCATTGTTCATGGTTAGGAAACATAACCATCTTTGATTAACGAGCTAGTCAAGTAGAGGCATACTAGTGACACTCTGTTTGTCTATGTATTCACACATGTATTATGTTTCCGGTAAATACAATTCTAGCATGAATAATAAACATTTATCATGATTATAAGGAAATAAATAATAACTTTATTATTGCCTCTAGGGCATATTTCCTTCAGTCTCCCACTTGCACTAGAGTCAATAATCTAGATTACACTGTAATGAATCTAACACCCATGGAGCTTTGGTGTTGATCATGTTTTGCTTGTGGAAGAGGCTTAGTCAATGGGTCTGCAACATTCAGATCCGTATGTATCTTGCAAATCTCTATGTCTCCCACCTGGACTAGATCCCGGATGGAGTTGAAGCGTCTCTTGATGTGTTTGGTCCTTTTGTGAAATCTGGATTCCTTTGCCAAGGCAATTGCACCAGTATTGTCACAAAAGATTTTTATTGGACCCGATGCACTAGGTATGACACCTAGATCGGATATGAACTCCTTCATCCAGACTCCTTCATTTGCTGCTTCCGAAGCAGCTATGTATTCCGCTTCACATGTAGATCCCGCTATGACGCTTTGTTTAGAACTGCACCAACTGACAGCTCCACCGTTTAATGTAAACACGTATCCGGTTTGCGATTTAGAATCGTCCGGATCAGTGTCAAAGCTTGCATCAACGTAACCTTTTACGATGAGCTCTTTGTCACTTCCATATACGAGAAACATATCCTTAGTCCTTTCCAGGTATTTCAGGATGTTCTTGACCGCTGTCCAGTGATCCATTCCTGGATTACTTTGGTACCTCCCTGCTAAACTTATAGCAAGGCACACATCAGGTCTGGTACACAGCATTGCATACATGATAGAGCCTATGGCTGATGCATAGGGAACATCTTTCATATTCTCTCTATCTTCTGCAGTGGTCGGGCATTGAGTCTTACTCAATTTCACACCTTGTAACACAGGCAAGAACCCTTTCTTTGCTTGATCCATTTTGAATTTCTTCAAAATTTTGTCAAGGTATGTACTTTGTGAAAGTCCAATTAAGCGTCTTGATCTATCTCTATAGATCTTAATGCCTAATATGTAAGCAGCTTCACCGAGGTCTTTCATTGAAAAACTTTTATTCAAGTATCCTTTTATGCTATCCAGAAATTCTATATCATTTCCAATCAGTAATATGTCATCCACATATAATATCAGAAATGCTACAGAGCTCCCACTCACTTTCTTGTAAATACAGGCTTCTCCGAAAGTCTGTATAAAACCAAATGCTTTGATTACACTATCAAAACGTTTATTCCAACTCCGAGAGGCTTGCACCAGTCCATAAATGGATCGCTGGAGCTTGCACACTTTGTTAGCTTCCTTTGGATCGACAAAACCTTCTGGTTGCATCATATACAACTCTTCTTCCAGAAATCCATTCAGGAATGCAGTTTTGACATCCATTTGCCAAATTTCATAATCATAAAATGCGGCAATTGCTAACATGATTCGGACGGACTTAAGCATCGCTACGGGTGAGAAGGTCTCATCGTAGTCAATTCCTTGAACTTGCCGAAAACCTTTTGCGACAAGTCGAGCTTTGTAGACAGTAACATTACCATCAGCGTCAGTCTTCTTCTTAAAAATCCATTTATTCTCAATTGCTTGCCGATCATCGGGCAAGTCAACCAAAGTCCATACTTTGTTCTCATACATGGATCCCATCTCAGATTTCATGGCTTCAAGCCACTTTACGGAATCTGGGCTCACCATCGCTTCTTCATAGTTCGTAGGTTCATCATGATCTAGTAGCATGACCTCCAGAACAGGATTACCGTACCACACTGGTGCGGATCTTACTCTGGTTGATCTACGCGGTTCAGTAGTATCTTGATCTGAAGTTTCATGATCATTATCATTGGCTTCCTCACTAACTGGTGTAGGTGTCACTGAAACAGTTTTCTGTGATGAACTACTTTCCAGTAAGGGAGCAGGTACAGTTACCTCGTCAAGTTCTACTTTCCTCCCACTCACTTCTTTCGAGAGAAACTCCTTCTCTAGAAATGATCCATTCTTAGCAACGAATGTTTTGCCTTCGGATCTGTGATAGAAGGTGTACCCAACAGTTTCCTTTGGGTATCCTATGAAGACACATTTCTCCGATTTGGGTTCGAGCTTATCAGGTTGAAGCTTTTTCACATAAGCATCGCAGCCCCAAACTTTAAGAAACGACAACTTTGGTTTCTTGCCAAACCACAGTTCATAAGGTGTCGTCTCAACGGATTTTGATGGTGCCCTATTTAACGTGAATGCGGCCGTCTCTAAAGCATATCCCCAAAATGATAGCGGTAAATCAGTAAGAGACATCATAGATCGCACCATATCTAGTAAAGTACGATTACGACGTTCGGACACACCATTACGCTGTGGTGTTCCGGGTGGCGTGAGTTGCGAAACTATTCCACAGTTTTTCAAATGTACACCAAACTCGTAACTCAAATATTCTCCTCCACGATCAGATCGTAGAAACTTTATTTTCTTGTTACGATGATTTTCAACTTCACTCTGAAATTCTTTGAACTTTTCAAATGTTTCAGACTTATGTTTCATTAAGTAAATATACCCATATCTTCTTAAATCATCTGTGAAGGTGAGAAAATAACGATATCCGCCACGAGTCTCAATATTCATCGGGCCACATACATCGGTATGTATGATTTCCAAAAAATCTGTTGCTCTCTCCATAGTACCGGAGAACGGTGTTTTAGTCATCTTGCCCAAGAGGCACGGTTCGCAAGTACCAAGTGATTCATAATCAAGTGGTTCCAAAAGTCCATCGGTATGGAGTTTCTTCATGCGCTTTATACCGATATGACCTAAACAACAGTGCCACAAATAAGTTGCACTTTCATTATCAACTCTGCATCTTTTGGCTTCAACATTATGAATATGTGTATTACTACTATCGAGATTCAATAAAAATAGACCACTCTTCAAGGGTGCATGACCATAAAAGATATTACTCATATAAATAGAACAACCATTATTCTCTGATTTAAATGAATAACCGTCTCGCATTAAACAAGATCCAGATATAATGTTCATGCTCAACGCTGGCACCAAATAACAATTACTTAGGTCTAATATTAATCCCGAAGGTAGATGTAGAGGTAGTGTGCCGACTGCGATCACATCGACTTTGGAACCGTTTCCCACGCGCATCGTCACCTCGTCCTTTGCCAGTGCCCGCTTATTCTGTAGTCCCTGTTTCGAGTTGCAAATATTAGCAACAGAACCAGTATCAAATACCCATGTACTACTGCGAGCTCTAGTAAGGTACACATCAATAACATGTATATCACATATACCTTTGTTCACCTTGCCATCCTTCTTATCCGCCAAATACTTGGGGCAGTTCCGCTTCCAGTGACCAGTCTGCTTGCAGTAGAAGCACTCAGTTTCAGGCTTAGGTCCAGACTTAGGTTTCTTCTCTTGAGCAGCAACTTTCTTGCCGTTCTTCTTGAAGTTCCCCTTTTTCTTCCCTTTGCCCTTTTTCTTGAAACTAGTGGTCTTGTTAACCATCAACACTTGATGCTCCTTCTTGATTTCTACCTCCGCAGCTTTCAGCATTGCGAAGAGCTCGGGAATAGTCTTGTTCATCCCTTGCATATTATAGTTCATTATGAAGCTCTTGTAGCTTGGTGGCAGTGATTGGAGAATTCTGTCGATGACGCAATCATCCGGAAGATTAACTCCCAATTGAATCAAGTGATTATTATACCCAGACATTTTGAGTATATGCTCACTGACAGAACTGTTCTCCTCCATCTTGCAGCTATAGAACTTATTGGAGACTTCATATCTCTCAATCCGGGCATTTGCTTGAAATATTAACTTCAACTCCTGGAACATCTCATATGCTCCATGACGTTCAAAACGTCGTTGAAGTCCCGATTCTAAGCCGTAAAGCATGGCACACTGAACTATCGAGTAGTCATCAGCTTTGCTCTGCCAGACGTTCATAACATCTGGCGTTGCTCCAGCAGCAGGCCTGGCACCCAGCGGTGCTTCCAGGACGTAATTCTTCTGTGCAGCAATGAGGATAATCCTCAAGTTACGGACCCAGTCCGTGTAATTGCTACCATCATCTTTCAACTTTGCTTTCTCAAGGAACGCATTAAAATTCAACGGAACAACAGCACGAGCCATCTATCTACAATCAACATAAACAAGCAAGATACTATCAGGTACTAAGTTCATGATAAATTTAAGTTAAATTAATCATATTACTTAAGAACTCCCACTTAGATAGACATCCCTCTAATCCTCTAAGTGATTACGTGATCCAAATCAACTAAACCATAACCGATCATCACGTGAGATGGAGTAGTTTTCAATGGTGAACATCGTTATGTTGATCATATCTACTATATGATTCACGCTCGACCTTTCGGTCTCCGTGTTCCGAGGCCATATCTGCATATGCTAGGCTCGTCAAGTTTAACCTGAGTATTCTGCGTGTGCAAAAACTGGCTTGCACCCGTTGTAGATGGATGTAGAGCTTATCACACCCGATCATCACGTGGTGTCTGGGCACGACGAACTTTGGCAACGGTGCATACTCAGGGAGAACACTTCTTGATAATTTAATGAGAGATCATCTTATAATGCTACCGTCAATCAAAGCAAGATAAGATGCATAAAAAGATAAACATCACATGCAATCAATATAAGTGATATGATATGGCCATCATCATCTCGTGCTTGTGATCTCCATCTCCGAAGCACCGTCATGATCACCATCGTCACCGGCGCGACACCTTGATCTCCATTGTAGCATCGTTGTCGTCTCGCCAATCTTATGCTTTCACGACTATCACTACCGTTTAGTAATAAAGTTAAGCATTACATCGCGATTGCATTGCATACAATAAAGCGACAACCATACGGCTCCTGCCAGTTGCCGATAACTTGGTTACAAAACATGATCATCTCATACAATAAAATTCAGCATCATGCCTTGACCATATCACATCACAACATGCCCTGCAAAAACAAGTTAGACGTCCTCTACTTTGTTGTTGCAATTTTTTACGTGGCTGCTACGGGCTTAAGTAAGAACCAATCTCACCTACGCATCAAAACCACAATGATAGTTTGTCAAATAGACTCCGTTTTAACCTTCGCAAGGACCGGGCGTAGCCATACTTGGTTCAACTAAAGTTGGAGAGACAGTCGCCCGCAAGCCATCTCTGTGCAAAGCACGTCGAGGGAACCGGTCTCGCGTAAGCGTACGCGTAAGGTTGGTCTGGGTCGTCTCGTCCAACAATACCGCCGAACCAAAATATGACATGCTGGTAGGCAGTATGACTTGTATCGTCCACAACTCACTTGTGTTCTATTCGTGCATATAACATCAACATCAATAACCTGGCTCTGATACCACTGTTGGGTTTCGTAGTAATTTCAAAAAATTTCCTACGCGCACACAGGATCATGTGATGCATAGCAACGAGAGGAGAGTGTTGTCTACGTACCCAACGCAGACCGACTGCGGAAGCGATGACACGACGTAGAGGAAGTAGTCGTACGTCTTCACGATCCAACCGATCAAGCACCGAATCTACGGCACCTCCGAGTTCGAGCACACGTTCAACTCGATGACGATTTCCGGACTCCGATCCAGCAAAGTGTCGGGGAAGAGTTTCGTCAGCACGACGGCGTGGTGACGATCTTGATGAACTACAGCAGCAGGGCTTCGCCTAAACTCCGCTACAGTATTATCGAGGAATATGGTGGCAGGGGGCACCGCACACGGCTAAGGAATCGATCACGTGGATCAACTTGTGTCAACTTGTGTGTTTAGAGGTGCCCCTGCCTCCGTATATAAAGGAGCCAAGGGGGGAGGAGGCGCCGGCCAGGAGGAGGTGGCGCAGGAGGAGTCCTACTCCTACCGGGAGTAGGACTCCCCCCTCAATCCTATTCCAACTAGGATTCCCAAGGGGGAAAGAGGGAGAGGGGTGGCCGGCCACCTCTCCTAGTCCTACTAGGACTAGGGGAAGGGGGGAGGCGCGCAGCCCCCTTGGGCTGCCCCTTTCTCCTTTCCACTAAGGCCCATGATGGCCCATATGGCTCCCGGGGGGGTTCCGGTAACCTCCCGGTAACCCGGTAAAATCCCGATTTCACCCGGAACACTTCCGATGTCCAAACATAGACTTCCAATATATCAATCTTTATGTCTCGAGCATTTCGAGACTCCTCGTCATGTCCGTGATCACATCCGGGACTCCGAACAACCTTCGGTACATCAAAATGCATAAACTCATAATATAACTGTCATCGTAACCTTAAGCGTGCGGACCCTACGGGTTCGAGAACAATGTAGACATGACCGAGACACGTCTCCGGTCAATAACCAATAGCGGGACCTGGATGCCCATATTGGCTCCTACATATTCTACGAAGATCTTTATCGGTCAGACCGCATAACAACATACGTTGTTCCCTTTGTCATCGGTATGTTACTTGCCCGAGATTCGATCGTCGGTATCCAATACCTAGTTCAATCTCGTTACCGGCAAGTCTCTTTACTCGTTCCGTAATACATCATCTCACAACTAACATATTAGTTGTAATGCTTGCAAGGCTTTATGTGATGTGTATTACCGAGAGGGCCCAGAGATACCTCTCCGACAATCGGAGTGACAAATCCTAATCTCGAAATACGCCAACCCAACATCGACCATTGGAGACACCTGTAGTACTCCTTTATAATCACCTAGTTACGTTGTGACGTTTGGTAGTACCCAAAGTGTTCCTCCGGTAAACGGGAGTTGCATAATCTCATAGTCATAGGAACATGTATAAGTCATGAAGAAAGCAATAGCAACATACTAAACGATCGGGTGCTAAGCTAATGGAATGGGTCATGTCAATCAGATCATTCTACTAATGATGTGACCTCGTTAATCAAATAACAACTCATTGTTCATGGTTAGGAAACATAACCATCTTTTGATTAACGAGCTAGTCAAGTAGAGGCATACTAGTGACACTCTGTTTGTCTATGTATTCACACATGTATTATGTTTCCGGTAAATACAATTCTAGCATGAATAATAAACATTTATCATGATTATAAGGAAATAAATAATAACTTTATTATTGCCTCTAGGGCATATTTCCTTCATTTGCATACTGTCGATTTGCCTAAGATGATAGCGGTTTCCTCTCCGGGTTTGTTCATGAACACCAAAATGATGGCTCCGGATGTTACTATCACGTTGGGCGACTATAAGTTTCTTTATTCTCCAATGGTCCCTGGTAATTTGGATATTGATCTTATTCTCGGAATGGATTGGCTTTCTAAGCACAAGGCTCAGCTTGATTGTGCTGCCAAACAGATTCAATTGACACATTCGTCTGAGGATGTAATCGTCTTTGCCACTCGTGATGATACCATTAGACTGTTTTCTCTCAACGAGAAGGGCGAGCTGGATGCCATCTCTCAGATTCCAGTTGTTTGTGAGTATCAAGACGTATTTCCAGAAGAGCTTATAGGAATGCCTCCTCACCGGCCAGTTGAATTCGTCATCAATCTTGAGCCTAGCATGGAACCTGTTTACAAACGTCCTTACAAGCTTGGAGCTGAAGAGTTGAAGGAGCTGAAGAAGCAACTCGATATTCAAGAGCGTATGGGTCTTATCCGACCAAGTTCTTCTCCATGAGGCTGTGGCGTTCTTTTCGTCAAGAAGAAGGATGGAACGGGTCGACTTTGTGTCGACTACCGTCCATTGAACAAGAAGACCATAAAGAACAAGTACCCACTTCCCAACATCAACGAGCTTTTTAAACAACTCAAAGGTGCTCAAGTATTCTCCAAGCTTGATCTCCATATGGGCTATCATCAGATTCGCATTCGTGAAGAAGATATCCCCAAGGCAGTGTTCAGAACAAGCTATGGTTCATATGAATACACTGTCATGTCTTTCGGCCTCGTCAATGCTCCTCCAACATTCTCTCGCATGATGAACTTCAACGCCTACACAAATGACTTCGTCTTGGTCTACCTCGATGACATTTTGGTCTTTTCCAAGAACAAGGAGGATCATGCCAAACACTTAAGATTGGTGCTGGATAAACTCAAAGAACATCAGTTCTATGCGAAGTTTTCAAAGTGCGAGTTTTGGCTCGATGAGTTTCTCTACCTTGGGCATATCATCTCCGCCAAGGGCATAGCTGTTAATCCTGAGAAGGTGTCTGCAATTGTGAATTGGGAACCGCCTCAGAACGTGAAGCAACTCTGCAGTTTCCTTGGGCTCGCAAGTTATTGTCAAAGGTTCATTGAGAACTTCTCAAAGATCGCGAAGCCTCTTTCCAACCTTCTCCAAAAGCATGTGAAGTATGTCTGGTCGCCTGAATGTGACATCGCTTTCAACACCCTGAAAGAGAAGTTAGTCATTGCTCCAGTTTTGACTCCTCCTGATGAATCCAAACCGTTCGAGGTCTTCTGTGATGCTTCCCTTCAAGGTCTTGGTGCAGTGTTGATGCAAGAGAAGAAAGTTGTGGCCTATACCTCTCGCCAGTTGAAGCCCAATGAAAAGAACTACCCCACTCATGACCTCGAGTTGGCGGCAGTTGTCCATGCTCTTTTAACTTGGAGACATCTCTTATTGGGAAGAAAAGTGGACATCTTCACTGATCATAAAAGTCTCAAGTACATCTTCACTCGGCCAAACCTCAACCTCAGGCAGACTCGTTGGGTCGAAATGATTCAAGAGTATAATCTGAGTATTGAATATACTCCAGGCAAGGCCAATGTTATTGCTGACGCATTGAGCAGGAAGGCTTACTGCAACAGTCTGATTCTCAAGCCTTGCCAGCCAAAGCTTTGTGAAGCTTTCCGCAAACTCAATCTTCAAGTTGTTCCTCAAGGATTTCTTGCCAACCTCCAAGTCTCTCCTACTTTGGAAGGTCAGATTCGTGAGGCTCAACTTCTTAATGCTATGGTGAAGAAGGTGAAGATTGGGATTGCCAAGAGTCAACCCAAGTACAAGTGCTATCGCCTTGATGACAAGGATACTCTATTCTTCGAGGATCGCATTGTTGTGCCTAAAGGTGACCTTCGTAAAGTCATTATGAACGAGTCTCACAATTCGCTCCTCTCTATTCACCCTGGAAGTACAAAGATGTACCAGGACCTCAAGCAGTTGTATTGGTGGACTCGAATGAAGCGCGAGATTGCTCAGTTCGTAAATGAATGTGATGTTTGTAGAAGAGTGAAAGCAGAACACCAACGACCAGCTGGTCTCCTCCAACCTCTTGCCATTCCAGAATGGAAGTTTGACCATATTGAGATGGACTTCATGACTGGATTTCCAAAGTCCAAGCATGGCAATGATGCTATCTTCGTGGTCATCGACAAACTCACTAAAGTGGCACATTTTCTTCCTATCAAAGAATCTATCACATTAGCTCAGTTGGCAAAGCTATATACCTCCAGAGTTGTCTCCCTGCACGGCATTCTGCAGTTGATATCTTCAGATCGTGGCGACATCTTCACCTCTAAGTTCTGGGATTCTTTTCAGAAGGACATGGGCACAAACATTTGCTTCAGCACAACTTTTCATCCTCAAACCAGTGGCCAAGTAGAGCGTGTCAATCAAATTCTTGAAGATATGCTCAGGGCATGTGTCATCTCTTTCGGTATGAAGTGGGAAGATTGTCTTCCATATGCCGAGTTCTCCTACAACAACAGCTTCCAAGCGAGTTCGGGCAAGGCCCCATTCGAGATTCTCTATGGCAGGAAGTGTCGTACTCCTCTTAACTGGTCAGAGACTGGTGAACGTCAACTTCTTGGCAATGACTTGATCACAGAGGCAGAAGAAATGTGCAAAGTCATTCATGAAAATCTCAAAGTCGCGCAATTGCACCAGAAGAGTTACTATGATAGCAAGCATCGTGACTTGGCTTTCGAGATCGGAGACCATGTCTACCTCCGCGTCTCTCCAATGAAAGGTACTCGTTGCTTCGGTATCAAAGGGAAGCTTGCCCCTAGATACATGGGTCCTTTCAAGATCATTGGCAAAAGAGGCAATCTCGCCTATTAACTTGAGCTTCCATCCAACTTTGCAGACGTGCACGACGTGTTTCACGTGTCTCAACTCCGCAAGTGTTTCAAGACTCCTGACCGCACCATCAACTTTGAAGAGATTGATCTCCAGTAAGACCTGTCTTATCGTGAGCACCCCATTGCTATTCTTGAAGTAACTGAGCGCAAGACTTGCAACAAGTCTATCAAATTCCTGAAAGTCAAGTGGTCACATCATTCCGACCGTGAAGCCACCTGGGAACGTGAGGACCACCTCCGTTCCGAGTACCCAAAGTTTTTCCAGTCCTAGATCTCGGTACGAGATCCTTTCGTAGTGGTGGAGTGTTGTCACACCCCGTATGTAACCTGCCATATTTGTATTCCAACTCTTGCCATTTCCGGCACTAAGTTATGTTATTTCCTCATTGTCGGGTTTTGTCTCCGTGTTTTTTTGTCTTTGTCATGCATCTCATATCATGTCATCATGTGCATTGCATTTGCATACGTGCTCGTCTCATGCATCCGAGCATTTTCCCCGTTGTCCGTTTTGCATTCCGGCGCTCCTATGTCCTCCGGTGTCCCTTTCTACCTCTTTTCATGTGCGGGTGTTAAACGTTCTCGGATTGGACCTAGACTTTCCATGCGGCCTTGGTTTACTACCGGTAGACCGCCTGTCAAGTTTCGTGCCATTTGGACTTTGTTTGATACACCAACGGTTAACCTAAGGACCGAGAAGGCCTCGTGTGTGTTGCAGCCCAACACCTCTCCAAAGTGGCCCAAAACCCACCTAAACCTCCTCCATCATCTAGATCATTCGATCACGATCGCGTGGCTGAAAACCATGCTCAATTTGGAGTCTCCTAGCTCCCTCTACTAGACACTCCATCGAAAATTCCGGATCCATTCCACCCCTAACCTAGCCCCTTCCTTTCCGCGCGCCGGACAACGTCCGGGCCGTGCCGGACAACCGCACCGCCGTCACTCCCGTCGCACCACGTGGTAGGTGCCCACATCGCCGCCGCCGGCCCGCATGGGCCCGAGGGGAGCCCTCCTGGCCCGGCTCCCCCGCGCGCCGCTCGCGCCTCCGCCCGAGATGCCGCGCTATGCCTCGCCTCTCCTCT
>NC_041382.1:109742590-109758574 GCF_002162155.2 Triticum dicoccoides
CAGCTCTAGCCACCGCCACCAACTCCGGTGAACAGTAACTCCGGCGAGTGCCTCGAAGTTCGTGCCCGGATCTAGATCTGGAATTCGGAGGTTGACTTTTGCTCTAACCCTAGATATTTTTGGCATTCTTCTTCATGTCATAACTCTGCATCCATGCTCCATTTTGGGTGTATAGCATATCAAATTGTTCGTCCTGGCGAGTACTTCATTTCATCTGATTGCATCATGTTCATTTGACCTCATCTTGATGTCCTAAATGCTATCGTAGGAGTGCTAGTTTCTGTTAGTTTCAGCTTATTATCGGCAATTGGTCATTTGTCATTTTTGCCATGATTGATCTTTGCCTCCTATGAACTTGAGCCCTACATGTATTTTGAAGTATGCCATGCTATCTTTACAGGGGTGTATGCCATGTATTTTTGTGATCCTTGTGGTGACTAGCACAAGCATGCAAAGTAGCTCTCGTAATGTTGCTGATTTCAGGGACTTAGAAATATTCTAAGTCTTTGCATGTCATTATTTTTATGCCATGTGTTCTTGTTGCTACAGAGTGATCCATGCCTCTTTTGAGCATCATCAGTAAGGATGTTTTGTAGATATTGTGGTGCTCTATCCATCCATGTCTTTGTTTGGAATTATGGAGCACCCTACCTTGAGTCAATCGAGCTCTACTTTTGCTATAAAATGTTCCAGGCAGAATGTTTACATGTTAAGCATTTTTGCCGAGGTTGTTGTAGTTGATCCATGCATGCTACGATGTTTCTCTTGCCATGTTTAGATTCTATGCCATGCCTACTTGTTGGGTGTATGGTTAGTTTGTCATGCAATGCCTTGTGGTGAGTGCATCGAGCTCGTAAAGATGCCTACTTAATACCTGTTTTGCCATGTTCCAGTTTTCTACTAAGTCTGAATCTGTTAACGATAATTGCTATGTTCACATGGTTGCCATTGTATTTTCTGATCCATTTTGGCTTATGGTCAGTAAGGGACTTTTGTTGTATGCTTTGAGTAGCTTCATGCCATGCCTTGCTTTGTCATGATATGTTCCTGTAGCATGTTGTTATCTTGATCTAAACATTGCTTCCTGATGTTAATTTCCTGGCATGTTGTTATTTCACCAAGTCTGTAACCTGATATCTTCTGCACTTTTGCCATGCTTGTTTGAACCTGCTATTGAGTGAATTAGCCGTAGCTCAGTGTTCATCTTTTGTCAAGCATCTTGAGTGGATCCCCGCCATGTATTTTTTTGCTATGTTGGAATGATGTAGCTTGTTGTTCTTGATGCATTTAGATGGCCTCGTGCTGTTAATCGCAGATCGGTGTCATATTTGTTTTGCTTGTCATTCGCAAACCGTGCATCCAATTCCGGTGATCTTTATATCGATTTCGACCGAAATCAACTCCTCTTTTCAGCGGCACTCTTGGTTTTCCAAGTTGAGGCCAGGTTCAATCTTTCCTTTTCAAAACATGCATGCGCATCGCATATCACATCCTGCATATCATGCCATGTTTTGCATCATGTTGCTTGTGCATTGCACGTGGTTGATTGTGTCTCACTTTGCTTGTTGTTCTTGCTTGGGTAGAGCCAGGAGACGAGTACGTGATCGAGGAGCCCGTTGAGTATGTTTACGAGCATCAAGCTAACGTTAACTTGGAGAACTTTGGAGGCAAGATGACCATACCCTCGAAATCACTTCTATCTTTGCTTGCTAGATGCTCGCTCTTTTGCTATGCATATGCTACGATAACTACCACTTTCTTATCATGCCTCCCATATTTCCATGTCAAACCTCTAACCCTCCTTGTCCTAGCAAACCGTTGTTTGGCTATGTTAACGCTTTGCTCAGCCCCTCTTATAGCGTTGCTAGTTCCAGGTGAAGATTCGAGTTTGTTCCTTGTTGGAACATGTTTATTGTTGGGATACCATTATATTACCTTGTTTACTTAAATGCACCTATATACTTGGTAAAGGGTGGAAGGCTCGGCCTTATGCCTGGTGTTTTGTTCCACTTGCCGCCCTAGTTTCCGTCATACCGGTGTTATGTTCCTTGATTTTGCGTTCCTTACACGGTTGGGTTATAATGGGAACCCCTTGACAGTTCGCCTTGAATAAAACTCCTCCAGCAAGGCCCAACCTTGGTTTTACCTTTTGCCACCTAGCCCTTTTTCCCTTGGGTTTCGCAGACTCAAGGGTCATCTTTATTTTAAACCCCCCCGGGCCAGTGCTTCTCTAAGTGTTGGTCCAAACTAGGCGATGTCCGGTGCCACCAGGGGAAACTCTGGGCTGGCCTACCCGATGTCTTGCTCATCCGGTGTACCCTGAGAACGAGATATGTGCAGCTCCTATCGGGATTTGTCGGCACATTCGGGTGGCTTTGCTGGTTTAGTTTTACCATTGTCGAGATGTCTTGTAACCGGGATTCCGAGTCTGATCGGATTGTCTTGGGAGAAGGAATATCCTTCGTTGACCGTGAGATCTTGTGATGGGCTAAGTTGGGACATCCCTGTAGGGATTTGAACTTTCGAAAGTCGTGCCCGCGGTTATGGGCAGGCAGATGGGAATTTGTTAATGTCCGGTTGTAGAAAAACTTAAACTTAACTTAATTAAAATGAATCAACAGAGTGTGTGGCCGTAATGGTCTCTTTTCAGCGGAGTCCGGGAAGAGAATACGGTCTCGAGTTATGCATGAACGTAGGTTGTTCTAGGATCACTTCTTGATCATAGTTTCTCGTTCGTGCCTTTGCCTTCTCTTCTCGCTCTCTTTTGCATATGTTAGCCACCATATATGCTAGTTGCTTGCTGCAGCTCCACCTCATACCTTTTACCCTTCCTATAAGCTTAAATAGTCTTGATCGCGAGGGTGTGAGATTGCTGAGTCCCCGTGACTCACAGTTTACTTCCAAAACCAGATGCAGGGACCGATGATACCATTCCAGGAGTTTCGACTAAGCTCAAGTGGGAGTTCGATGAGGACTCATGACGATACTATGTTTCCTTTCCAGACGATCAGTAGTGGAGCCCAATTGGGGCGATCGGGAACTTTGTCGCATTTGGGGTTGTTCTTTATTTTGGTTCCGTAGTCGGACCTTGCTTGTATCTGGATGAATGTAATGATATTTATGCTATTGTGTGACGTGGCGAGTGTAAGCCAACTATGTACCTCTTTTCCTTATGCATTTACATGGGTTGTTGTGAAGATTACCTCACTTGCGACATTGCTTACAATGCGGTTATGCCTCTAAGTCGTGCTTTGACACATGGGAGATATAGCCGCATCGTGGGCATTACATCTCCCTAAGTCACGGTATGAGGGGAGACTGACTGGAAAATGCACGCTTGGAGGGGACTCAATAGTATGCAGGGACGGATATTCTTGGTCTCAAGCACACTACACAGTTCTATAGAACTCTACCTTGATGACCATGTATGTCGATGAACACAAGAACAGTCTGCGCTCCAAACACCCAGAGCAGTGTGACGTCTGGATTACATGTGAACACATCAGAACTTTTAGCAATTGGTTGGAAACACGTCTCAGAGGTGAAAACACTATTTGTGATGAGTTGTACTCGTTGTCTAGGGGACCATCTTCGACTGTATTGACTTACAAAGGATACAAGATAAATGGGAATACATTTTACATGATCGCCCAAGATCATAAGAGGACCAACCAAAATAGCGGTGTCCGCTTTGATGCAGCAACCGAGAGGGGAAAGGACACATATTATGGTTACATAGTGGACATATGGGAACTTGACTACGGACATGATTTTCCCTTTGTTTAAGTGCAAATGAGTCCATCTGTCAGGAGGTGGGGTACAGTTAGACCCATAGTACGGAATGACAACAGTGGATCTGAACAATCTTGGGTACACTAACGAACCGTTCATCCTAGCCAATGATGCGGCACATGTTATCTATGTGAAGGACATGTCTACCAAACCGAGAAAAAGAAAAGATAAGGAAGCGAATTCATCATACGATGAGCCAAAGCGCCACATAGTTCTTTCAGGAAAAATGGACATCATGGGAGTGGAGGGCAAGACAGACATGTCTGAAGATTATGAAAACTTTCCTGAAATTCCTCCCTTCAAAGTCAAGGCTAACCCAAGCATCCTAATAAACGATGAAGATTATCCATGGTTACGGCGCAATAAGCAAACGTCACAAGCGAATAAAAAGTGAAGACTTTCTCTCTACAACTATTATGATGATGCATTTGATCTAGAATATCACTGCAGTTACATGTGAAGAAATGAAATGCATGTTGTAACAGACGAGTTTCTGTGTGAAATGATGATACCATGCCAATTTGCAACCTTATCGGAGTTCATTTGAAATGCTTTTCAATTTCTGGGTCTTATAGCTCAAAAAAGCAGTTAATGCATGAAAAATAATAAAATGCATAAAACTATAATATTTGTTATGATCAACTAAAAAACTAAAATCAAATAAAATATTCTGTTATGCTGAACTAAAATAAAACTATAATATTCTTCAATAGCAAAAAGAATCAACTAAAAAGCTTTTATAAAACTATAATAGCAAAAGAAATCAACTAAAAAGCTTTTATAAACCTCTAGTATTTTTGAAACTAAAATTATATAAAATTTATGCAAATTATATTAACAAAGTAGTTTTTGTTCAACACATTAATAGCACAAAGAATTTATAAAACACAGTAATATTAAATAGCAGGAAAAAGAATCACTCAAAAATCTATGGTTATAGTAAATTTATTCATAAAACTAGTGATTCACATACATTTAAAAAAATTCAAATTTTAAAACTAATGGCACTAACAGAAAGTTTATAATTTTTGTGAGCTAAAAGCAAAAAGAAATCACTAAAAAACTATAAATATTTAGTTTTAAGTAGAAATAAAAAATAAAAAGAAAAAATGAAAAAATGCCACCTACTGGACCTCCACGGCTTGAATACGACTAAAAACTCTACAATGGGCCAGGATTCAGGCCCACAGAAGGCCCAATAGGCCCAACAGGCATGGCAAAGTAGAGATTAGGCCCGTAAGCCTGTAATAGAGAGGAGCTTGAGAGGGTGACGGCAGCAAAGCTTATAAACCACCCCGAGCCCCTCTCAACTAGCGAGGTGGGACTAAACTTCCCACCGCACCGTGCCAGCACAAGGCCTATGGTTCCGATTCGTGCCACAAACCGGGACCATAGGCGGGCATTCATACCGGTTTGTGCCACCAAGCGGTACCAATGCCCACCTATGGTCCCGGTTCGTGCCACCAACCGGGACCATATATAGGTCTTTGTTTCCTGCTCTTTGGGCTGCCGAAAAGAGACCTTTGGACCTGGTTGGTGGCACGAACCGGGACCATAGTTGGGCAATGGTACCGGTTGGTGCCATGAACCGGTACCATTGGTTTTGCTATATAAGGTAGCACTTGTGAAAAATTCGCCAACTGCGCCCATTCCCCCCGACACCGCCAGGCTGTTCCTCCTCCTCGTCGTCGTCGCCGCCCCGAGCCCCTGCCCCGACGCCATCGCCGCGCCCCTGACCCGCCGTCGACGTCGTCCTCGCCGTCGCCGTCGCCGTCACCGCTCCCGAGCCGCTCCTCCCCGAGCCCTCGCCGCGTGCGTAACCCCTCCCCCACGAGCCCACCGCCCTCGTCGCCGTCATCGTCGTCGTCCTGCCTCGAGCCCCCAGTGAGCCCCTTCCCATCCCGATCTGTGTGCTGCCGCGACTATCGCCGCCCCTATGCTCTGCCGCCGCCCCCTGTGCCGCGCCTGTTTTTTGTATGTATGTATATGGATGTATATATGTATGAATGGATATGCATATATATGGATGGATGTATGTGTATGTGTTCATAGTTTTTTTGTTCATAGCATTTTTACGTTGTATAGTTTTATTTTTGTTCGATGTTTATGGTTAGAAGAGAAGAGGAAAAAATTATGTTGCAAAAGTTACATTTAAGGTTAGTTGATTTAGTGCATTTTAGGTTATTAGTTCTACTGTTAGTGCACTTAAGGTTAGTTTATTTTTAGTTGAACTAGTTGATTTAATAAAAACTACTTTATTTTACTATATATAGAAGTAGTTTATTTTTAGTAAGTACTACTTTATTTTATTTATAGTAAGTGCTTAGTAGTTAAACTAGTTGATTTAATAAAACTACTTTATTTTACTATATATAGAAGTATTTTATTTTTAGTAAGTACTACTTTATTTTATTTATAGTAAGTGCTTAATTAGTAGTTGAACTAGTTGATTTAATAAAACTAGTTATTTTACTATAGAAGTAGTTTATTTTAGCAATAAAATGCATAGAACTAGTTTTTTTAGTTAAAGCAATTATTCCCGCATAGATGTCTACGATGCCTATCCCGCATCCTCGTCGTCGACTCGACGGAGGAGGCCGGCTTGATCAGTGGGGCCATGTCCGGGACTGGGCTCCGCCGGGCTGGTATTGGGAGGTGCTACCTTCCGGGGGGTGTAGGTTTGTGAGGAGCCATGCCATCGTTGACCCGATCCTTGTTTGGTGGTGGTCGTGTGGGCCAGTGACGGTGCCGAGGCTTCTGGACACCGCGGATGTGGTACATCACCGTGTTAGCGAGGAGGACGAGCACATCCGTCGCTACATGGTTGCGTTGGAGGGCAGGTTCGACAATACCTGGCAGGTTCTTCAGGGATCTTACTGGAGCTATGATCCTGTGATGGCTCCTTCTCTCTGGGTGTCCACCGCCCGTGCCGATACCCGTCGGGCGCTACGGTTCTAGCTGTACCAGCAGTGTTATATGTATGATAGTATTCGAGGTGTATATGTGATAATATTCGACGATGTACGAACGCAAAAGATTATGTAGTTTTTCTTATAATTGAATGCATCCTAATTTGAATACTACTTTATTTTGCGATTTGATTTTGCTTATTGAATGCTCAAATTGGAAAACAACTCCTACTTTGAATGCTAAAATTGGAGAGCACTATGCAAGGCGTATGCATATGATTAGTTGATAGCTTATAGGGTTTTTGTTTTCGCAGAAATCTAGGAGCCCCCCTCCATCATCCCCGGCATCGTCCCCGTCACCGACCCCCTCCGACCTCGAGGTGATACCAGCCAAATCCTTTTTTAGAAAGATAATTAAACGATATTTCGGGTTGACTTTAAGTCTGTCGAGTCTCCACCTTATATGAGAGGATGAAGAATCCCGGCTGTTGTCCTGGGGGTAGCTTCTCCTTTGTTCCCGTGTGCTAGACAATTTGGTGTAATGCACTCGGGAACGAAAGAAGCTACCATCACCGACGGTCGCAAATGTCAGAGAGGAATCAGTGAGGGAGAGTTCCACCATATATATATATATGAGAGGACGAAGAATCCCGACTGTTGTCGTGGGGGTCGCTTCTCCTTTGTTCCCGTGTGCTAGACATTTTGGTGTAACGCACTCGGGGATGAAGGGAGGAGCGACCATCACCGAGAGTCGAATATATACACCACGTGAGCTGAGAGTTTTCAAGAAAAGACTTGACAGACCGATAGTCAACCCGTGATGAATAATAATGATCTAATTTAGTTTTTGTAGTACATATATTTAATTGTACAAGTTTAATCTTTGAATTATGAACATAGGAAATGTCATCGTCAGACGACGAAAGTCTCCCGGGGGAGTGCAGCTGGTGCCACAAAGATCGAGGTCTGTGCGACAGGCCTCACCTGGACGATGATCGGCGCTTCAGCATTAAGCTCGAGAAGACCTTCGGTGTTGAAACGGTACGCAATGACGACAAGTGTTTTTTCGTAATTAAGCATGACTTCAGCTATTTCAATGTGTAATTTTCATCTTTTACAGTTCGACTAGCTTATCACATGCCGTGCAAGACGTTATATCTTGGAGATGATGGATTTTCAAGACCATGAAAATTATGAAACAAAGAAAATTCACCTAAGGACTTATCATGATGTGGATTTTGAAGTAAATCTGTATAATTTTGAGAGCGTAACCCATTTTGGCTACAAAAATTGGGAAGCACTTTGCAAGATGTATGGTTTTCATGAGGGTATGCTTATCACCATGGATCTTGGTGATCCTGACATCGACCAAGACAATATGGACATTTGGGTCCTTGTTGATACGCTTCCAGTTCTACCGCTATGTGAGTTTCTCAAACATAGTTATTAACTAATTTATATTATTTATTACAAAATAGTTGACAGCTTATTTCCATTAACAGCTTATTTTCATTCTTCAAAGAATGTGCGGAAGATGCTAGACAAAACCCACTACACCGATGCCTCCGAATTAACTTATCAGGAGAAAAATCATCTGGTTGGATTTTGTACTGATATTGAGAATTATAATATCTACAATCAAACTCCTCAACATTATGGTCAATACGTGCCACTAGTGCACGTATTGAACTACGGTAACTACCATGGAGATACCCTGGTAAGATTTTTAACTATTACGACATCCGTGCATCTTTTGCATACTTCTAAAACTAGTACATCATTGCTAACTATGAAGTTATTACTATGTTTTTCAATAGAGAATCCCGACGGATTGTGTGCCTCATTTGATGTATCAGAATGGCAGCCTTCGTGTTTTGAACATACATCCAGGTCATCCTACGAATATCAACTATCCATACCGGATTTCTCAAAGAAGTGGAGACATGCTAATCAAAGGATGGAAAAAATGTATGGACAGTCGTAAGGAGGTTCTTGGAAGCAAAAGGAAGCGAAGCGCAAGAATTGGTGACAGGATGATCTTCATTCTCCATAATGGAGAGTCAGGGTCTATATTGTTTTATGCTATTTTACCTTAAAGAGGGTATTTAGATCCTACCTAATACTGATGATCATGTGCTAAGAACAATTAAGTAGGGTTGGTTGGATGACTATGAGGATGATGATCGTATGACTTGTTATTAATAACGAGTAGAAGTTGTATGATGATGATTAGTAGGACTTGTTATCATATATTGTGTTAGGTAGCTAATTAATTAATAGAGAGAAGTGTCCTCTCTTATCTTCGTGCTTGGTCGACGCTACGTACTATACGTGTAGAGAGGCCCTCGACATGCTAGCTAGTAAGAAAATGAAGGAAAGCATTAAGTACAGAAGTTCGTCATGCATACTGAGGGAAGTGATCGACCTCTCCTTCTTCGAGAGATTGGTCGAACAAGTTTTCGTATTATCTATCCGACGCTATGGCTACATACATATACAATATGTAAGATCTGTTACAATCCCCTAGCATCTGAAATCAAGTTCCACATGGTATTCTCCGGCTTATTGATGACGTGGTCAAGAAAGAATCTCGCTAATTCCTCTTGAATTGCTTTCATGCGATCTTCTGGTAGGAGTTCATTCCGCATCTCCCATGTCTAATTTGAAGAAGGGGGTTAATACATATATATGAATGAAACTCAACAGAAATGATGGTGTAATAAAATTAAATTATGAATATTATTGCTTACGCACATCAAATTGTCTTTTAGAGTAGCTCCGCTTATCTTTGCAAGTCGCGTTGTAGAAGAACTCGCACACATAGTATCCACAGAAATCATTCCCTTGTTCCCGCCACAAGCACTTTACAAGAAATAGAGGTCAATCAAAGTGATAATGAAGCATTATAAATGGCATTGATGAAAGTAGCTAGAATCAACGGGATCGAGATGCGCGGAACTAGCTAGCTAGTACTACTTACTTTTGGGTATGTCCGTCGCAGTCCCCGGCAGTCCCGGAGCTTGTGCGGTGAATACTTTCCAAACCCTGCGAGACAAAGAAAACAATTACTTGATATCAGGAAATGAACAAAAAGTTGCCGATATGGTGCGATAATGATCGATTGAACTTACTTCTCAAGCATTTTAGTCATTTCCGCATGGTCTCGGGAGATTTTCATCTCGAGTCTAAGACAGTTACTAGTCCCTGCTCAAGCTTAATCTCGAGGAGAATATAGTGCAAGCTGCACACGCATGCATAACTCATCAATTACATTACTATAACCTTGCTCGAGTAATAAGGGAAACCGAATATGCACAAGACAGTAACACTCACTCGAAGTTGTAAGGAAAGAGTATTTACTATCAATGATTTGAGCAAGTTGGCCTCAGCATCATGGGCGTTCTTTTCAACCTCAAATTTATCTATGAGATTTGTGTTAATGAACCCAATATCATACATTTCTGCTTTTCAGCACTCGACGATCTTCAATCTGCATAATATAGTGAGGATAATCATATATACATGCAATGAAAGAGCTGAGCTATATATAGAGACTTAATGACAGAAGTAGTACTTACAGACAGTAGTAAGTGACCGTTAATTTATCGAGGGCCTTTTGATTGAACCACTGGAAGAAATCCTCAAATGGAACAGTCAACAAATCAATTCCAACGAGGTCGTGCTCCTCTTTAACTCTCAGATACAAAGTATTCGTCCCCCCAGACTCTCTGTAGGTTTTCATGTACCAATCTTGGAATCTTCGCATCATCGTTGTTAGAGATTTTTCATCTTTGACAAGAGGCTTCCCGTAATGGCATTGGTGTTCTTCCACCTCCAAGAAATCATAATGTACATCATTGGGAAGGTAATCTTCAATATTTCTATAACCAGACACCATCCCCAGATCAATAGCAACGATATCGCTAGACACCTTGAGCGGGGGGCACGATTGGTCCGCTTGTTCGCCGAGCTGGGCAATTTTTTTCCCAACTCGTCGTTCTACTAACCTTCGATCACTGATAGTATTTCCCGACCGCTCCGCTTCGATATATACCTTTGCAGTAATGCGCTCATAGTTGTTTTTTAGCGGAGACTTTGGTGGTTTCCTCAGGGCATCGATAGTGCGCTTTGCTTTCACCCGGTCTACCTTCTCCTCCGGAGGTGGATGTCTCTTTGCTTTCCCCCCTTCAAAGAAGTCCTTCACTTCTTTTTCCACGATCTTCACGTTTTCCTCCATGGTCCTTTCGTATGATAACTTCTCTAGAGGCTTGAGAGGTGGACCGAATCTGTATTGCCTCCCGCCTCTGGCTGTACTGCTAGACGCCGGAGCAAACTGAACGGCTGTCTTCTTTCGTGCTTGCTTACGAGGCGGAGGAGAAGGACTACGACGCGCCGGAGCAGCCGGGGCGGCGGTGGGTCTCTTCCGCCCTTGCTGGCGAGGCGGAGAAGGAGGAGGCTGGTGGTTGCTCGGGTGCGCTGGTGCAGGCGGAGAAGGAGGTGGAGTGCCACCACGCGCCGGAGAAGGAGGAGGCTGGTGGCTGCTCGGGCGCGTCGGCGCAGGAGGAGAAAGAGGCGGAGTGCCGCCACACGCTGGAGAAGGAGGTTGAGTGCCCTGATCACTCGCCGGAGGAGGAGGCGGTGGAGTGCCCTAATTCACCGCGGGAGGAGGAGGAGGCGGAGGCGTCCAGTTCGGAAGGTTGATCAGCTCCTTACACCATAGGCATGGAGTCTTCAGATCAGGACCCAGCCGAGTCTCCCCTTCACCTGTAGGGTGGTCAAGCTCGAGCTCCTCAAATCCCTCTGTTATTTCATCTACCATCACCCTAGCATATCCTTCTGGAATCCGCCGGCAGTGAAAAGTTGCGCTAGGTTCAGGACGTGCAATAGAGCCAACAGCCGCCTTGACTTTCATATTCATCCATTGCGTCATAAGGTGGCAATTGTGAGACTCCGTGATTAAGTCCACGGGGTAGCTAGCAGGAGTCGTGAAGACAGGCTCCTGAAGAAGCTCCGTGGAAGCCATGCTGCTTCTCCGCTGAGATGGCGGTGTAGCTTCGGGTGTAGCAGCTTCGGCATGTCGCGTGCTGCGGGCCTCGTCTCGTTCCTCTAGCACTTGTTACCTTGCGTGTAGCGCCTATAGTTGGGTCAACTCCTTTTTCTTCTTCCTCTCCCGGCGTTTGTAACCGCCTGCGTCGGGAAATCCAGCCTTCCACGAAAGGGAGCCTGGCGTGCCTCGTGTCCGTCCGGGGTGCTCAGGATTCCCGAGGGCCTCTGTGAGCTCATCGTTCTCTCTATCCGGAACGAACGTCCCTTGCTGCACCTTTTCGATGTACTCCTGAAGCTTCTCGATGGATGTGTTCAGATGCTCGTTGGTCTAAACGCACTTCCCTGTTACAGGGTCCAATTTTCCCCCAACCCCGAAGAACCAAGTCCTGCAACGGTCTGGCCAGCGTCGCGTCTCTGGTTCGATCCCTTTAGCAATGAGGTCATTCTCAGCCTTGTCCCACAACGGTCGGGCTTTCAGATAGCCACCTAACCCCGTGCGATGGTGATGCTTCTTCTTTGCAGCATTTTTCTTGTTTGTCACTGACATCTTCTCCGCTCTCTCAGATTTCTTTTTGGTGACAAATGCGGGCCACTGATCTTTGATCCTATCAAATTGGCCGATGAATTATGGAGTCTTGTCTTGGTCGACAAACGATGATATCAGCTCATTCTTCCACCTTCTGAATAGCTCAGCCATCTTCCTAAGAGCATAAGCCTTGATCATTGGCTTTTTAACTGGATTCTCCGGATCCTCCTCTGACGGGAAGGTGAAATTTTCCTGCAGCGCGATCCAAAGATCAGCTTTCTGCCTATTGCCAACATAAGACACCTTTGAGTCTTTGTCCTTAGGCTTCAACCATTGCTCGAAGCTAATCGGGATCATGTCCCTAACTAGAACCCCGCACTGAGCATTAAATTTTTGCTTGGTCCGGAGGGGTTCAATCGGTTGGCCAGCGCGATCAATTTCAATGATAGTGTATCTTTCATCCGTGCGCAACTTTCTCTTCGGGCCTCGTCTTGTTACCGAAGTGTTGCTCGATCCGGAGGGCTAGAAAAGAAGAGAAAGAAGAGAGTTAATATGTGTACATACCAAAAAAATTAATGCATCAATTAGCTATAGTCAGCACATGCTTAATTAATTAATATATATATATACCTGGCCGGACTCCGTTCGGTCGCCGGAGACATCATCATGGTGTCCTTCCCCCTCCGTTCGGTCATCGGAGCCGTCATCACGGTGTCCTTCCCCCTCCATTCGGTCACCGAAGCCGTCATCACGGTGTCGTTCCTCCTCCATTGTTTGATCATCGTCGTAGCCTGCTTCTTCATCCTGTCTTTCCAGACCATCGGTGCGTGTGACATTGAGAAACGACAAGACGGCATCACTTCCATGTGCGATTATCTCCCCCAACACCGCTTCTATTGCTTCGTCTTGGGGGTGCGGATCCATAGTTTCTACAAATATTTACAACATGGCAATTATTATTCAAACTGAAGGAAATATGCCCTAGAGGCAATAATAAAGTTATTATTTATTTCCTTATTTCATGATAAATGTTTATTATTCATGCTAGAATTGTATTAACCGGAAACATGATACATGTGTGAATACATAGACAAACAGAGTGTCACTAGTATGCCTCTACTTGACTAGCTCGTTGATCAAAGATGGTTATGTTTCCTAGCCATAGACATGAGTTGTCATTTGATTAATGGGATCACATCATTAGGAGAATGATGTGATTGACTTGACCCATTCCGTTAGCTTAGCACTTGATCATTTAGTTTGTTGCTATTGCTTTCTTCATGACTTATACATGTTCCTATGACTATGAGATTATGCAACTCCCGTTTACCGAAGGAACACTTTGTGTGCTACCAAAGTCACAATGTAACTGGGTGATTATAAAGGTGCTCTACAGGTGTCTCCAAAGGTACATGTTGGGTTGGCGTATTTCAAGATTAGGATTTGTCACTCCGATTGTCGGAGAGGTATCTCTGGGCCCTCTCGGTAATGCACATCACTTAAGCCTTGCAAGCAATGCAACTAATGAGTTAGTTGCGAGATGATGTATTACGGAACGAGTAAAGAGACTTGCCGATAACGAAATTGAACTAGGTATTAAGATACCGACGATCGAATCTCGGGCAAGTAACATACCGATGAGAAAGGGAACAACGTATGTTGTTATGCGGTTTGACCGATAAAGATCTTCGTAGAATATGTGGGAGCCAATATGAGCATCCAGGTTCCGCTATTGGTTATTGACCGGAGACGTGTCTCGGTCATGTCTACATTGTTCTCGAACCCATAGGGTCCGCACGCTTAAAGTTTCGATGACAGTTATATTATGAGTTTATGAGTTTTGATGTACCGAAGGAGTTCGGAGTCCCGGATGAGATCGGGAACATGATGAGGAGTCTCGAAATGGTCGAGACATAAAGATTGATATATTGGACGACTATATTCGGACATCGGAAAGGTTCCAAGTGATTCGGGTATTTATCGGAGTACTCGAGAGTTACGGGAATTCGTCGGGGAGTATATGGGCCTTATTGGGCCATACGGGAATAGAGGAGAGAGGCCAAAAGAAAGGAGGCGCGCGGCCCCCCTCTGGTCCGAATTGGACAAGGGATGCAGCCCCCTTTTCCTTCTTCCTCTCCTCCTCTTTCCTTCTCTCCTACTCCAACAAGGAAAGGAGGAGTCCTACTCCCGGTGGGAGTAGGACTCCCCCCTTGGTGCGCCCTCCTCCTAGGCCGGCCGCCTCCCCCCTTGCTCCTTTATATACGGGGGCAGGGGGCACCCCATGGACACAACAGTTGATCATTGATCTCTTAGCCGTGTGCGGTGCCCCCCTCCACCATAGTCCTCGATAATATTATAGTGTGCGTAGGAATTTTTTTGAAATTACTACGTTACCCAACACAAACATGACAGATGGATATATTAGAGGCAAACATAGAACTAGCTAGCTAAGCACAATAAGGAATCATTTTAGTGGCCTGGCCTCGACGCTTCTCTAGGGTTTGGGGTGGCCTCGGCAACGCTTCAAGGGTTTGGGGTGGCCTCAACAACACTTCAAGGGTTCGGGATGGCCTCGACGACAATGCTCTTTTAACTTGGTAAATTTGGGTGGCCTCAAGAGAGTTTGTCGATCAGGTAGGGGCGCGGCGGGAGGGGGTAGGAGACCGACATTGTTTTTTTTCTAGGGTTTGGGTGTCCTCGAGAGCTTTGGTCGAGCGAGAGGGCCGGGGGGTGCTCCCGTGGTATAAGTTATCACGGTCGAGAGGGGGTATATATATCGACCGCCCCTCATGTCGACGTTATCTGGGAGGGAGTTATATATATCGACAACGATGACATACATACATAGGAAAATAATGTCATCTGGGAGGGGGTATATTGACAACGACATACCCGATAAAAAATAAGAAGACGAAGAAGAAATAAAAAGAGGAGAAGAAGAAAGGAATAGATGAGAAGATCGAAGAAAAAAAGAAGAAGAAAAGGAGGAGAAGAAGAAAGGAATAAAGGAGAAGAAGAAAAAATAGAAATAATAAATATTTCTATTTTTTCTTCTTCTCCTTTATTCCTTTCTTCTTCTCCTCTTCTTTTTCTTCTTTTTTCCTCTTCTTATTTATTTCTTCTCTTCTTCCTCTCCTCTTCTTATTTTCATTTTTCCTCTCCTTCTTTTTCTTCTTCTTCCTTTCCTAACTAGATATACAAAACTTTTCTTCCTTTTCCTTATTTTACGTTTTCCTCTACACTAACTTAAAATGCACAAACCTTCTTTTTCCACTCCTTTTTTTTCTTCTAAATACGAACATATACATAAATTGACAAAAGATATGCACAAAAACATATACATATATTTTCCTATACATACACAATTGTTTTACAAATATGCACATATATATGAACATATACATAAATTGACAAAAAATACATTTATGAAAAAAATGCTATGAACATGTACACACATATATACACATACACACACATATAGAAAAAATACATTTATGAAAAAAATGCTATGAAATAAAAATGCAGGGCAGGGGCGGCACCAGCTAAGGGCAGGGGCGGCACCAGCTAAGGGCAGGGGCGGCGGGGCGGCAGGGCAGGGGCGGCGCGCGGCGGGGTGGCGTACGACGCCAGCGCAGTGGCGGCGTCACGGCGGTAGCAAAGGGCAGGGGCGGCAGTGCGGTGGCAGCGCGCGGCGGCGACGGCGGCCAGTAC
>NC_041382.1:109759124-109767071 GCF_002162155.2 Triticum dicoccoides
GCCAGTACAGGGAGGAGGAGCAGGGGATCGGGGCGGCGCTCACAGCGAGGTGGCATCGGCGACGAGGAAGGCTCGGGGACGGCGGACGGCGAAGGCGCGCTCGGGGGCGAGGGCAGGGGCGCGTGGGCTCGGGGACGACATCGGCGACGGCGACAGAGACGGCGACGATGAGGCACGGGCGACGGCAACGGCGCGGTCGGGGGCGACGGCAGGGGTGGCGGACGGCGCCGGGGCAGCGTGGCGGCGTCGATGAGCTCGGCGTCGTCAGGCGGCAATTGGCGATGAAACTGCCAAATTTTCTAAGTGTGGGCTTATATAGTAGAACCTTTGGTCCCGGTTGGTGGTATCAACCGGGACGAATACCCCCCTTTGGTCCCGGTTCGTGCCACCAACCGGGACCAAAGGTCTCTTTTCAGCAGCCCAAAGGGCGGGAAGCAGTGGCCTTTGGTCCCGGTTGCCACGAACCAGAACAAATGCCCCCCCCCTTTAGTCCCGGTTGGTGCCACCAACCGGGACCAAAGGCCTTGCACAGCGGGGTGGTGGTGGGGGTTTAGTCCCACCTCGCTAGTCGAGAGGGGCGCGTAGTGGTTTATAAGCCCCACTGCTGCACCCCTCTCGAGCTCCTCTCCATTGCAGGCTTACGGTTCTAATTGTGATTGCTATGCCTGATGGGCCTACTGGGTCTTCTGCGGGCCTGAATCCTGGCCCATGGATGGGTTTCTAGTCGTATTCAGGCCGTGATGGCCCAATAGGTGGCAATTTTTTTATTTTTTTCGTAGTTTTTTCTTTTTTGCCTTATTTTTTTGTTTTGTTTCTACTTACAACAAAATACTTATTTATTTTATTTTATTTTGTTTCTAATTACTTATTTATTTTATTTTATGATAATTCTTTTTGCTATTAAAGTTTCTAACAAAAAAAGTTCTTCATGAAAATTCTTTTTTGCTTTTAATGATTTTGAACAGAAAATACTCTGATAATTTTAGTTGCATCAATTTTATATAATTTTAGTTTCATAAATTTTAGAGGTTGCTTATAATGTTTTGAACAGAAAATACTTTGATAATTTTAGTTTCATAAATTTTATTTACGTTATTAAATTTTATTTTATTTTATTTTGTTTTGTTTCTACTTATATATTATATAAAAGTTTCAATTTTTTGTTTTAAATTACTTATTTATTTTATTTTATGATAATTCTTTTTGCTGAAAGACCCTAAAATTCGTAGTATCAAGGTTTCATACGGAAACTCGTCTATTACAAAGGGATTTCATTGTTTTGAACTTATTTGAACTCCATAATTTTTCTGTGTTAAAAATGGATCATTTAAAGCCACATCATCAATTTTCAACCCTTTCTAACTTAATTTGTTATTTTTCATGCATTTACTGATTATTTTGAGCTATAAGACCCTGAAATTGAAAAGCACTACAAATGAACTCTGAAAAGGTTAAAAGTTGGCATGGTATCATCATTTCACCCACATAGCATGTGCAAAAAAGTAGAGAGGCTTACGGAAAAAACTGGATGCACTTCGTGTACAAAACAGACAATCTCTTTCGAAGTATCAGGGTTTCATACCGAAACTCGTCTGTTACAAAGGGATTTCATTTTTTTGAACTTATTTGAACTCCATACTTTTTGTGTGTTCAAAATGCACCATTCAAAGCCACATTATCAATTTTCAACCCTTTCTGACTTCATTTGTTATTTTTCGTGCATTTACTGATTATTTTGAGTTATAAGACCCTGAAATTGAAAAGCACTACAGATGAACTCTGAAAAGGTTGAAAGTTAGCATGGTATCATCATTTCACCCACATAGCATGTGCAAGAAAGTAGAGAGGCTTACGGCAAAAACTGGATGCACTTCGTGTACAAAACGGACAATCTCTTTCGAAGTATCAGAGTTTCATACGAAAACTCGTCTGTTACAAAGGGATTTCATTTTTTGAACTTATTTGAACTCCATACTTTTTCTGTGTTCAAAATGCACCATTCAAAGCCACATCATCAACTTTCAAACCTTTCTGACTTCATTTGTTATTTTTCATGCATTTACTGATTATTTTGAGCTATAAGACCCTGAAATTAAAAAGCACTACAAATGAACTCTGAAAAGGTTAAAAGTTGGCATGGTATCATCATTTCACCCACATAGCATGTGCAAGAAATTAGAGAGGCTTACGGCAGAAACTGGATGCACTTCATGTACAAAACGGATAATCTATTTCGAATTATCAGGGTTTCATACGGAAACTCGTCGTTTACAAAGGGATTTTATTCTTTTGAACTTATTTGAACTCCATACTTTTCCTGTGTTCAAAATGCACCATTCAAACCCACATCATCAATTTTCAAATATTTTTGACTTCATTTGTTATTTTTCATGCATTTACTGATTATTTTGAGCTATAAGACCCTGAAATTGAAAAGCACTACAAATGAACTATGAAAAGGTTGAAAGTTGGCATCGTATCATTATTTCACCCACATAGCATGTGCAAAAAATTAGAGAGGCTTACGCAAAAATTGGATGCACTTCGTGTATAAAATGCACCATTCAAAGACACATCATTAATTTAGTATATATAGCTCTCATGAATAGATAAGTGACCAAATTAATAGAAGTTCATCATCAAATTAAAAACAAAGTACATACATAGTTCTTATTGAACAATATATAGCTTTCCAGATTATCTAGTTAAACCATACATTTAAACTATGTAAAACCTTTCAATGCAACAACAAATGCGATCATAAGCAAAACCAAGGTAAAAGTTGATCCAACGACATAATGATACCAAGCCTCGGTGCGAATGGCATATTTTCTAATCTTTCTAATCTTCAACCGCATTGCATCCATCTTGATCTTGTGATCATCGACGACATCCGCAACATGCAACTCAAATATCATCTTCTCCTCAATTTTTTTTCTTCAAGTAATTGTTTTCTTCTTCAAGTAAATTTAACCTCTCGACAATAGGGTCGGCTGGAATTTCCGGTTCAACTACCTCCTACATAAATAAAATTTATGTCAACTTGATGGCCATAATTGTCATAAACAATAAATGAACCAAATAGTTATAAAAGATTATATATATATACACATATATATATACCACATCCGAATCATAGGCAGGACGAGGGCCGACAGGGGCGGATGCCAAAACCATCGCACTACATAATAACAAGCAATAATGAAAATAATAAAATTAGACAAGTATCTATCTAAAGTAAGAATTTTTTTCTTTCAGAAGAAGATAAGAGGCTCACCACGGTGGTGCAGGCGACAAGATCGGCGCGGACGATCGACGGTGGTGTGACGGGGACGGGACATGACGGACCGCTAAACCTAGACAAATCTCGGGGAAAATGAAGCTTGGAGATCAAGCTTCGAGAGGAGAAAGCTTAACTAGCGTGGCTTGGGCATTTCATCGAACACCTCGTGTGCATATGAGGTGAGCTAGAGCATCCAAATGCCCTCTCCTCACCGGCCAGAAAAAACAGAGCGCTATGGAGTGCTCTACTGCGGCGATGAGGTATATATAGGCAACTCATTTATCCGGTTCGTGGCTGGAACCGGGACTAAAGCCTTGCCTTCTGTCCCGATTCAAGCCAAGAATCGGAACCAATAGTTGTGGGACAGAAGCGAGGCCCATTGGTCCCGGTTCGTGCCTAGAACCGGGACAAATGGGTCAATACAAACAGGGACCAATGCTCATGAAGCCCCGGCTGGCCCCCTAGGCTCACGAAACGGGACGAATGCCTTCATTGGTCCCGGTTCATGGAAGAACCGGGACTAATGGGCTGCGTTTCTGCTCCGGTGCTCCCCCCCTGGGCTGAACGCGGGGTGGAAAGACACGTCGATGGCCAAGATGAACCAAAAACGGTTCATAACGAGGGGCACGATCGTCTTTGTTGCCCCCGCGTATAGCCGTTGAGGAGCCCTGGGAGGCCCGTACGGGCCCAGTTAGATCATATGCCTGGCCATATACGTATGCCCGTCCGTATACGTATTTGTTTGTATACGGCGGCCTTTGGTGCACGCGTGAAGCCGCCCGCGTGTGGGGCAGCACGTGTCACGGGTAGTTGCCAAAACTATCGCATCATATAAATGTGGACGGCAACCACCTCCGGCCGCATCGCCCATCATTTCCCCCCGCCGCATGATCTCCCTCTCTCCACTCTCCACTCCCCACTCCCTCTCCCTCTCCAGCCTCCTCGTCTCCCTCACTGCATCCTCTCGATCGCCATGGCGGACGCAGGAGGCGAGCGCCCCGATTGGGGCGCAGATCTGGTGGAGCAGGTGCGGCAGGTCGATGCGGGCACCTTTGTGAGGGGGCGTGCCGGCATCCAGCGCGGTGCTCCCTCCGCTGGAGATCTAGAGAAGGCGGGGGCGGGCCACAGCGGCGCGCTCCAGCCAGATGCGCCCGCTCTGGCGAACTCCGAGGAGGCGCAGAAGGTGGAGGCAGGCTCTGGCGAGGCACAGAAGGTGGGGGCGGGCTCCGGCGAGGTGCACGAGGTGGAGAAGGTGGAGGCCGGCTCCGGCGAGGAGGAAGCGGAGCAGAAGGTATCTGCGGCTAACTTTTAGTTGGTACTTTTTAGATTGTGTGGTTTGTGGCCAGAACTTTGTTTGGCTAGATTTGTTGGAGGTAGGGTTTTCTCTGCATTAGGGTTTTTCTGTATTTGATTCGTGCAAGGATGGTGGACCACATATGATTATTATATTAGGTTAGAAGTAGCCAGATTAAGGGATGGATTTTTTTCAGATGCTTATTAGATTAGTAGTGGAATTTTTGCAATTCTTTAGGTGTTTGGAGTCAAATATATACTTCTGTATTGGTTTGGGTTGGTGCCTGCTTTAGTTCTTTGGCTTGATGATTAATTAAATGGATGCTTAGTTCTAGGGATTATGGCTGTCATAGTTGCAATTCTTAGATGCTTGATTGATGCATGTTGTCATAGTTGTAGTTATTTGATGCTTGATTGATGCCTGTCAGGCAGAGGCTATGAGATGAGTTGTGCACGGCCTTGTGTTGTTGGAAATTGTCTACGTGAGGTGATTAGATGGTGCATTAGTTTGGTTGTAAATATAGTGAAGGATGTGCTCATGTACTGGGTGTTGTCATGTTAATCAAAAAGAGCTTCTCAAGGGCTGGATTTTTCTGTGCTGGATTGGGGCTTCTGAAGGAGAGGGGAAGCGTGGTCGAGGGGAAGGGGCAGTCTATGCTTATTTACTTTGGGTTAGTAGTGGAATTTTGTCATTGCTTCAGAGATATTGACAGCATTGAACATCCTCTGCAATGCCGTTGCTTCAGAGATAAAAGCATCTTGGGGTTTTTTCAGATGCTTATTAGATTAGTAGTTGAATTTTTTCTTATTAGAATTTAATTAGTATGTGGATGAATACCTTATTTAAGGGGGAATTTAAGGTCAGATAGATGTCATATGATTATTAGATCTGTAGTTCAATGCTGCTGACATTTATGATTATTTGATTTGATCTGTGGTTCAATGATACTGGATGGAAACATATTTGATTTGGAATGCATTAATTAAGATGTGCCAATGAATTGATTTAGATGATACAAGATTCATCTATAGTATAATTTGTTGTTGTTTAGGTAAGTAATGAAATTTTAGATGTTTGTTGGAGATGTATGCATTTATAGTTGAAGTTGTACCTAAATAACTACTGCATTATGTTAATATGTGTAGGAGCTTTGCTGCATTATCCCAAAAACAGTAATTTGTGCATATTAAAATTTGTAGTTGGCTTCTGTAATTAGTATATACTATATGTAAAGTGTGAAGTAAACATTCCAAGGCAGGATCCTAGCAACAAAATATACTATATGTTTCCATTAAGTAGTGTGTGGGGGGGGGGGAATTCCCTCAAAAGAAAAGTGTTGGGTTAATCCAGGGAATGTCAAGAATCCAGCTTGCATTTTCATTAGCATTTATGAAGGACATCATTTATCTATTGATTGATTGCTTAGATTCTGTATTTATAAGGAAAGCATTTGGTCACTTCCAACATACCAATGTGGTTCACATTCACAATTTTGTTTGTAATGACATTCTGTGAACTGCAATTCAATTCATTGTAACTGATGTGCATGTTTGACAATATAGCAGCAGGAGGAGGATCTTCTGGGCAACAAGAGGAAGTGGGACAAGACTGGGTTCTACCCATATGAGTCTGATCAAGATGAGCCATACGAGGTAACGCCTAGTTGAAATGTTATTTCTTCATTGAGTTAGTATTATGTGTTTATAGTTTTTGAATGCATAATGTATTAATGTCAGTCATTAATGTGTGCAGTATGAATCTGGAGATGATGTGGTCGAGGGGAACATAGAGTCCTTTAAAGAGAAGGAGGTGTTGAAGATCAGGGTCCAAGGACCTGCTAAGTACTACAACTGGAGGAATGAAAAGTACCGGTGCCCCTACTGCAGCAAGCCCAAGCCCAGGTCTGGGTTATTGGAGCATCTGATGGAACATTGCCGGGCCACATCGATCTCCAGTCATGACTACAAGATCATTGGTCAGCATTCTGCCCTCCTGAAGGTCCTGAGAAACCCTGACCTCTAGTCGTACATCATGCTGATCATCGGAAGCTGGAAACCGTACTCATCATCAGTATATTTGATGATGTTTTACTTTTGGAATGCTGCATCTGGGTCTTAACTGCATGAAAACTTGCTATATTAATGTAATGTAATGTAATGTATTGTGTGTTTGAACTGGATCTATTGTGAACTGCCTGCTACCTATGGTGGTAACCTAGAATGCTATCTATATATGTGTGGCCTTAACTTTATTGGTGGTGAATGCTTCCTTCATGTTTAGTTGTTGTTTCGATTGTGCAATGATCACAAATGGCGCTTCAGTGTTGCTTGAGACATGCTGCAACACTTGTCTATGCTGTGGGCAAGTGCAACATGCTGTGCCCATGTGCCAATTATACCAAATATTGAATGTGGTAATGTTCCAAAATGACTATCATGAATTATAGTACATGGGGTTTAGTAAAGTTACTGATAATTGTTCATCCTCACACATTCCATCAACGCATAATTTGAATAAGCAAAAAGATCAAATGTTCCATCATATGAACCTATGTTGCAATTAGAGAGCAAATATTCCATCATCAAAGTGTGAAGGAATTTAATGTAAATTTAGAAGAGTAATGTAATACTAGTTAAAAATAATGTGTGCAAAAAAAGGAATTTGAAATAAGATCTACTTTATTTTGTAATAAAGTTATATTACCCTACTTATTAGAATTTTGAAAATGTCACTTATTTATAAGAAAAGAAAATATAAATATTCAAAAAGATGTGTTTGATAAAAATACCTTTTGAATTTTTGGTATGTTATTATTTGAGGGGTCGTGTAGTTTTTATGTTATTTTTGGAGTGCTCAGGTAATTTTTATGTAAAGTGAAGGAAGAGGAAAAAAATAAACAAAAGGAAAAGCATGGGCCATCCTAGCCATCTTGGAAACCTAGCTTTATAAATAAAAAATTCAAAAAAATAAGAGGGCATTAAGAAAGTAAACAAATATAAGAGGGCAATATAAATTCAAAAAAATTCAAAAATATAGAAAGAATATTTTGCAATGCCCCCCTGAGGTATAGACTGATGTTTTGACCAGTCAGTCTAGAGGGCATTATAAATTAATAAAAAATTCAAAAAATTATAAAACCTTGGAACCCCACCTTTGTTTGTGCAATAGATCATGTGTGCCAAAGTTGAGGTCATTTGGAGGTGGTCAAAAAAATGACCGCATTTCGGAGGGGCCATTTGGTTAACTTAAGCCAGTTTTTGAAAAAATGTGATTTTCCCCACCACCTCCAAATCACACAAACTTTCTTGAACATGGTGACCCACATGTGCCAATCATGGCTATGAAAGAAAATTTGGAAAAAGAAAATTTT
>NC_041382.1:109767672-109771012 GCF_002162155.2 Triticum dicoccoides
GTCTAGAGGGCATTATAAATTAATAAAAAATTCAAAAAATTATAAAACCTTGGAAACCCACCTTGGTTTGTGCAATAGATCATGTGTGCCAAAGTTGAGGTCATTTTGGTGGTGGTCAAAAAAATGACCGCATTCCGGAGGGGGAAAAAATGTGATTTTTCCCACCACCTCCAAATCATAAAAACTTTCTTGAACATGGTGACCCACATGTGCCAATCATGGCTATGAAAGAAAATTTTGAAAAAGAATATTTTACAATGCCCCCCTGAGGTATAGACCGATGTTTTGACCAGTCAGTCTAGAGGGCATTATAAATTAATAAAAAATTCAAAAAAATTCAAAAAAAATATTAGATGACTTGAAGGTCAAAACATTAACTTCTCATATATGCAAAAAAAATATGTGTATTGAACGCAAGTGAGCATGTGTATAATTTAGTGTGTGATTTTCAAGATCAAATCAATACACAATGGCAATATGCCAAAAAAAGTGCCCACCTACCAGAGGAGGAGAATTCACACTCCATGGCCTGCATACGACTAGGAACCCTGCGGTGCATGGGCCAGGATACAGGCCCGTGGTGCAGAATATCTCTGCTGCTAGTAGGCCCCACGAGGCAAAGGGGACAAGAGTTAGGCAATGTACTGCCTGCAATAGATAGGAGCTTGGGAGGGGAGTCGCAGCAGGGTATATAAACCGGTGCGGCGCTCCCTCGCTTAGCAAGGTGGGACTAAACTCCCACCACCCAACGGCTATGCGCTGCGATGTGCCCTGCGCGGCTCCGCCTTGGGCCCAATTCGGGCAGGCTGGCCCAGGGCAGGCTTACTTCGCTCGCTGATACGTTTTATATTTTCTTTGTTTCTTTTCTTGTTTATATTTCTAATATTTAAAATCAAGTCTCTTTATTTCTATATTATTTCTAACAGTGCTTACTAAAATTTAAAAAAATATGCCAAATTATGTTGTGTCTTATTTCATTTGTTCGTACTCTTTTGTATATTGATAATATTTACGAAATATGAACTAAAATGTTGTGTTTTAATTCAATTATTCATTCCAATATTTCTTATCTTTATTATTTTTAAATAATTTTAGTTTGTAAGATAAAATGTTATGTTTTATTTCACTTCTTCATTCTAATATTTTTTCTCTTCTTTATATTTGAAATATTTCCAAAATGTAAGATAATATGTTGTCTTTTATTGCACTTATTCGTTCAAATTTTTTCTTCTGTTTTCTATATTCTCCTCTTTTCTTTGTTCTGACAGTTATAAATTTAAATAATGTATGATATAATGTTCTCTCATATTTCACTTTTCATGGTTGTCTTTCCTAATTATAAATTTTATTTTCTGTTTCATACTTGAAATATTATTAAATCAAATATAGTTGGGACAATCGCATGTATGGCTCCACTTGCACCATGTACTACAAGCAGGTTTTTCTTCTCGGTCTCACCAATTGATACCAAAATTTTATGCACACCCTACGATGACCATAGCAAGCATGCCTGGCAACTACCGTTCATTTCCGACACTCTATGCATCTTGTAGGCGTTTTGCAGTGATAAAACCCTAGAACACTGCCGCGGCGTGACGCAACGTGTGTTTTGTGTCCGAACTCGTGCACACCTTGCCTGGGGGGGCACATTGGCCATGCTCACATGCTCCCAAAAGTTGGGGTCATCTCATGCATGCCCCCACATGCACCATGTACAAGCCGGACCATTCGGGTCTGCCGGAGGGCAAGATTGGAAGAGGTTTTTCTTGACGGTCCCACGAAAAGTCCCAAACTTTTTGCACATCGTACCATGACCATGGCATGCATGTGGTAGTAGAATTCATACACCACGGCCTCACTTTTGTTGAAATCCAATTAATATCCATGTGTATTACATGTAAGTGAGCATGTGTAAAATTTATTAGATGACTTGAAGGTCAAAACATTAACTTGTCATGTATGCACACAAAAATTGTGTATTGAATGCAAGTGAGCACGTGTATAATTTAGTGTGTGCTTTGAAGATCAATACACATGGCAATATGCCAAAAAAAGTGCCCACCTACCAGAGCAGGAGAATTCATACTCCACGGCCAGCATACGACTAGGAACCTTGCGGTGCATGGGCCAGGATGCAGGCCCGTGGTGCAGAATATATCTGCTGCTAGTAGGCCCCACGGGGCAGAGGGGACGAGAGTTAGGCAATGTACTCCTGCAATTGATAGGAGCTTGTGAGGGGAGTCGCAGCCGGGTATATAAACCGGTGCGGCGCTCCCTCGCTTGGCGAGGTGGGACTAAACTCCCACCACCCAACGGCTGTGCGCTGCGATGTGCCCTGCGCGGCTCCGCCTTGGGCCCAATTCGGGCGGTTGGCCCAGAAAAGCCTTACCCGCGTGCTGATATGTTTTATATTTTCTTGTTTATATTACTAATATTTAAAATCAAATCTCTTTTTCTATATTATTTCTAAAAGTGTTTACTAAAATTTTAAAAATATGCCAAATTCTGTTGTGTTTTATTTCATTTGTTCGTTCTCTTTTGTATATTGATAATATTTACGAAATATAAACTAAAATGGTGTGTTTTATTTTAATTGTTAATTCTAATATTTCTTATCTTTATTATTTTTAAAATATTTTTAGTTTGTAAGATAAAATGTTCTGTTTTATTTCACTTCTTCATTCTAATATTTGTTCTCTTCTTTATATTCGAAATATTTCCAAAATGTAAGATAATATGTTATGTTCTATTGCACTTCTTCATTGTTTCAATTCTTCATTCCAAATTATAAATTTTATTTTCTGTTTGATACTTGAAATAATATTAAATCAAATGTAGTTGGGACAGTCACATGCATACCTCCACATGCACCATGTACTAGGAGCAGGTTTATCTTCTCGGTCTCAGCAATTCAGACCAAACTGTATGCACACCCTAGGATGACCATGGCAAGCATGCATGACGAGTATCGTTCATTTCCAAATCTCGATGCATTTTCTAGGGTTTTTCCGACGACAAAACCCTACAACACTGCCCCCACGTGACGCAACGTGTGTTTTGTGTCCGAACTCGTGCACACCTTGCCTGGGGGCACATTGGCCATGCTCACATGCTCCCAAAAATTGGGGTCATATCATGCATGCCCCCACATGCACTACGTACAAGCAGGACCATTCAGGTCTGCCGGAGATCAGGTCTGAAATTGGTTTTCCTTGACGGTCCCACCATATGGTCCCAAACTTCATGCATACCCTACGATAACCATGGCATGCATGCGTGACAAGTATCGTTCATTTGCGACACTCGATGCATTTTCTAGGGTTTTCCGGCGACAAAACCC
>NC_041382.1:109771184-109787741 GCF_002162155.2 Triticum dicoccoides
CCATATGGTCCCAAACTTCATGCATACCCTACGATGACCATGGCATGCATGCGTGACAAGTATCGTTCATTTGCGACACTCGATGCATTTTCTAGGGTTTTTCGGCGACAAAACCCTACAACACTACCCCCACGTGACGCAACGTGCGTTTTGTGTCCGAATTCGTGCACACCTTGCCTGGGGGACCACATTGGCCAAGCCCACAAGCTCCCAAAAGTTGGAGTCATCTCATGCATGCTTCCACATGCACCATGTACAAGCAGGACCATTCGGGTCTGCCGAAGGTCAGGTCTGAAATTTGTTTATCTTGACGGTCCCAGCAAATGATCCCAAACTTCATGCATACCCTACGATGACCATGGCTTGCATCGTGACAAGTATCGTTCATTTGCGACACTCGATGCAATTTCTAGGGTTTTCTGGCGACAAAACCCTACAACACTGCCCCCACGTGACACAACGTGCGTTTTGTGTCCGAATTCATGCACACCTTGCCTGGGGGACCACATTAGCCAAGCCCACAAGCTCCCAAAAGTTGGGGTCATCTCATGCATGCTTCCACATGCACCATGTACAAGCAGGACCATTCGGGTCTGCCGGAGGGTAGGTCTGAAAGTGGTTTATGCGTAACCTACGATCTCACGAAATGATCCCAAACTTAATCCGTAACCTACGATGACCATGGCATGCATGCATGACAAGTATCATTCATTTCCGACACTCGATGCATGTATAATATTGTAGAAATGATAGAGATACTATAAATATTGTTGAACATATACAAGTATACAATAACTAATACGTGTCACAAAGAGTTTTTTTAGGGATGAACCAATGATATTTATTTTGAGGGAAGAAACAATAAAGGTAGGTGGGCCGGCCCAGACCGCAAATAAGTGTCGGATCCATATTGTGGAGCCCACAATGCTGCGCTTTCCATGCACGTCGATCACACGCACGTCGATCACGGGAGTAGTTGCCGTTCTGTTACACAATTCTGGGATCGTGCTAATCCATATGTTCCTAATCCTACGATTGAGGAGCACGTTCAACCTCGCTTCAACGGAGGAAAATATAGATCGCGAGATTGGCCACAGGGAAGTCAATGCACTTTTGGCATGTTCTATATTTGGCAGACAATGCACTTTTGGCATGTCCTGTATTTGACAGACAATGCACTTTTGGCATTTTCTATATTTGGTATGTGATGCACATGGGCACATCACCTAGCAACACTATTGATTTATGTGGCAGACTAGTTCATTATCTTGTTGCAACATAGGAGCAACATCTAGCAGCTTCCATGCAACACTGAAGCAAAGCAACAATACATATTCAATATTCAGAAATTTAACTGAACTTGGCACTTAGAGTGAGCAGTAGATATTCAGTTCTTCAGCCATAAAGAACCCGATCAAACCGTACCGATTGCATAACTTATATGCTTACATATAAAAGCATACCTAACCAACATCACACCCAAAATAATGTTAACTTATATGCTGAAACAAATAACAGCATACCTAACTTAAGATAATCAGCAGCTTCCTCCTCCTTCAGCAACTGTGCCCATCTTCACTTCTTCAGAAATTTGAGGCGGCGTGAGCGGCACACCACACACGGAGAAGCCTTCTTCTTGACCACCGTTTTGTTGGACAGCTGCGCCACCTGATCCTGAGCCACCTCCTCTTCTTCCACCTTCACTATGCCGGGGTGGAGGGGAAGGATCTCGACGTCGATGGGCATTGTCTTGCCACCCTCGACGGCGACCGGCGCTACCATCTGCACAACGTCCTCCTCGCCCTCCTCCTGGTCCAACGGCAGCACTGGCTTCGACACATGGCGGACCTGGTAGTCCGGGCTGACGGGCGCAGGGATAGCAAGCTCGACGTCGATGCGGTCCACCCTCGACGCGACGCGTGCTGAATCTGGCCGCAGCGTCATGGTGGTGGAGCGGTACATCCACCACCTTGCGCGCTGAACAGGGGAGTCGCTCAGCGTGGCCTCTCGCATTGCCCACACGAGTAGGACAGCCGGCGGGACGCCGCGGCCGTAGGGGAAGGCGCGCTTCCTCTCGGCGTCGGTGAGGACTTTGACAAGGCCACGCGCGTGGTTGGCCAACATCTCCGTGCTGGGGAACCAGCTGCACACCTCCGTCAACTGCGCGCGCCACCCCTCGTCATCGCCGGCAAGGTCAATCATCGCTCTCTGCCAGCCGAGGCTTCTCTCCATGGAGGCGGCTGCAGCGGTCGCCGGCGAGGGTATTCTCGATCTACTGTAGGTGGGGATAAGAGGGGAGTTCGAACCGGCGCCCGTGGGAGGTGGGTGAGTGTGTGGTGGGGAGGAGAGTGGTTCAGTTACTTATTTAATGGCATTTAGGACGTGGGCAGGGGAAATGTACAATAATATTCTTTCTACCTCCCGCCCCGGTCATTACACAGTAAAGAATTTTTTTGATTTTTGTTTACAGGAAAACATCTTACTTTATTTAAACAAAGACTGGGATCTCGTCTGATAATACACTAAGGATACAATCACGGGGCCAAAGCCTCCAAACCAAAGAAACACAAGTTCCTACAGCTACCTTAGCCGAAGTATGAGCCGGCCGATTAACACAGTAAATAATTGAAGCAAGTGTTCTACTCTTGTTCCTTCTCCACTTTTCTGCACCTGATAGAAGACAAGCTAAGTTAATGAATGATACAAACTTTAATAATCCACAATGCATACAAACACTTACTTCTGATTTTGTTTGCATTTCTTGCTACGTCTAGTGTGTCCTACCAATTTGCAAGCGCTGCACCGGGTTTTCAACTCATCAAAAGAGAGTGGTCTACCATTTTTCGAGACAGGGCAGCTCTCATCTGCCTTTGTTGCACCTTTGCTTGACACTTTCATAGGATCTTTAACCTCAATCATGTTGCCTTCACCATCGTCCACATATTCAACTGCACATTTACTGATGTCATTTGTTTGCTTCAACACATTTTCCTGTATCAGATCATACTCATGACTCTTAGCTATCACAGCCTTCAAACTCTCCTGTAACTGATCCCACAAAGCAGGGTGTTTGCATGCCGCATGCATAGCTTCAGACGCTAACACACTGACCTGGCTATATTTCATTCTTTCCCCGGCCCCAGTCCAACCAAATCCCAACAGATCACTTGTGCGCCTCGTGGGTAGTCCCAACCTTGCTTCTTTCGTGAACCGAATAAGAACTAAACACTTTGGTATTTCAGATATGTTCAAGTGCTTCAGTACATGGAATATGTGCTTGCAAGGTAGACCCTTTCGAATCATTCTTCTGTAGCTGCACCTTATAGTTTCTGCGGAATTTACTGGTGTATACTCCACCCAAAAATGGCGCTTCCGGTTATTCTTCCAGGCCACGATGTACTGCTGTGATCCGTCTCCCAGCTTAATTTCTACAATCTCCATGCCGTCAATTTTTCTAAGATCATCTTGCAACATATAGAAGTTTGCTGGAGTGAAGACGTGAGAAGCAGCTATCTCAAGTTCCCTCGAGCTAGTAACTGGCACCGGTAAACTCTGTGAGGCCGTGCAGTCATCTCGCGCCTCGTTTTCACGGATACGCACAACTGCGTCCTCATAGTGCAAAATCATATCCACCAGGGTCATTTCACCGTCTAGGTGGAGGTGAAGGCATGAGTTCAGGCTTTCACTCCGCTGGTTGCTTTTCATGCCAAGTCAAAACCCCTCAGTTAGATACACCGCGGCCCACAGTCTCCTCTTCTTATACATCCGCCTCAACCATATTACAGTTTTTTCCGACTACCAACTTTTGGAAAATGTGTGCCATCTCTCCTTAAACGTTGTCGTGGACGTGCTGTAGTACAGAAGAGTTCGGAACTCCTTCAAGGACTTGTGACTGAGGTGAATCTTCATATTTTTCTCTATGTGCCACGTACATATACGGTGCCACACGTCTGGCAAGACTTCGCGAATTGCCTTGATCATCGCAGCATCGGCGTCTGCGATAACACTCTTAGGCATCTTTTCACACATGGACCTCAAAAAAGTCTGCAGAAGCCACACGTATGTCTCCTCGGTCTCGTCCGAAACTATGGCACAACCAAAAACAATGGTCTTCCGGTGATTGTTAAGACCAACAAAAGGTATGAATGGCATACCATAGCGGTTCATCTTGTACGTGCTGTCAAATACAAGCACGTCGCCGAAGTCCTCATAGTCATGACGAGACTGGGAGTCGCACCAGAACATCCTATTCAAATGTCCTTCCTTATCTAGCCTGTACTCGAAAAAGACGCTAGGATCCCTCTGTTTCCTACTGGCCATGATGCCTATGGCTGTGGCAGCATCACCTTTTGAAAGCAGCTTCCTCTTCTCCTTGGCGCAAAGGTTGTATATTTCACGCCTGGTAAAACCAACACCGCCGTACCATACATGTTTGCTGATGAAGCAATCCATCATGTCATGAATTCTAATCCCTGCAGCTCCCATGGACATTATCTCATGCTTCTGGTACTCTTTGATTTTTCTGTGGGACCAAAGAAAAGGTACCTCATCCGGTCCTGCCAACATATGGTTATGCTTGTCCTCAAAACTTTCAACATACCAAACCCCACGCTTTTGGTCAAGCTTGACGGTCAGGTGCGCTTCGCAAAAGCAGCGTGTCTCGGCTCTGAGCCTACGGCTGTGTCCTTCCTCGGTTAGCAACTTGCTGTCACGTTTCCCTTGTCTTGAACAAACAAACCGCCTATAACGCATATGACGTGACTCTGTTTTGCTATACCTGACCTTATTCTTTCTAATGCTGAAACCATTGTCTCTAGCATAGCTGTTGTAGAAATCATACGCAGCATCGTGAGACGTAAAGGTCATTTCCATTATCTGCATGAACATATCCCTCTTATCATCTGCACTGGCAGTATCTTGGACATTCTTTGCCCCATCATCTTGTGTCACCTACACAATCAAACCACAGCCATGAAAACAGATTTCTAAGGTTTAACATTACTTACTTCCATACAACATTGATTACACACATACCTCACTCATGATGACCGACGACTCGGACTCCCCAGAACCAGGTGCATCTAATGATTTGTCGTTAAGGCCTGTCTCTGCGTCGGATTCACCGTAATAGTCGTACGCATTATAACATTCAGAAATGAACTGAAAAATACAACACAAATACATAATTACTTATCATATAATATTCCTGAAGAAATTCAATTTGCATGCCAACAAAATTTTTCACTTACGTACCTGACTAATGTAATCTTCATTCGAGAGCTCTGAGTTGTTTTCCTGATCATCATCAAGCTCATCGATCTATAAATTTTCAACACAAAGATTTAATGTTGTCGGATGCCACCAAAAAATTACAGCATGACAATGCCACTCACATTAAGATCGTCCCATTCGTTCCCATTCTCTGACCGATCTTCACGATCTGAATTTTCATCATCTGACCAATCTTCTATCCAGTCTTTCATCAGTTCTCCAAACTCCATGTCTACCATGATATCAGTTAACTCCTCGTCCGCCATTTCCTACAACCAATATTATGTATCATCACATGTGCAAACATTATCAATGATGAAATATGAAACACATAGCACACGATCATGGATGTTATGTAAACAACCGCAACCGAGGCCGTTCAGATCTGCCCAACTTAGTAAGGAAGATGGCCACGACACCCGTCGTGATCACTTTCAATCGCGAGGAAATGCACGATCACGAAACCTAGCTTGATCTGTGATTACCTACCTAGGTTAGCCGCCACATCAAATAACGATACCGGTGGTGCGCACAGCCGACGACAACCGACGCTACGTGAACCCAGATCACGAGGAGCAGCACTACCGGAACAAGATCCACGATCGCATGCGCCGCCGGGTAGCTAGGTTACCCGCCCCGCTAGGTTAACCACTACCACTGGCGGCGGCAGTTCGTTCGATGTTGCCACGAGCGAGACTAGAGGAGGGACGCGGGATGCGGTACCTGTGCGCGCTCGTTGGAGATTCACGACGTTGTCGCGCCCGCTGTCCGACGAGATCGCCGGCGACGAGATAGCCGCCACTGGAGATCTACTACGTGACTTATGGAGCTGCGTCAATGCTCGCGAGATTGATGGAGCTGCTCGCGTGAATGAATGGATTCGGCAGGTCTTACGTGGACGTGGGTTGTGTGATGTTTTTTTTTCGATCAGGGTACTGTACGTATATGTTCTAGGTTATACAGGGCTAGACAGGGCTTGGATCTGGGCTGTGGCGGGCCAGGAAAAAAACAATTTCACGGGGACAAAAATACCCCTCCAAAATTAGGTTAGGAGGGAGCACTCGAGCAGGGCTCAATGGGCTGACCAGACCCGAATGAAAGCCCCTTTTCTACTAGTGGAGATCTCTGTTTACAGATGAGAAGCCAGCGGTGCCCGCGTGAGGGCCTGCCGATCTGCCTGATAAAGAAGGTGGTCCTAGGGTTCTTCTCGCGTTAAGACGGTGTCATGCTTGATGCCTGTCCTCATTGATCTGGCAGGTGGTGGTGGCTGCTGCTCTGCGTCGTCGACGACTCGAACCCGCTGCCTCTGTTGCCCGGGTCGTTGTTGTTGCAGCACAGCTCGTCCGTGGTGGCGTTGGTGTTGACCGCGCCGCCCGGGCTCACGCCCGCCACCAGTTCAGCGTTCTGGAGCTCCACACCGACGGGATCACCGCGCCGTGCAGCGCGTCCGCGTCCAGGTACCCGGGGAAGTCCGCCGTCTGGTTGTTGTTGTACCCCGACAGCGACGACAGGGAGCCGTCATCGCTGCACCTGCCCAACGCGGCGTGCGCACCGCCAGCGCCGTCCATGCTGCCCCGGCTGTACACGTAGCTCTCCGCCGATACCAGGGGCGGCATGGGCTGCGTCCCCACGGGCGACGACAGTATCAGCTCGGCCTCGCTGAATACGGCAGTGCGGGTGACGGGCGTGGCGGCAGCGGCAGCGCCGGCGTGAGCGAGCGGCTTGTGGATGGCAGGGTCGATGCGGCGCTGGCGGAGCTTCTTCTTGATGATGGTGTTCCAGAAGTTCTTGACCTCGTTGTCGGTGCGCCCGGGCAGCTGCGCGGCGATCTGAGACCACTTGTTGCCCCGGATGGAGTGGAGGTGGATGATGAGGTCCTCCTCCCCCTGCGAGAAGGGCCCCCCTCGGTCCGGCGTCAGGTAGTGCATCCACCTCAGCCTGCAGCTCTTCCCGCACCTCTCAAGGCCTAAATTGATTAAAACACGATTAATTCCATCCATTTGGCCGTTCAAAACTGCTACTCTAACTAGTTCTCCACACAAAAAACATTGTCAATTAATTGCATCATATAAAAGGAAACCGTCTCTAATTTAGATATAAAATACTAGAGTGGCCGTAGTGAACTAGGGATGCGGCTATAGGTTGGTACGGTACCTGCAATCTTGGCGATAGAGCTCCAGCAGCCGTAGCCGTACTGGGCAACGTGGTTCATGAGCTTCTCGTCGTCCTCCGGCGACCAGAGGCCGCGCTTCAGCCTCTTCTTGGTCGCGCCCGGCCGCTTCGACATGCCGCCGACTGACTGAGACGACGCAGACTCAAGCTCAATGGCGTTGCCGGCCGTGCAGCTTTGCTAGCCGGCCGTCGCGAGCCGAAGACGGCGGCCGTCGATGGCGGCAATGACAGAGGAAGGAACGACCGACGGAGGCGGTAATGACAGACGAAGGAACGACCGACGGAGTGATATAGGGAAGACAAAGCGAGGCCAGCCAGAGCATAAAAGGGGCCACAAGGCGGAAGGTGGGAGGTCGCTCTCATGGCGTAGCGCTTGCCTCGCCCTTGAGACTACTGCCGGCGTACGCTGTCATCTTTTTTTTTCTTTTTTTTTTTGCGGGGATACTCTCTCATCTTTTCAGCGCTAGTGAATCCACCTTTGCGCATCCGACGGAGCAGATACGTTGGTCGTGAAATCTTTGGCCCGAGTGCAGGGTTGAAAATTGCAACGAAATTTCAGTGAAATCTCCGAAATTTCGCATATTTCAGTAGGGTCTAAAATATTTTTAAAGCCAAAATTTCAAAGCAGATTTAAACTGATTTCAAAATAAATTTAAATTATGTTAAAATTCATTAAAATTAAGTAAAATTTAAAATCTCAAAATCCGAAGTAATGTCCGAAATATACCAATTTTCCGAAATTTTGCATATTTTGATAAGGTTCGAAATTTAAAACCTTAGTCGTGTGTGTGGGCTGATTAGACAAAGAGATTTGGTCTCGTAACTGTCCACCCAGCTGCAGTGCTTTTCCGCATCTTTCCCTCGCTTTAATCGTTTTTCACCTTGACACCTTTGCATCCTCCACTACCACCACACAGATAGATGCTGCATGCATTGCATTGCATGCACCCTAGCCCTAGCCGGCCCCGTGGGACTTTGGATGGCACTCATTTTGCGCTAGGATCACTTCTTGGTGCTGCAAGTTATCGACTTATTTACCCAAAACCATCACACATTATGGACTAGGATAACAGATCAGTACCACATTTGAGGCAAAGCACAAAAAACCACCAACAATAGGACTAATCTGTAACGCGGAGCACTGACGCTGCGTTTTAGCCCAGAAAACAGCTAAATCGACAGGCGGGGCTTGCCTGTCAGGATGATGTGGCAAAAAAAATCCACGTGGGCAGGTTGACTAGTCTCTTTCTCCTCTCTCTCCTCTCTTCTGGTGCCGGAGTTCTCTGTGATTGTGTGCGTGCGTGCTCTAGCCCCCCGGCGCCGCGCAGAGGTCGAGCACGGCGCGCGCCACGGACAGGGCGGATGGGCACGAGGTCGACGCCGACGACAAAGGCGCCGGCAGGGGCACGTGCGACGGCCACCTGCATCCAGCCCCCCGGCGCCGCGCAGAGGTCGAGCACGGCGCGCGCCGACGGGAGGAACCGGAAGCGATCGTCGAGCTGCTGCAGCTTGAAGGCCGCGCGGCTCCGGTAGCCGTGCTCCTTGGCGAGGTGGTAGTACTCGTCCTGCCGCTGCTTCCCCTTCGCCTTGCCCATGGAGCTCTCGACTTGCATCGGCAGAGATGGCTCGCCGCGCACAAGCTGCTCGACACAATGCTCCATAGAAATAGAGATGGGATGAAGATGACCATGTAGTCAATGACAGGCGGGGCCCACAGCTCATCTGCCACCTCAGCTAGTCAAAGTTTTTCTGTGTGCTTGGTATTTGCCACGTCAGCCCGACAGGCAAGACCCACCTGTCGGATTCGCTATTTTCTGGGCTAAAACGCAGCGTCGGTGCTCCGCGTTACAGATTAGCCCCATTGTTGGTGAGTTTTTGTGCCCTGCCTCAAATGTGGTACTGATCTGTTACCCTAGCCCATAATGTGATGGTTTTGGGTAAATAACTCCAAGTTATCTGAAAAGCAAGCAATTGATAAGCTAGCACGGGCATGGCAACAGACATGTCCTATCCATCGTCTCTAATCGTGTAATGCATCTATTCTATTCCACCACGCATATCAACCACAACAGTTACGTACGTAGCCCCTTCAATTCCTTCAATATAGATGTGTCATTTTACAATAATGTCGCGGTCAAGTAAACATTTTTAAATTGCACACAGAAAGAATCGCAAACATTTATTGACGCCGTCAAAATATTTCTGTAGGTCATGCAACGCTTACGTGCATAACCCCTTCAACTCCTGTCGATATACATGTCACACTAGACTACATGTGCCTCAATCAATATTTTTTTATTAAGTTTGTCTACGTACAGATGTGAAAAGAATCACCAACATCCATCGGTAGTGTCGAATTGGTAGATAGGTACCACTAAATCCGTCATGAAATATACGTATCTATGTTTATTTTTTTTAATTGTTTAGATTACTTACCACATGTGTTACGTGGTTATCTATGCTTATTTAAAATTGCATGTTTTAGAGATTATAAGCAATCAAATTGGAAATGGGTTAGTCATACTGAAGCCGACATGTATTTCAGCATACGCAGGTAGTACTACTGGTTACCTGTAGGCTGATGCGTACGGAGGCTACCTGTAGGCTGTAGCAAGTGATCCTATAATTAGGGTGAAGATTGGGTTCAAAGAAATTAGGAGCTGTAAGAAAAGGCCAAATGGCCCCTGTGACACGAGAGATTTAATCTGGGGATCAACACTACAGCAAATCATGTGTGGATAACAGGGCGCGGCAATGATAACCACATACCATTAACGTTCGCTTTTCCTAGCTACCTGGCCTATATGAAGCAATCCTGTTAGCCTACTCTAATGTGTGTGTGCGCGCGCGCGCGATCCCTGCTTTGGCCACAGCGACCTAGGGTTTTTATATGGAGCAGATCGTCGGGTAGATCATTCTCCCTGGCAGAGAGCCGGTCGCCAGCGAATAGTGACCGCGTGACTGTAAGACAATAGGCTTTGGGGGGAACCGGCACAACCCTCTAGAGGTGGCCTATCACATATATATATATATAATGAGGTGGTATACAACGTTACAATATACACATGTAAATACAGTCTAACACCCTCCCTCAATCTTAACCACTTTCTAATGAATCTAGAAGGGTAAGATTGCGCCTGCAAGTCTCAAACTGTGGCAAAGGCAATGGCTTGGTGAAGATGTCAGCAAGTTGATCCTTGGAAGAAATAAACTTGATCTGTAGTTGCTTCTGAGAGACACGTTCACGCACAAAGTGATAGTCAACTTCAATGTGTTTCGTTCGGGCATGGAATACCGGATTTGCAAAAAGGTATGTAGCACCGATGTTATCACACCAAAGAACAGGAGGCTGTGATTAGGGTATACTTAACTCCTGAAGCAAGGACTGTACCCAGATGATCTCTGATGTGGCATTGGCCACAGCCTTATACTCAGCCTCAGTACTGCTACGCGAGACAGTAGCCTGTTTCCGAGCACTCCAGGCAATCAGGTTAGAGCCAAAGAAGACAGCATAACCCCCCGTGGATCGCCTGTCATCCGGATTGCCAGCCCAGTCTGCATCAGAATATGCTGAAAGACAACCAGAGTCAGACGGCCGAATATGCAAACCATGAGCCACCGTGAAACGAATATAGCGCAAAATCCGCTTAACAGCAGACCAATGAGTGTCACGGGGTGACTGCAGATACTGGCAGACTCGGTTAACAGCATAGGAAATGTCTCGTCGCGTGATCGTCAAGTACTGGAGCCCACCAACAATACTCCTGTACTCTGTCGCATCAGAAGAAGAAAGAAGCACACTGTCGTGGTTCTAAGCCTGACAGTAGAGTGGGGGGTAGGTATGGAGAGGCAAGGTCCTAGCTATGGAGAGGTTGTAAACACAAGGGATGTACGAGTTCAGGCCCTTCTCGGAAGAAGTAATAGCCCTACGTCTCGGAGCCCGGAGGCGGTCGAGTGGATTATGAGTATATGAGTTACAAGGTGCCGAACCCCTCTACCTGTGGAGGGGGGCGGCTTAGATAGAGTGCGCCGGGACCCCAGTCAGCCCACGTAGGAGAGGGTTTAAGGCGAGTTAAGTCCGGGGCGTTACTGATAACGCCCCACATAAAGTGTCTTTACTACCATAAAGTCTACTTAATTACAGGCCGTTGCAGTGTAGAGTGTTTCTTGACCTTCTGGTGGTCGAGTGAGTCTTCGTGGTCGAGTCCTTCAAGTCAGTCGAGTGAGTCCCTCGTTGGTCGACTGGAAGGCGACCTCTGCTAAGGGTGTCCTTGGGTAAGGTACTTAGATCAGGTCCATGACCCTACCCTAGGTACATGACCCCATCATTAGCCCCCGAATGGATTGAGGCTTCGAGTGAGGAAGGAGTTGATGTCGTTTCCGATTAACCTTTGCACTCTGGTCGTGCGTTGTTCTGGACCAAAGAATCTCTTCGTCGATGGTGAGCAACTTGTCTTCAGTCGACTCGATCCATTCTCTTCTTTCGTCGAGTGATCTTTCGGGCTTCGACGATCCCCGAGCGACGGATCGCGGGAAACCCCGCGTCTGACAGACTGATCTGCCGTTCGCGGATTCCGCGGGATGCGAAATTTGGGGACGCGCGCGAAGCGGAGCGGACCGCGGCGTTCGGATGGGACGGGACATAGACGCCTCGATCTCCGTGCCGCTTTCTTCGCCACGTATCCCGTCTGCATAACTGTTCCTGGATATGATTAGATCGACCGGGCCCACCTGTCATCCACTCGGAAGGGACCTTATAAATGCGCCCGGCGAGGATTTTTGTACTGTGCCTCAGCATTCTCTCTCTCTCTGCTCCCTTCGTCTCCGTCCAGCGCGCTCGCTCTTGCCCCCGCACAACTTCCCCTCGCGCATCTCGCCGGCAACCATGGCCAAGGAGAAGACGGCGGCGCTGGAACGTGCGAAGAAGGCGTCGGCGTCGGAGAAGGCGAAGGGGAGATCTACCAGCCGCGGCGGGTCTTCGTCCAGATCCCGCCTGTCGAAGGGCTGGGTCCAAGGAGACTGGATCCAGTCGACCATCACAGAAAAAGATCTCCTCGACATGGCCAACGAGGGCTTGATCCCTCATGGAGCTGCGAGGCTTCCGGGGAAGGAATGGCAGCCCCAGCTAGAAGAGGGTGAGTGTGTGCTCTTGGCCACCCATGTTGATCGTGGATTTTCTTTGCCGCCGAGTATTTTCTTCCGTGGCTTCTTGAACTTCTTTGGAGCGCAACTCCACCACTTTACCCCAAATTCTATCGCCTATCTTGCCGCGTTCGTGTCCATGTGTGAGGGTTTCCTGGGCTGTCGACCGCACTGGGGTTTGTTCAAGCATATATTCACGTGTCGCTCTCAGACCGTGAAGAAGGCGAGCCCAGGCGATGAAAGAACCCGAGTCGTCCAAATGTGTGGGGGTCTGGGGATCCAGGTGAGGAACAAGAGCACCTTCCCGCCCATGACCTTTCCCGAGTCAGTCAGAGGCTGGCAGTCGACCTGGTTCTACTGCCAGTACCAGTCGACGCCGGGGCAGTCGAGTGGACTCCCTCAGTTTACCATGGACCGAGTGAACAAGCCCTCCTCTCTGAAGTTAATTCCGGAGGAGAAAGCTGACGTGAAGATGTTGATGGAGCGCGTGGTGCAGTTTGTTCGGGAGGGAGTGACGGGCATGGATCTCCTGGAGGTCTTCCTTAGGCGTCGCATCCAGCCCCTTCAGTTCCAGAGCCACTGCATGTGGTTGTACTGTGGGACTGAAGACGAGACTCGAGTCCATCCAGAAGCAGTCGACGATGTCACTCTGGAAAGATGGATGGTAGCCGTTACCGGAAACAAGGATAACCCACGCGGAGCCAGAAGGATTCCTCCACTCGACCACAACAGCGATCCAAACAAGGTACGCTTGCTCTGCTCTCCACTGTGTTCTTGTCACATTCATTTCTGTTTATCCTGCCGACTGGTCGATTGATCCTTGTCTTGATATCTGCTAGGCCCTCACCGAGCTGTACTCGATGCCCAATGGGGCACAAGCTCCGACTGAGGAGGGTGAGGCGAGTGGGGGCGAGAGCCAGGAAGAGGAGGAATGGGACTCGGACGTTGCAGAGGATGATGATGACAATGACGATGATGACGGAGATGAAGATGACGTTGAAGACGAGGAAGAAGAGGAGGAGGAGGTCGTACCACCGCGCTCGGAAAGGCGGTCGAAGCTTGTCCACGACCCTTCGACTGAACGTGGTAAGGGGGTTGCGACCGCCGCTCAGTCGACCAAACGCCCTCGGACCACCTCTCCAGTGCCGACTGAAAAGGCGCCGAAGCAGCCCAGGGCGGCCTCGTCGAAGCCGATCAAGCTCCTGCCGAAGATGAAGGTGTCCATCCCTACCATATCAGGGTAATCGTGCTGCTTAAGTCTTCTTATTTTGTGTGAACTTTGTCTCTGGTTGACGCTGAAGTTAGTCGACTGATTCTTTGGAGTTGCAGTGCTGCTACTTCTGAGACCTCAGCCCGGGCTGATGACCATGAGATGGAGGACGCAGCAACTTCAAAACCAGGTACTATATTCTTAACGCCGTTTTTAGTCGACTGACTCGCGATCTCTGATCCTGATTCTTCCCCGTAGCTCCACCCAACGCTGTTATCAATCTCCCTGATGATGATGAGGATGAGGAACCGCTGAAGCGCAGAAGGAGTAGGAAAGCGTCTGCCAGCAAGGTGCCCCAGGATGTGACGGCGCCTGAGATTCTGATTGCGGAGGAAGAGAACACCACTCGACACACGGTGTCCTTCGCAGATCCATTGACGAGTGCTCAGCAGCCCTCCCTCTTCACGACGCACCACGTCCCAGAGGACCAAGCTGGCGCGGCGAAGGAGGCAATACGCCAGGCGGGAATCATGATGGAGCAGTTGAAGACCATCCGGGATGCGAGCCAGGCAGCTTATGACGCCAGTTCTGCCCTTCAAAGCAATGTTCAGGTCAGTCGACCACCGTTTGTTCTGTTGGATATGCTACCAAAAACTTTTCCTTTCCGGAATTTATAGTAGTCACCCACTGGGTGTGTCGATTAAACTCCGTGTTAGCGGGGGCACGCTGAGTGCACCCGCTGGGTGTAGTCCCCAAGGCTAAGGCCGACTGCTGGCAGTCGGCCTTAGGCTTTATGATGTCAATCTTTCTGTCAGTCGACTATGTCGACTGGATTTCACAAACCGGTGGGGGCACGCTGAGTGCACCCACTGGGTGTAGTCCCTGAGACTGTGGTCGACTGTTTGCAGTTGATTACAGTCTTAAAGAATACATCTCCCTTCTTCTTTTTTTTGAGGTCGACTGGTCGACTTTGCCTTCAACAGGATTAGTGGGGGCACGCTGAGTGCACCCACTGGGTGTAGTCCCCGAGACTACGGTCGAATGCTTGTATTCGGCTGTAGTCTTAGAAACGTGTGATTTTTCCTTTTTCACTCGGAAGTGAATTATATTTGACATTTAGTCGATTGGTTCTTCGCAGAACTCCTGTGATCTTGTGGCTCGCTACTCTGAGCTGGAAAACAAGCACACTCAACTCGAGCTGAGCTTGAAGCTGGTCCAGGAGAAGCTGACGAAGGCAAAGGAGGAGACCGAAGGTATGTTTGGTGAGACCCTGACGACTGCTTTTCCCCTTGCTTGTTTTAAAATCTGATCTTGCTGTAACTTGCAGGTAAGGTAAGGGAGGCCCAACAGAAGAAAGACCTCGAACTAGCTGAGAAGATCAAGCTTGCTGACGAGAAGTTAGCTTCAGTCACCAAGCTTGAACAAGACAATACCAATCTGAAAGCTGCTCTTGGGATCGCCAACAAGGAGGTCAGTCGACTAAAAACTGATAAAGCTGCCCTGACCGACCAAGTCAGTAAGTTGACTGGGAAGAAAAATGATCTGGAGGCCTTCCTGAGTGGTCTTGCCAAGAAGCTGTTTCTTATGCTTGAAGGTAAACCTCTATGCTCGGCAAACATTTCCAATTGTGGTTTTTCCATTCGACCATCCCCTTGACTTAGTGATGATCCTTGCAGAATTTTGTCAAAACTTTGAAGAAGAAACTAGCCGGCTGGAGCCAAACCTCGACCCCGTCAATTCTCCGGTGAACGACGAAGTTGCCATGGATGTTTTCCGACTGGAGTCTCGTGTTGCAGCTGTCGTGGACTATCTCGCAAGGCTGAAGGCCGCCACATCTCGCATCGACTCGACGCTCTGGCCTGAGGAGACACTTCAGAATGACCTTGAGTCGCTGATGGCCCGCTTGAACACGATCCCTGGTCGAGTGCAGGAATGGAAGAAGTCCTCGGCTCGGTGTGGTGCAGATGTTGCTCTGTGTCTGGCCCGAGTCCACTGTAAAGATGCGCGAGAAGAGAAGCTGGCGGCCCTTCGGGTGGCCAACACCAAGAAACACGACTTCAGGTCCTTTATGGAAACTTTCCTTGCGGCCGCCACTCGGATCGCCGACGGAATTGACCTTGGTGAATTCGTTGCACCTTCCAGCCCTCCACAGGAGGGGTAAAAAACTTCTTCTGGCTCGACGCTTTAAATTTGCCTCGGTATGCCGAGTGAAATTGTAACCGATAAACCTTAACAGGCTTAACGCCTGAGCACTTTCGGTTCTTTTAGATATCGATTCAAACTTGAATTTGGTGCTTGAATACAATTGCTTTTGGCTCGAAATGTCTTTTGCAGGTTCAAAGCAAGGCGCCTTTGCTGCAATCGACTTATTCTTTAGTCCACTTAGGCGAGCACTGGGCTACGGCTAAGCCTCCGAGTGGAAGCCCGGCTTACCACTCGGTAGGATTTCTATAACTTAGGCGAGCATTGGGCTGCAGCTAAGCCTCCGAGTGAGGGGTTTACTCCTCACTCGGTAGGATTTTTATAACTTAGGCGAGTGCTTGGACTGCAGCTAAGCCTCCGAGTGAGAGGGTTGCTCTTCACTCGGTAGGATTTTTTACAACTTAGGCGAGCACAGGGCTGCAGCTAAGCCTCCGAGTGAGAGGGTTGCTCTTCACTCGGTAGGATTTTTTACAACTTAGGCGAGCACAGGGCTGCAGCTAAGCCTCCGAGTGAGAGGGTTGCTCTTCACTCGATAGGATTTTTTACAACTTAGGCGAGCA
>NC_041382.1:109788033-109848760 GCF_002162155.2 Triticum dicoccoides
CACGAGTGAGAGGTTTGCTCTTCACTCGGTAGGATTATTAAAACTTAGGCGAGTGCTTGGACTGCAGCTAAGCCCCCGAGTGAGAGGGTTGCTCTTCACTCGGTAGGGTTTTTGTAACTTAGGCGAGTCCTTGGACTGCAGCTAAGCCCCCGAGTGAGAGGGTTGCTCTTCACTCGGTAGGGTTTTTGTAACTTAGGCGAGTCCTTGGACTGCAGCTAAGCCCCCGAGTGGAAGTTTGGCTTACCACTCGGTAAGATTTTGATAACTTAGGCGAAACGGATTCGCAGCTAAGCCTCCGAGTGGAAGTCTGGCTTACCACTCGGTAGGATTTTGATAACTTAGGCGAAACGGATTCGCAGCTAAGCCTCCGAGTGGAAGTCTGGCTCACCACTCGGTAGGATTTTTACAAACTTAGGCGAAACGGATTCGCGGCTAAGTCACCCACTGAGTGGGAATTTTATTGGACAAAAATAAAAAGTGACAGAAATTATGGAGGAACTGTGACACTATTATTTTGAGGTCCATGAACTACAGAAGTACTTTATTGCAACTCATCCGAGTGATAAAACTTAAGTATAAAATGGGCGGAGTAGTTCCGCGTTCCAAGCTCGGGGCTCGTCGATATTATGCTCGACGTTGTAAAGACGGTACGCCCCGTTGTGGAGAACCTTGGTGACGATGAAGGGACCTTCCCAAGAAGGAGCAAGCTTGTGTGGTTTGTGCTGATCCACTCGGAGAACTAAATCTCCTTCCTGGAAGGCTCGACCTCTCACATTTCTGGCGTGGAAACGACGCAAATCTTGTTGGTAGATGGTCGACCGGATCAGAGCCATCTCCCTTTCTTCCTCTAAAAGGTCGACTGCGTCCTGCCGCGCTTGTTCAGCCTCTGCTTCGTTGTAGATTTCAACTCGAGGAGCATTGTGGAGAAGATCACTCGGCAAGACTGCTTCAGCTCCGTAGACCAAGAAGAATGGAGTTCTTCCGATCGACCGATTAGGTGTGGTCCGCAGCCCCCAAAGCACTGAGGGAAGTTCGTCGACCCAAGCTCCAGCCGCGTGTTTGAGATCACGCATTAGTCGGGGCTTCAATCCCTTAAGAATCAGTCCATTAGCTCGCTCTGCTTGTCCATTCGACTGCGGATGGGCGACTGAAGCGTAGTCGACCCGTGTGCCTTGGGAGTTGCAGAAATCTCTGAATTCCTCCGAGTCAAAGTTCGACCCATTATCCGTAATGATGCTGTGCGGGACTCCATATCTGAATATTAGTTCCCTGATGAAGCTAACAGCAGTACCGGTGTCAAGGTTCTTGATTGGTTTAGCCTCGATCCACTTGGTGAACTTGTCGACTGCCACCAGTACATGCGTGAAGCCACTTCGTCCTGTTCTCAAAGGACCGACCATGTCCAGTCCCCATACTGCGAAAGGCCAGACGAGTGGGATGGTCTTCAGAGCCGACGCAGGCTTGTGCGACATATTCGAGTAGAACTGACATCCCTCGCACTTATCCACTATCTCTTTTGCCATCTCATTCGCCTTTGGCCAGTAAAATCCGGCTCGGTATGCTCTGGCCATGATGGTCCGAGAGGACGCATGATGACCACAGGTTCCCGAGTGGATATCATTGAGGATGAGTCGACCTTCTTCTGGTGTTATGCACTTCTGACCAACTCCAGTCGCGCTTTCTCTGTACAATTGTCCTTTGATTACGGTAAAGGCCTTAGATCGACGGACGATCTGTCGAGCCTCTTCCTCATCCTCCGGAAGCTCTTTTCTCAGGATATACGCGACGTATGGAACTGTCCAGTCGGGAATGACCACCAAGACCTCCATGATCAAGTCGACCACTGCTGGGACTTCAACCTCAGTCGGATCTGTGGCACTCTTGGGCTGTGGAGTTTCTTCGGTGAAAGGATCTTCTTTGACTGACGGAGTGTGTATATGCTCCAAGAACACACCACTCGGAATGGCTTCTCTCTTGGAACCTATCTTTGCTAGATCATCAGCTGCTTGATTTTTCAGTCGGGGTATATGATGGAGCTCCAACCCCTCGAACTTCTTTTCCAGCTTCCTCACTGCACTGCAGTATCCAGTCATGGCTGGGCTTCTCACGTCCCACTCTTTCATCACCTGGTTGACCACTAAATCCGAGTCGCCATAGACCATCAGGCGACGGACGCCGAGTGAAATGGCCATGCGCAACCCATATAAGAGGGCCTCATATTCTGCCTCATTGTTGGAGGAATCAAAGTGAATGTGGAGCACATATCTGAGCTTGTCTCCTCTGGGGGAAACCAGGACAACCCCAGCACCGGAACCATTCAACATCTTAGAGCCATCAAAGAACATGGTCCAATGCTCCGAGTGAACTTCAGTCGGCTGCTGTTGTTCAATCCACTCGGCGAGGAAATCTGCTATTGCCTGGGACTTAATGGCTTTCTTTGCCTCAAACTTGATATCGAGGGGAAGAAGTTCAATCGCGCATTTGGCCACTCGACCAGTTGCATCTCTGTTGTGCAAAATCTCTGATAGTGGAGCGTCGCTGACGACTGTAATGGAATGATCAGAAAAATAATGAGAAACCTTCTTTGTGGTCATGTATATTCCATACACAAGCTTCTGATAATGAGGATATCTCTGCTTGGATGGAGTCAAGACTTCAGACAAATAATACACTGGGCGCTGAACTTTGAGAGCTTTTCCTTCTTCTTCCCGCTCGACCGTAAGCACAGTACTGACGACTTGTCCTGTGGCTGCAATATAGAGCAACAGAGGCTCTTTGCTGATTGGAGCAGCAAGCACCGGCTGGGTGGAGAGCAGAGCTTTTAGCTCGGCAAACGCTGCATCAGCTTCTGGAGTCCACTCGAACTTGTCTGTCTTCTTCATCAGTCGGTAAAGAGGCAATGCCTTTTCACTGAGTCGTGAGATGAATCGACTTAATGCGGCCAAGCATCCAGTAAGCTTCTGGACATCGTGCACTCGCACAGGGCATTTCATTCGGAGAATAGTGCCAATCTTCTCTGGGTTAGCGTCGATTCCCCGTTCGGAAACGAGAAAACCGAGTAACTTGCCACCAGGAACTCCAAATGTGCACTTTGATGGATTGAGCTTGATATCATATCTTCTGAGGTTGGCAAATGTTTCGGCGAGATCAGCGAGCAGGTCGGAACCTTTTCGTGACTTGACAACGATATCATCCATATATGCTTCCACATTCCGACTGATTTGAGTGAGTAGACACTTCTGAATCATTCGCATAAATGTGGTCCGGCATTCTTGAGGCCGAATGGCATGGTGATATAGCAGAAGCACCCGAATGGAGTGATGAAAGCTGTTTTTACCTCGTCGGGTCCGTACAGACGGATCTGGTGGTACCCGGAGTAGGCATCTAAAAAAGACAGCCTCTCGCATCCCGCGGTCGAGTCAACAATTTGATCTATGCGAGGGAGAGGAAAATGATCTTTCGGGAAGGCCCGGTTGATGTGCTTGAAATCAATGCACATTCGGAGCGACTTGTCCTTCTTAGGAACCATGACGACATTAGCGAGCCACTCAGAGTGGTATATCTCTCGGATAAATCCTGCCGCCAACAGTCGAGCCACTTCCTCACCAATGGCTTTTCTCTTCTGGACGGCGGACCGCCGAAGATGCTCTTTGACTGGTTTTGCAGACGAGTCGACTCTTAGGCGATGCTCAGCCAGTCCCCTGGGAACACCTGGCATGTCAGCGGGCTTCCATGCAAAAATGTCCCAGTTCTCACGGAGGAACTGGATGAGTGCTTCTTCCTATTTTGGGTCAAGTGTTGTGGAGATGCGGGTCGGAGCTGCATCGGGGTCGGTCGGGTGAATGTGAACAGGCTTCGTCTCACCGGACGACTGGAATGCAGACTCTGTGGCGGGTTTCTTTGATCGCAGCAAGTCACTCGGATCTGCGTTTTGCTTGTAATCCTCGAACTCGACCGCTGTCACCTGGGAATCGGCAATCTTTGAGCCCTTCTGAAAGCACTCTTCTGCCTTTTTCCGATCAGCGGTGACAGTGATCACTCCTTTGGGGCCGGGCATCTTCAATTTGAGGTACACGTAACATGGTCGAGCCATGAACCGTGCGTAAGTTGGTCTCCCCAAAATGGCATGATATGCACTCTGAAAATCCACGACCTCAAACGTCAACTTTTCTTTGCGAAAATGTTTCGAATCACCAAACACCACGTCCAAAGCTATTTGGCCGAGTGACTCGGCTTTCTTCCCTGGTATAACTCCATGAAAGCTCATGTTACTAGTGCTCAGTCGGGACATCGGAATGCCCATTCCTTTCAGTGTGTCTGCATACAACAAATTCAGCCCGCTTCCACCGTCCATCAGCACTTTTGTCAGTCGAGTGCCTTCGACAACTGGATCGACCACCAAAGCTTGCCTCCCAGGGGTGGCAATATGAGTCGGGTGATCAGATTGGTCGAATGTGATGGGTATTTGAGACCATTTCAGATAATTTGCTTTTGCTGGGGCAACCATGTTCACCTCTCGGTTAATGACTTTCAGTCGACTCCTGCTTTCCACATTTGCAAAGATCATCAGAGTGGAGTTGATATGCGGATATCCTTCCTCACTGTCCTCCTTGTCTTCGGCCTTGTCCGACTCCTTCTCCTTGTCCTTAGACTGTTTTCCCTGAAACTGCTGGATCAGGAGTCGACATTGGCGAGTGGTGTGCTTCGAGTAGATGATATTCCCCTCTTCGTCTTTCTTCGTGTGGATGTGGCATGGCATATCCATTACGTCGTTCCCTTCTTTATCCTTTACCTTCTTGGGGTTCCAGGATCCTTTTGGTTTCCCCTTAGACTTTCCCTGAGTCACGGCCAGAGCCTCTCCAGGAGCTGCCGGTTCAGCCTTCCGCTTCTGTTTCCGACTGGTGTTTCCTTTTTCCGACTGACTCGGCTTGTGCTTGCCGCTTCGGAGTCGGTCTTCTTCTTCGCCGTTGGCGTACTTGGTAGCAATCTCCATCATCCGACTCAAGGTCATGTCACCGGTTCAACCAAACTTCAAACTCAGTTCTCTGTTCTTGACGCCATCTTTGAAGGCGCAGACTGCCTGATGATCAGACACATTCTCCACAGTGTGGTGCAAAGTGATCCATCTCTGAATATACTCTCTGAGAGTCTCATTGGTCTTCTGCACGCAGACTTGCAACTCTGTCAGTCCATCTGGTCGCTTGCAAGTTCCTTCAAACGTTCTGATGAACACTCGGGACAAATCTTCCCAAGTGTAAATGCTGCTAGGCGGTAATTGAGTTAACCATGCCCTGGCAGAACCTTCCAGCATGAGGGGTAAATGCTTCATGGCCACCTCGTCGTTCCCACCACCAATCTGAACTGCCACTCGGTAGTCCTCAAACCAAGTTTCAGGCTTAGACTCACCAGTGAACTTGCTGACTCCTGTTGCCAACCTGAAATTGGGAGGGATAACTGCGGCTCTGATAGCTCTGCTGAAACATTCAGGACCAGAAACATGCACTCGACTGCTTGTGGGTGCATCTCTGTCGAGTCCGCCTCGATGGGCTCTGTTCCGGTCAACCAAACCTTGCACGATAATGGATCGCGCGTCGAAGCCTGGTTCTCTGGGGTCGACTGGAACCCTTCGCCCTGTACTGTACTGACGCCTGTCATCTTGCTGTCGAGGAGCGTAAGACCCACCCCTCAGAGGGGAATTGAGCACTCGATGCCTATCATCTCGGTCGAGTCGGTCGCCATATTGATCTCGCCGATTCTCGCGCCCTTCACGCCGCGGAGGCGATCTGGGGCTGTGAGCCGACTGAACCGTATTCGCAGTGACGGATCGACTGTGAATTCTGTTGCGCGACTGAGACACGGCTGAATTCTGATCTCCTGCTGCCCGGAGCAGATCCCTGATCTGCAGCAAACCTCTGCCAGCTTCCGACTGCGAAGGCTGGATGGACTCTGCTATACGGGTCGCAGCTGCTAAATTCTGGATTGGGGTTCGATATACCTGAGTCGGCGGGAAGAGTTGACGTCGACTGGTGTCGGGAACTCGTTGCCGCGCGCGCTCGTCGAGTGCTTGCTGAAGATTCTCCAGTCGAGTGCGTTCGACCAAATTGGCCAGACGTGCCTCCTCCAAGGCACGAGCCTCGGGGGTTTCTCCTGCGATGGGAGTACGCAGAGCATCCACGTTCCTGCGGCGAAGTTCCTCTCTTTGCAGAGAGTCGAGTGGCTCAGGCTAGTACTCTTCGTGGCCTTGTGCGGGGTCGCCTCCGTCACCTGCTCCACCATCACGGGCGAAGCCAGGGGGACTGCGGGGCCCGTCGACCATCAAGATTTCCGCCGCTGGATCACTGCTACCGCACTCGGATGCAGTCTCTACGGAGCCAGTCGACAGATCGAACAAGCCGTAGAGAGATTCGTCGGGCTCGATTGCCGCAACTTGGGTGGTGGCCGATTGGCGAGCCACCGCGTGCCTCACCCATCGCTGAAGCCTCGACCGGCCCGAGCGCTTGCGCTGGCGGGAGACCGGGAGGGTGGACGATGGAGGAGTCGTCCGATACGGGGTCGACGGTTGCCGCAGCAGAACGCCGCGGACACATGCGCGAAAATGCGTCGCACCGCGGACGAGGAGCGCATCAACGTCGAGTGGAGCCTCCTGGAGCCAGGCGGAGTCATCGGCGATGAAGGTGAGAGTGCCGAGACAGATCTCTCGACCTTCGACCAAAACTCCAGCAGACACCATGATGAAAGTACTCGGAAGAATCGCAACTTCTTCACAAAATCGCTAAAACACCGGCCCCAAGGTGGGCGCCAACTGTCGTGGTTCTAAGCCTGACAGTAGAGTGGGGGTAGGTATGGAGAGGCAAGGTCCTAGCTATGGAGAGGTTGTAAACACAAGGGATGTACGAGTTCAGGCCCTTCTCAGAAGAAGTAATAGCCCTACGTCTCGGAGCCCGGAGGCGGTCGAGTGGATTATGAGTATATGAGTTACAAGGTGCCGAACCCCTCTACCTGTGGAGGGGGGCGGCTTATATAGAGTGCGCTGGGACCCCAGTCAGCCCACGTAGGAGAGGGTTTAAGGCGAGTTAAGTCCGGGGCGTTACTGATAACGCCCCACATAAAGTGTCTTTACTACCATAAAGTCTACTAAATTACAGGCCGTTGCAGTGTAGAGTGTTTCTTGACCTTCTGGTGGTCGAGTGAGTCTTCGTGGTCGAGTCCTTCAAGTCAGTCGAGTGAGTCCCTCGTTGGTCGACTGGAAGGCGACCTCTGCTAAGGGTGTCCTTGGGTAAGGTACTTAGATCAGGTCCATGACCCTACCCTAGGTACATGACCCCATCACACACCATCAACAGCATTGAGCTTATCAGTGGTAGACATGGGTGTAGTCGTCGGTTTGCACTTAAGCATCCCAGCTCGCTGCAACAAATCCAGAGAGTACTTCTTCTGCGTCATAACAAGGCCAGCAGCACGAGAAGTAACCTCCACACCAAGAAAGTAATGAAGCTTCCCAAGGTCCTTGACCGCAAAATTAGCACCAAGTGAGCGCACAAGCGCAGTAGCAGCCGACTGAGAGGAGCTGACCAAAATGATATCATCTACATAGACCAACAAGTACATAGTAACCTCAGGCCTTTGAAGAAGAAACAATGAGGAGTCAGCAGTTGATGATGCAAAACCATGAGCACGAAGAGCCATTGCAAGACGAGCATGCCAAGCACGAGGAGCCTGCTTCAGACCATAAATTGCCTTGGACAGACGACAGAGATGATCAGGGCGATCCAGATCAGAGAAACCCGGAGGCTGGCGCATGTAAACCTCCTCCGCCAAGACACCATGAAGAAAAGCATTTTGAACATCAAGCTGACGAAGAAACCAACCTCGAGTAACAGCCAGAGAGAGAAGAAGTCTGATGGTAGTAGGCTTGACCACTGGACTGAAGGTGTCTTCATAGTCAAGTCCAAAACGCTGTCGAAATCCACGAGCAACCAGACGAGCCTTATAGCGCTCAATGGACCCATCAGAATGCCTCTTCACTTTGAAAACCCATTTGGAATCAATGACATTTACCCGTGATTGTGGAGGAACAAGAGTCCATGTCTGATTGCGAAGAAGCGCTTGATACTCCTGCTCCATGGCCTCTCTCCAATGAGGAATGCGCATAGCAGCTTGATACGTGCGTGGCTCAGAGGATGGATCTGCGAGAGCAGCAGACATGCACGCCGCTAACCAAGCAACTGTGCCATCGTGACGTTGCTTAGGCTGAAAAATGCCACTCCGACTGCGCGTATGTGGACGTAGAGCAGCAGCAGGAGCCGGCGGAGGCGAAGGTGACGGAGACGTGACGGTCGCCGGAGATGCAGGAATCACCTCAGGCGAGCTCGGAACAGACGACTCCGGGCTGCATGGCGAAGACTGGCCCGACGACAGGGGCTCAGAGGCCATGGGCGAACCGAGAGTGGGCGAGGCCAGCTCCGGTGACACCAGCCCAGATGGCCTTGGCGAGGCGAGAGCAGGCGAGGCCGGCCCTGATGAGAAGGGCCCAGACACCCTGGGCGAGGCAGGGGCGGGCGAGGCCAGGCCTGGTGATGACTTCCCCGACGCCTTGGGCGAGACGGGGACCGAGGAGGCCGGCCCAGTCGGCGGGGTTGCAGGGCGCGACGATGGCGAAGGCAGCCCAGAAGCCAGAGGCGACCGGGCCAGGACGTCGATCGGCCGTGCATGAGCACGGAAACCGAGGCCATGCAGGGGCGCCATGTGCTCCTCATGCAAAACAGAAGGTGCCGAGGATGAAGGCGATGGCGACGAAGAGGAAGATGGCACTTCCAGAATCTCCAAACGAGCCCCACGACCAGTGCCTGCACCATGGTTAGGCAACAATAGAGGATAATATGCAACATCATCAAATTGGTCAGAAGCAACAGAGGATGAATGCATGACAGGTGGCTCGGTAGTGGACACAGGGAGTTTGGCAAAGGGAAAAACATGCTCATCAAACACAACATCCCGAGAGATGTAGACACGATTAGTGGGCACATGAAGACATTTGTATCCTTTATGAAGAGAGCTATAACCAAGAAAAACACACTTCTTGGAACGAAACTCGAGCTTACGCTTGTTATATGGACGGAGATGGGGCCAGCAAGCACACCCAAACACCTTGAGAAAGGTGTAGTCCGGTTGTTCATTAAGGAGAACTTCAATGGGAGTCTTCATATTCAAAACACGAGTGGGAGTACGATTGATGAGAAAACATGCAGTGGTGAAAGCATCACTCCAAAAACGAAACGGAACAGATGCATGGGCCAAAAGAGTCAGACCAGCTTCAACAATGTGACGATGCTTACGTTCTACTGAACCATTCTGCTGATGTGTATGTGGACATGCTAAACGGTGAGTGATCCCAAGCGACTGAAAGAAGGAGTTGAGGTTGCGATACTCGCCACCCCAGTCCGACTGAACATGAACAATTTTGTGCTTGAGAAGGCGTTCAACATGTTTTTGGAACTGAACAAAAATGTCAAACACATCAGATTTACGTTTGATAAGATAAAGCCAGGTAAAGCGGCTGTAAGCATCAACAAAACTGATATAGTAATTATGACCACTAACAGAAGTCTGAGCAGGATCCCATACATCTAAAAACACAAGTTCTAAAGGATGTTTCACCTCACGACTGGACTTCGAAAAAGGAAGTTGATGACTCTTCCTGTTGGGTTTCGTAGTAATTTCAAAATTTTTCCTACGCGCACACAGGATCATGTGATGCATAGCAACGAGAGGAGAGTGTTGTCTACGTACCCAACGCAGACCGACTGCGGAAGCGATGACACGACGTAGAGGAAGTATTCGTACGTCTTCACGATCCAACCGATCAAGCACCGAAACTACGGCACCTCCGAGTTCGAGCACACGTTCAGCTCGATGACGATCCCCGGACTCCGATCCAGCAAAGTGTCGGGGAAGAGTTCCGTCAGCACGACGGCGTGGTGACGATCTTGATGAACTACAGCAGCAGGGCTTCGCCTAAACTCCGCTACAGTATTATCGAGGTATATGGTGGCAGGGGGCACCGCACACGGCTAAGGAATAGATCACGTGGATCAACTTGTGTCAACTTGTGTGTTTAGAGGTGCCCCTGCCTCCGTATATAAAGGAGCCAAGGGGGGAGGAGGCGCCGGCCAGGAGGAGGTGGCGCAGGAGGAGTCCTACTCCTACCGGGAGTAGGACTCCCCTCCAATCCTATTCCAACTAGGATTCCCAAGGGGGAAAGAGGGAGAGGGGTGGCCGGCCACCTCTCCTAGTCCTACTAGGACTAGGGGAAGGGGGGAGGCGCGCAGCCCCCTTGGGCTGCCCCTTTCTCCTTTCCACTAAGGCCCATGATGGCCCATATGGCTCCCGGGGGGTTCCGGTAACCCTCCCGGTATTCCGGTAAAATCCCGATTTCACCCGGAACACTTCCGATATCCAAATATAGGCTTCCAATATATCAATCTTTACGTCTCGACCATTTCGAGACTCCTCATCATGTCCGTGATCACATCCGGGACTCTGAACAACCTTCGGTACATCAAAATGCATAAACTCATAATATAACTGTCATCGTAACCTTAAGCGTGCGGACCCTACGGGTTCGAGAACAATGTAGACATGACCGAGACACGTCTCCGGTCAATAACCAATAGCGGGACCTGGATGCCCATATTGGCTCCTACATATTCTACGAAGATCTTTATCGGTCAGACCGCATAACAACATACGTTGTTCCCTTTGTCATCGGTATGTTACTTGCCCGAGATTCGATCGTCGGTATCCAATACCTAGTTCAATCTCGTTACTGGCAAGTCTCTTTACTCGTTCCGTAATACATCATCTCACAACTAACATATTAGTTGCAGTGCTTGCAAGGCTTATGTGATGTGCATTACCGAGAGGGCCCAGAGATACCTCTCCGACAATCGGAGTGACAAATCCTAATCTCGAAATACGCCAACCCAACATCTACCTTTGGAGACACCTGTAATGCTCCTTTATAATCACCCAGTTACGTTTTGACGTTTGGTAGCACCCAAAGTGTTCCTCCGGCAAACGGGAGTTGCATAATCTCATAGTCATAGGAACATGTATAAGTCATGAAGAAAGCAATAGCAACATACTAAACGATCAGGTGCTAAGCTAATGGAATGGGTCATGTCAATCAGATCATTCAACTAATGATGTGACCTCGTTAATCAAATAACAACTCATTGTTCATGGTCAGGAAACATAACCATCTTTGATTAACGAGCTAGTCAAGTAGAGGCATACTAGTGACACTCTGTTTGTCTATGTATTCACACATGTATTATGTTTCCGGTTAATACAATTCTAGCATGAATAATAAACATTTATCATGATATAAGGAAATAAATAATAACTTTATTATTGCCTCTAGGGCATATTTCCTTCAGTCTCCCACTTGCACTAGAGTCAATAATCTAGTTCACATCGCCATGTGATTTAACAGCAATAGTTCACATCACCATGTGATTAACACCCATAGTTCACATCGATATGTGATCAACACCCAAAGGGTTTTACTAGATTCAGTCATCTAGTTCACATCGCTATGTGATTAACACCCAAGGAGTACTAAGGTGCGATCATGTTTTGCTTGTGAGAGAATCTTAGTCAACGGGTCTGTCACATTCAGATCCGTAAGTATTTTGCAAATATTTATGTCAACAATGCTCTGCACGGAGCTACTCTAGCTAATTGCTCCCACTTTCAATATGTATCCAGGTTGAGACTTAGTGTAACTTTTACAACAAACTCTTTTATCACCTCCATAATCGAGAAACATCTCCTTAGTCCTTACTAAGGATATTCTTGACCAATGTCCAGTGATCTACTCCTAGATCACTATTGTACTCTCTTGCCAAATTCAGAGTAAGGTATACAATAGGTCTGGTACATAGCATAGCATACTTTATAGAACCTATGACTGAGGCACAGGGAATGACTTTCTATTTTCTGCTGTGGTCGGGATTTGAGTCTTACTCAATTTCATACCTTTGCAACACAGGCAAGAACTCTTTCTTTGACTGTTCCATTTTGAACTATTTCAAAATCTTGCCAAGGTATGTACTCATTGAAAATCTTATCAAGCGTCTTGATCTATCTCAATAGATCTTGATGCTTAATATGTAAGTAGCTTTTACTGAGGTCTTTTCCTTTTAAAGAACTCCTTTAAAACACTCCTTTATGCTTTGCAGAAAAATTCTACATCATTTCTGATCAACAATATGTCACTCACATATACTAATCAGAAAGGCTGTAGTGCTCCCACTCACTTTATTGTAAATACAGGCTTCTCAAAAAGTCTGTATAAAACCATATGCTTTGATCAACTCATCAAAGTGTATATTCCAACTCCGAGAGGCTTGCACCAGTCCATAGATGGATCGCTGGAGCTTGCACATTTTGTTAGTACCTTTAGGATTGACAAAACCTTCTGGTTGCATCATATACAACTCTTCTTTAATAAATCCATTAAGGAATGCAGTTTTGTTTATCCATTTGCCAGATTTCATAAAATGCGGCAATTGCTAACATGATTCGGACAGACTTAAGCATAGATACGAGTGAGAAAATCTCATCGTAGTCAACACCTTGAACTTGTCGAAAACCTTTTTGCGACAATTCTAGCTTCGTAGATAGTAACACTACTATCAGCGTCCGTCTTCCTCTTGAAGATCCATTTATTCTCAATTGCTTGCTGATCATCGGGCAAGTCAACCAAAGTCCAAACTTTGTTCTCATACATGGATCATATCTCAGATTTCATGGCCTCAAACCATTTTGCGGAATCTGGGCTCATCATTGCTTCCTCATAGTTCGTAGGTTCATCATGGTCTAGTAACATGACTTCCAGAACATGATTACCGTACCACTCTGGTGCGGATCTTACTCTGGAAGACCTACGAGGTTTGGTAGTAACTTGATCTGAAGTTTGATGATCATCATCATTAACTTCCTCACTTATTGGTGTAGGAATCACTGGAACTGATTTCTGTGATGAACTACTTTCCAATAAGGGAGAAGGTATAATTACCTCATCAAGTTCTACTCTCCTCCCACTCACTTCTTTCGAGAGAAACTCCTTCTCTGGAAAGGATCCATTTTAGCAACGAATGTCTTGCCTTCGGATCTGTGATAGAAGGTGTACCCAACAATTTCCTTTGGGTATGAAGACGCACTTCTCCGATTTGGGTTCGAGCTTATCAGGATGAAACTTTTTCACATAAGCATCGCAGCCCCAAACTTTAAGAAACAACAGGTTAGGTTTACTGCTAAACCATAGTTCATGCAGTGTCGTCTCAACGGATTTAGATGGTGCCCTATTTTAAAACGTGAATGCAGCTGTCTCTAATGCATAACCCCAAAACGATAGTGGTAAAGAGATATCATAGATCGCACCATATCAAATAAAGTGCGGTTACGACGTTCGGACACACCATAACGATGTGGTGTTCCAGGTGGCGTGAGCTGTGAAACTATTCCACATTGTTTTAATTGAAGACCAAACTCGTAACTCAAATATTTGTCTCCGCGATCAGATCGCAGAAACTTTATTTTCTTGTTACGATGATTTTTCCACTTCACTCTGAAATTCTTTGAACCTTTCAACTATTTCAGACTTATGTTTCATCAAGTAGATATACCCATATCTGCTCAAATCATCTTGTGAAGGTCAGAAAACAATGATGCTTGCCACGAGCATCAGCACTCATTGGATCGCATACATCGGTATGTATTATTTCCAATAAGTCAGTAACTCGTTCCATTGTTCCGGAGAACGGAGTTTTAGTCATCTTGCCCAAAAGGCACAGTTCGCAAGCATCAAGTGATTCATAATCAAGTGATTCCAAAATTCCATCAGTATGGAGTTTCTTCATGCGCTTTACACCAATATGACCTAAACGGCAGTGCTACAAACAAGTTGCACTTATCATTATTAACTTTGCATCTTTTGGTTTCAATATTATGATTATGTGTATCACTACGATCGAGATCCAACAAACTATTTTCATTGGGTGTGTAACCATATAAGGTTCTATTCATGTAAACAGAACAACAATTTATTCTCTTACTTAAATGAATAATCGTATTACAATAAACATGATCAAATCATATTCATGCTCAACGCAAACACCAAATAACACTTATTTAGGTTCAACACTAATCCCGAAAGTATAAGGAGTGTGTGACGATGATCATATCAATCTTGGAACCACTTCCAACACACATCGTCACTTCACCCTTAACTAGTCTCTGTTTATTCTGCAACTCCCGTTTCGAGTTACTAATCTTAGCAACTGAACTAGTATCAAATACTGAGGGTTTGCGATAAACACTAGTAAAGTACACATCAATAACATGTATATCAAATATACTTATGTTCACTTTGCCATCCTTCTTATCCGCCAATCACTTGGGGTAGATCCGCTTCCAGTGACCAGTCCCTTTGCAGTAGAAACACTTAGTCTCAGGCTTAGGATCAGACTTGGGCTTCTTCACTTGAGCAGCAACTTGCTTGCTGTTCTTCTTGAAGTTCCCCTTCTTCCTTCTGCCCCTTTTCTTGAAACTAGTGGTCTTGTCTACCATCAACACTTGATGTTTTTCTCGATTTCTACCTTCGTCAATTTCCGCATTACGAAGAGCTTGGGAATCGTTTCCGTTATCCCTTGCATGTCATAGTTCATCACGAAGTTCTACTAACTTGGTGATGGTGACTAGAGAATTCTGTCAATCACTATCTTATCTGGAAGATTAACTCCCACTTGATTCAAGCAATTGTAGTACTCAGACAATCTGAGCACATGCTCACTAGTTGAGCGATTCTCCTCCATCTTTTAGCTATAGAACTTGTTGGAGACTTCATATCTCTCAACTCGGGTATTTGCTTGAAATATTAGCTTCAATTCCTGGAACATCTCATATGGTCCATGACATTCAAAACGTCTTTGAAGTCCCGATTCTAAGCTGTTAAGCATGGTGCACTTAAACTATCAAGTAGTCATCATATTGAGCTAGCCAAACGTTCATAACGTCTGCATTTGCTCCTGCAATAGGTCCGTCACCTAGCGGTGCATTAAGGACATAATTCTTCTGTGCAGCAATGAGGGTTTAACCTCAGATCACGGATCAAATCCGCAACATTGCTACTAACATTTTTCAACACAATTTTCTCTAGGAACATATCAAAATAAACACAGGGAAGCAACAACGCGAGCTATTGATCTACAACATGATTTGCAAAATACTACCAGGACTAAGTTCATGATAAATTTAAGTTCAATTTAATCATATTACTTAAGAACTCCCACTTAGATAGACATCCCTCTAATCCTCTAAGTGATCACGTGATCCAAATCAACTAAACCATGTCCGATCATCACGTGAGATGGAGTAGTTTCATCGGTGAACATCATTATGTTGATCATATCTACTATATGATTCACGCTCGACCTTTCGGTCTCCGTGTTCCGAGGCCATATCTGCATATGCTAGGCTCGTCAAGTTTAACCTGAGTATTCTGCGTGTGCAAAACTGGCTTGTACCCGTTGTAGATGGATGTAGAGCTTATCACACCCGATCATCACGTGGTGTCTGGGCACGACGAACTTTGGCAACGGTGCATACTCAGGGAGAACACTTCTTGATAATTTAGTGAGAGATCATCTTATAATGCTACCGTCAATCAAAGCAAGATAAGATGCATAAAAGGATAAACATCACATGCAATCAATATAAGTGATATGATATGGCCATCATCATCTCGTGCTTGTGATCTCCATCTCCGAAGCACCGTCATGATCACCATCGTCACCGGCGCGACACCTTGATCTCCATCGTAGCATCGTTGTCGTCTCGCCAATCTTATGCTTCCACGACTATCACTACCGTTTAGTAATAAAGTAAAGCATTACATCGCGATTGCATTGCATACAATAAAGCGACAACCATATGGCTCCAGCCAGTTGCCGATAACTCGGTTACAAAACATGATCATCTCATACAATAAAATTCAGCATCATGCCTTGACCATATCACATCACAACATGCCCTGCAAAAACAAGTTAGACGTCCTCTACTTTGTTGTTGCAATTTTTTTTACGTGGCTGCTACGGGCTTAAGTAAGAACCAATCTCACCTACGCATCAAAACCACAACGATAGTTTGTCAAATAGACTCCGTTTTAACCTTCGCAAGGACCGGGCGTAGCCATATTTGGTTCAACTAAAGTTGGAGAGACAGTCGCCCGCAAGCCATCTCTGTGCAAAGCACGTCGAGGGAACCGGTCTCGCGTAAGCGTACGCGTAAGGTTGGTCTGGGTCGTCTCGTCCAACAATACCGCCAAACCAAAATATGACATGCTGGTAGGCAGTATGACTTGTATCGTCCACAACTCACTTGTGTTCTACTCGTGCATATAACATCAACATCAATAACCTAGGCTCGGATGCCACTGTTGGGTTTCGTAGTAATTTCAAAATTTTTCCTACGCGCACACAGGATCATGTGATGCATAGCAACGAGAGGAGAGTGTTGTCTACGTACCCAACGCAGACCGACTGCGGAAGCGATGACACGACGTAGAGGAAGTATTCGTACGTCTTCACGATCCAACCGATCAAGCACCGAAACTACGGCACCTCCGAGTTCGAGCACACGTTCAGCTCGATGACGATCCCCGGACTCCGATCCAGCAAAGTGTCGGGGAAGAGTTCCGTCAGCACGACGGCGTGGTGACGATCTTGATGAACTACAGCAGCAGGGCTTCGCCTAAACTCCGCTACAGTATTATCGAGGTATATGGTGGCAGGGGGCACCGCACACGGCTAAGGAATAGATCACGTGGATCAACTTGTGTCAACTTGTGTGTTTAGAGGTGCCCCTGCCTCCGTATATAAAGGAGCCAAGGGGGGAGGAGGCGCCGGCCAGGAGGAGGTGGCGCAGGAGGAGTCCTACTCCTACCGGGAGTAGGACTCCACCCCAATCCTATTCCAACTAGGATTCCCAAGGGGGAAAGAGGGAGAGGGGTGGCCGGCCACCTCTCCTAGTCCTACTAGGACTAGGGGAAGGGGGGAGGCGCGCAGCCCCCTTGGGCTGCCCCTTTCTCCTTTCCACTAAGGCCCATGATGGCCCATATGGCTCCCGGGGGGTTCCGGTAACCTCCCGGTAACCCGGTAAAATCCCGATTTCACCCGGAACACTTCCGATGTCCAAACATAGACTTCCAATATATCAATCTTTATGTCTCGACCATTTCGAGACTCCTCGTCATGTCCGTGATCACATCCGGGACTCCGAACAACCTTCGGTACATCAAAATGCATAAACTCATAATATAACTGTCATCGTAACCTTAAGCGTGCGGACCCTACGGGTTCGAGAACAATGTAGTCATGAACGAGACACGTCTCCGGTCAATAACCAATAGCGGGACCTGGATGCCCATATTGGCTCCTACATATTCTACGAAGATCTTTATCGGTCAGACCGCATAACAACATACGTTGTTCCCTTTGTCATCGGTATGTTACTTGCCCGAGATTCGATCGTCGGTATCCAATACCTAGTTCAATCTCGTTACCGGCAAGTCTCTTTACTCGTTCCGTAATACATCATCTCACAACTAACATATTAGTTGTAATGCTTGCAAGGCTTATGTGATTTGTATTACCGAGAGGGCCCAGAGATACCTCTCCGACAATCGGAGTGACAAATCCTAATCTCGAAATACGCCAACCCAACATCGACCATTGGAGACACCTGTAGTACTCCTTTATAATCACCCAGTTACGTTGTGACGTTTGGTAGTACCCAAAGTGTTCCTCCGGTAAACGGGAGTTGCATAATCTCATAGTCATAGGAACATGTATAAGTCATGAAGAAAGCAATAGCAACATACTAAACGATCAGGTGCTAAGCTAATGGAATGGGTCATGTCAATCAGATCATTCAACTAATGATGTGACCTCGTTACTCAAATAACAACTCATTGTTCATGGTCAGGAAACATAACCATCTTTGATTAACGAGCTAGTCAAGTAGAGGCATACTAGTGACACTTTGTTTGTCTATGTATTCACACATGTATTATGTTTCCGGTTAATACAATTCTAGCATGAATAATAAACATTTATCATGAAATAAGGAAATAAATAATAACTTTATTATTGCCTCTAGGGCATATTTCCTTCACTTCCCCTGCTGACAAGCATCACACACTGCTACATCTTTATTACTAGACACACTAGGAAGCTCATGACGACGCAAAACATGCCGGACAATAGGTGTGGCCGGGTGACCAAGACGAGCATGCCACTGTGACGGAGATACCCGAACTCCACTGAAGACGCGAGCGACGCCAGGATGCTCCAGACGATAGAGACCTTGGCAGAGCCGCCCACTAAGAAGAATGTCCCTCGTGCCCCGATCCTTAATAAAAAGATCAAAAGGATGAAATTCACAAAGCACATTATTATCACGAGTGAGTTTAGGAACTGAAAGAAGATTACGTGTCACAGATGGAACTCGAAGAACATTGCGAAGTTGAAGACTCCTATTGGCATGTCTAGTGAGAAGTGATGCTTGACCAATATGAGAGATGTGCATACCTGCTCCATTGGCGGTGTGGATCTTGTCGGAGCCATGGTAAGGTTCACGAGTGTGAAGCTTCCCCATCTCACTGGTCAGGTGCTCTGTCGCCCCAGAGTCCATGTACCAGTGGGGATCAATGGAGTAGGACTGAGTGTGTCCCTGTGGCTTCTGCGGCGGCGGACGATCAGCCATGGCGACCTGACGAGCAAAGTTGCGTGTATCCTTCCCGTCATTGCCGAGACCAAGAAAACCCCGCTGGAAGCGCTTGTGACACTTCGAGGCCCAGTGCCCATCGCGACCACAAAGCTGGCACACACGTGGACCGCCAGCCCCTGGTAGCGTCGCAGTAGGAGGAGGGGCCGAGGCGGGTGGTGGTGACTGCCCCGAAGGAGCCCTGGATGAAGCAGAGGAGCGACCACCCTTGGTGGCGGCGTTTGCCGAGAGGGCGCCGTTGCCCCTGGATCGGCGCGTCTCGACTCGTTGCTCAGTAAGCAGGAGGCATGAAAAGACCTCGTGTGCTGGCATGGGCGTGGAGTTGCCTCTCTCATTGATGATCTCGACTAGGGCGTCATACTCCTCATCAAGACCATTGACAATAAACGAGTTGAACTCGGAGTCGGTGAGGGGCTGTCCAATGGAGGCCAGCGTGTCGGCGAGACTCTTGACTTTGTTGTAGAACTCAGTGGCGGTGGAGTCAAGCTTCTGACACTCCCCAAGTTGGCGACGGAGCCCAGATACACGAGCCTGCGACTGTGCCGCAAACGAGCGCTCAAGAATAGTCCATGCCTCGTGGGACGTCTTGGCGAAGACAACAAGCCCAGCAACGGCCGGAGAGAGCGACCCCTGGATGGAGGAGAGGTTCGCCTGATCCTGCCCTGTCCAGACACGGTGAGCCGGATTATAGACCGGACCGTGCACGCTGTCAACCAGCGCAGGAGGGCAAGGGAGAGAGCCGTCGACATAGCCAAGCAGATAGTGACTCCCAAGAAGCGGAAGAACCTGCGCACGCCAGAAGATGTAATTGTCCGACGACAACTTGATGGTGATGAGATGGCCGAAGTGAAACGGCGGCGGCGGCTGCGATCCCATCGAGGAGACAGGCTGAGGTGAGACCACCATGGAGACAGTCAGAGGGGCAGCCGGCGCGGTGACAGAGGGCGCGATGGCCCCGGTTGACGCCGCGAAGCCTGCCAGCGCGACGTCCTCCGCCACCAGCGGCGCAGTGGCCGAGGGCGCGACAGCCGCGGTTGACGGGGCGGCGGCGGTGTGGGCCACAAGCGCCTGCCCGGGCGAAGTAGCAGCCGGCGGGAGCGCGAAGAGGGAGCCGACGCTCCGTGTCCCGATCGGCGCCTGAAGGGAGGCGGCATCCAGCGGCCTCGAGAGAAGTGCCGCGAGGGAGGCCGGCAGAAAACCGGTGGCGGTGGAGCCGGACGCAGCGGCGGACGTCATAGCAGTCGGGCGACGGCGACGGCGGGCGCGGCGGCGGCGGCGGTGGCGGCGGCGGCGGCGGCGGCGGTTTAGGGTTTTTAGGCGGAAGCGGACGTAACCTAGCGTGATACCATGTAAGACAATAGGCTTTGGGGGGAACCGGCACAACCCTCTAGGGGTGGCCTATCACATATATATAATGAGGTGGTATACAACGTTACAATATACACATGTAAATACAGTCTAACAGTGACAAAGAGTGTTTATAGCACACGTGCCCCTACACGCTACACACCGACAGGGTTCACTGTGGTGCTCACGCCTGCTTGCATGAAATGTTGGGTTCACACTACGTACGAACGGCCCGGCGCCATTTGCGTCAGCCGCCGTCAACTTGTCGCACTCGCCCTGTCTGCACCTTCTTCTTCGTTGGAAACTTGGAATGAGACGTGAAGCGGAGTCCACATACTGGAGCGGAATGGACAGCGGAGATGGGATGAGCCGGTCGACACCTAAGCTCGCCGAAGAGGTCACGCTTTGGATTTAGGGTTGAGGGGAGGAGGGAGGGGGCGAAATCACAGCATGTGCCAGGACCAAGCTGGGGGTGATATTTTTCGTGGTTCATGGATCTAGAGGGAGATTGGCAGGGAGCCAGCGGATTTGCTGTGGAACGTTTGACGTTCGGTGGCGCCGAACAACGGGCCGACGGACGGGGTAAATCTACAGGGTCGCCTCTGGCACGGAGGAGGCCGAGCTGTGACGTTGACACGACGACAGCTAGTTGTATGATTTAATATATAGCGTCGACTAACTTAGCAGGGCAGTCACTACCGGAACATGGCACTACCCCGACGGCCGAATATATGCCGACGGCCCCCGTCAGCCTACTCCGTGCTATGCCGACAGCCAAGTCCAGGCCGTCGGGCTATCCTGATCTATGCCTACGGCCCCCGTCGGCACAGAAGCACCGTCGGCCTACCTGCGCGTACGCCTACAGCCGCCTTCGGCATACATGGACCGTCGGCATAGTCGTGGGCCCGGCAACGTGACGGATGACTAACGACGTTCAGACTATGCCCACGATAGAGACGGGCGGCCGTCGGCATAGATACGCACGTCACGCCATCGATCCGAAGCGCACCGACCAACATGTATGCTGATGGTCGGCATATACGCCACATCATCCATCCGCGGCGCGCCAACCATCTGCCCCCTGGACGCAGCTATGCCGACGGCTTCGACGTCGGCATAGTTATATTATATTATTTTTGTGTTTTCATATAGAATTTTTGATTTTTTTATGTATTATTATTTAATTAACTTACATGTAGCATGTGTAAATATAAGCATACATAGTAGTGGAGACTAGAGAAAGTGGTGTGACGATGGAGGGAGGGTGTGCGATATACTGGTAGGCGCTCTGTTGCGCGAAAAACACACGATCGCAAGCAATTCAATCCGAGATGCTTCCCGCGAATTCTCAAAAATATCATTCTGAAATGCGTAATTGATTATTCCCTTGGTCATTATGCATGTGTGTGCAAACTAAACTACTATTCCACGTTCGAAACCGCAGCACGATCGATTGATGAGGCGACTGTATAGAAATCCACGGGGACCGGTAGCTTGAAATCCTGCAGCTACATGTGCATGCATTAAACCGCGCGTACACATGTCGCCCCTCCACGTAGTACGCACCAACTGCACAAGAGTACCAGCCATACTGTACGCCGCGACTCAAGGAAAATACCTTTGATACGTGCAGATATGTTCATGCTATTATCTTCTTGTATGCAAATACTTCCTCCGTTCCAAATTACTTGCCTTAAATTTATCTAGATACGGAGGTATCTAGCATTAAAATGAGTCTAGATACATCCGTATCTAAACAAATTCAAGACAAATAATTCGGAACGGAGGGAGTATATCCGAGATACCATCCACGTGTTGATACCTGATACTCATAATATATAATAGTTGGGACATGATAATTTCAGATAACTGGGCTGGGAGGCTTGCCGCGCCCGGACGGAATTGTGTGTTGTCTGTGTCTCCAAAAGTAAATGAACAGGAACAGTGAGCTCGTTCTTTTTTTTTCGAGAAAACTTTCAGCCTATTCGTCTTCAGGTGGTGTCTGGTTCAGAAGTCCTAGGACTTTTTTCTAATCCCAGAGACTAATCAAAAAAGACTCTCCAGTAGTATATTCCGGGAAGTTCAATCAGTTGGCTACGAAATTAAACAGTGGTTTGTTCCATCAGGTAACTTTACTATGTTCTTGTTGTGGAACCAGCCTACCGGGATTTAAGGGATAAACTTGTCGCTGATGCTCACATTTTTTTTAGATTTATTTCAGATTTTTCAATGATAATCGTTCACTGTAAGGAGACGTTTCTACCGACTACGAAACTCCTATGGTCATAAGGATAGGACGTGTGTGTGCGCATTCATAAGAGTAAAATATTATGAGTAAGCATATGCAATTATACTATGTTCAAAAAAATGGAACACTATACGGTATAGGAGCTTTGATGTTTCGACATTGCCCTTGTGGGAGTTTTTAGGGTGTGATTATATTTGGTTTGTACCCAAATTTAACCTATCAAGATTTTGTTTGCTCATGAGGTCGACATTATTTAAAAGAATGTAATAGAGTTGCCAAAAGGAGTTTTGGCATGTTTAAAAGTTGACAGTCATCCAAACAAGAACCAACATTTTGGCCACGACCAAAACAACAAATTAGTAGGATATAATTTAGTAGCAATCGTAACATACCCTTTACTCTCACAACTCCCACAAGGTCGGTTGTGAGAGCATGCACTTCATTGTCGAATATGGCCATGTTTGGTGGCCTCTCTACCTTTGGTGGTTTCACTGTCATTGGATTTGCCTTCATATTCGTCGATCTACCTCCATTGCAGTTGGATAACCTCATGGACAACTCGCTAGCAGGCAGTTTCCCAGTTATCATCTTTAAACGTTTGTGACTGGAGTGATTGTTGTGCCGCTTGCCTCCATTACCGGTTCACTTCATTGTCACCCCGACCATCCTTCTGGTGTGGTCTTGGGACGGAGGGCATGGACATAGTTGGGAAAGAGGTGTCCTATCTTCTCTACAACCAACGCCCAATGCGTCCTCCACCACCAAACCCTAACCCTAAATCAAACTATGAGCTAACCTCGTCGGATGTTGATCCACATCCTCGTGTTGCATGTGTCATCATCGTCGTGGCCGACTGCATCATCATTGGCTTTGGGTCGGTGGCGTCTCACTTGGACCGTTAAGGCTACGGTCGACCATGTCATTGGCTCGATTGAAGGTTGCTCTCACCTTCATCTCTGTGTCTCTATCACTCTGTGCTTTCTAGAATTGATGTGGACGCATCTCTACTACTGTAACACCCACAGCCTCGCAGCTACAACTACTCAAGTTCCTGACATACAAGGACCGACCAATAGAGTTTGCGCACGTCAACTCAAATATCATGTACTGTTATTTCTAAGATCTTTTTAGTAGCTAATGAGAATACGATGATGCCTAAATTAGACTAGTTTGTATTATTCAGAAATGGGGAACTTAGCATGGACAAGAGGGACAGACTCTGAACCATGATCAAGCATGGATATGGCACCAAACACATAAGGATTGAAATGGGTCCCTGAGTGGTGATTTCAGGACTTGAATCCCACCATAATGATGCATGAAAACATGAACGAAATATACAAGATGACATTGCATTGTTCCTTTGTAGTTATCTTTGTACTACCTGTAACACCCTCGATGCGGCTATATCTCCCACGTGTCAGAGCATGACTTCGAGGCATAACCGCATTGAAGGCAATGTCGCAAGAGGGGTAATCTTTACACATCCCATGTACTGAATAAGAAAGAGATACAGGGTTGGCTTACAAACGCCACTTCACACAATACATGAAAATAGCATTACTATACAATCAAGGTCCGACTACGGAACCAAAATAAAAGAAGACTACCCCTAATGCTACAAGTCCCCGGTCGCCCCGACTGGGCTCCACTACTGATCAACTGGAAACGAAACAACTCAACGCACACGATCTTCATCGAGCTCCTCCTTGAGCTCGTTTGCGTCGCCTGCATGGTATCATCGGCACCTGCAACTGGTTTTGGAAGTAAACTATGAGTCACGGGGACTCAGCAATCTCACACCCTCGCGGTGACGACTATTTAAGCTTATGGGTAGGGAAAAGGTACGGGGTGGAGCTGCAGCAAGCACTAGCATATATATGGTGGCTAACATACGCAAAAGAGAGCGAGGAGAGAAGGCAAAGCACGGTCGTGTACTATAAATGATCAAGAAGTGATCCTGAAACTACTTACGCTCAAGCATAACTCCAACACCGTGTTCACTTCCCGGACTCCGCCGGAAAGAGACCATCACGGCTACACACGCGGTTGATGCATTTTAATTAAGTTAAGTTTCAAGTTATCTACAACCGGACATTAACAAATTCCCATCTGCCCATAACCGTGGGCACGGCTTTCGAAAGTTCAAAATCCTGCAGGGGTGTCCCAACTTAGCCCATCACAAGCTCTCACGGTCAACGAAGGATATTCCTTCTCCCAGGACGACCGGTCAGACTCGAAATCCCGGTTACAAGACATTTCGACAATGGTAAAACAAGACCAGCAAAGCCGCCCGAATGTGCCGACAAATGTCGATAGGAGCTGCACATATCTCGTTCTCAGCGCACACTCAGATGAGACATCCTACGAGTAAAACCAACCCTCAAGTTGTCCCGAGGTGGCCCCGCAGTCTACTCGGTTCGGACCAACACTCAGAGGAGCACTTGCCCAGGGGGGTTTAAAATAAAGATGAGCCTTGAGTCTGCAGAACCCAAGGGAAAAGGCTTAGGTGGCAAATGGTAAAACCAAGGTTGGGCCTTGCTGGAGGAGTTTTATTCAAGGCGAACTGTCAAGGGGTTCCCATTATAACCCAACCGCGTAAGTAACGCAAAATCAAGGAACATAACACCGATATGACGGAAACTAGGGCGGCAAGAGTGGAACAAAACACCAGGCATAAGGCCGAGCCTTCCACCCTTTACCAAGTATATAGATGCATTAATTAAATAAGAAATATTGTGATATCCCAACAAAATATCCATGTTCCAACATGGAACCAACTCCATCTTCACCTACAACTAACAACGCTATAAGAGGGGCTGAGCAAAGCGGTAACATAGCCAAACAACGGTTTGCTAGGACAGGGTGGGTTAGAGGCTTGGCATGACAATATGGGAGGCATGATATAGCAAGTGGTAGTTATCGCGACATAGGCATAGCAATAGAGCGATCAACTAGCAAATAAAGATAGAAGTGATTTCGAGGGTATGGTCATCTTGCCTGAGATCTCGCAAGGAAGAAGAACGAGTCCATGAAGAAGACAAACGAACGGAGTCAAACGAATTCTCACAAATGCGACGTTATCGGGACTAACCCGAAGAAGCAACACCGGAAAGAAGCAAACAACATAGTAAACAACCATCACACAACATGACATGATGCACAACCAAGTATGATGCATGTATGGTTTAATGATACATGGCATGGCAAAGTGCACAAACAATCCTACAAATTAAGTGGAGCTCAATATGCAACGAGTTGCATATTGACGGAACACCACATTCAAGTTATTTAGTTCGATCTCGTTTATGTACCCAACAATATTAAATGTTGATTAACATGGCAAGGGGGTGAAGCATATGAAAACAACCTAACTAGGCAAGTTTAAATGAGGCCGGAACAACAAACAACAATTCCGGTAAATCCCCATATGCATTTATCAATTTGGTGCAACAACAATTTTTAAACATTTAAATGTTATTATCATGATGCGAATGACATGTGCAAGTTTTATGCAATAATTATGAAAATGTTGATAAGAGCATTTTATGAAGTATTTGTCACCGTGGTAGAAAGAAAGGGTGCCACGATGACAAAACGGTAATGATGCCATGGCAACATTCCGAAGATCTGGCAACTCAAATGAGATGCTAGTGCAAAGGAACAAGTGTGGGTGCGCGAAACGTGCAAGAGTGACGGGGAGAGATCCCGGATACCGGGTGTCCCACATGTCGGTGGCAAGGCAAAAGAGGGGCAACGTGCACCGACAGTTCGGACTCGAGGCGAACAAGGGTGCATCTCATACAACATGCATTGATTCATTCACGGGCGTCGTCTCGGGGTTATACCTTTCGACGCGTGCATTATCGAAACGGATCAAGTTCATAGAGGGAAGTAGGCGTTCTCGCGATGGCTGTAGTGGAAGTAGTCGTTCTCGCTTCGTAGATGTTCACACTCCGTAGGTGTTCGGGGTCAACAAGGAACTTGCCGTCCACGGGTCTTCGAGGATTGACGGTACATGTTCTGAAGACGTTCGGGCGGGGGTAGCGGTACACGTTTTCGTAGACGTTCGGGGTCATGGGTAGTTGAGCATAGTCGTTGTTGGACTTGCCGGATCCGATGCCTCAGGGCGTAGTGGTACACGTTCACGGAGTAGGTCGTACACTTCGTCGCTAGATGTTCACTTGACGACCTTCAACGGCGGTAGTTGTTCTCGTTTCGTCGTGGAAGTAGTTGCACATCTCATAGTGATACTTCACGATTTCGAAGACGGCGGAAGACGAACTTGACGGTCCTCGTCGTCCTGGTACTTGGCGTCCTCTCGGCCTTGACGGTGATGAAACGGAACGCGATGGACATGGTACTTGACGAATCCAGGGAACGGTAGTCGTACACCCATCGGAGAGGAACTTGGCGCCCCACTGAACTTGGCGATTTGATGAACTGAAAGGGCATCGAGGGACTTGCACGACTCTGCCTCGGGAGGTCAACGGATGGCGACGGCATGCACGCACGCGGAGGACAAGACGAATAGGTGGCGTCCATGGCTCCATACCCCGGAGAAGCAGCGGGGACCGATGCAGGCGACGAGAAGGAGGCCGCAGGGAGGCGACGAGTAGGTCTCCGGCACGGGTGTCTGGCAAGATGGCTCGGCGGCGACCTGCTGCTGGCAGCGTGCTCCGGCGAGGCCGGCATCAGGCCGTGTGGCCCGCAGGCGAGCAGCGAGGGCGAAGAAGCAGCCCAGGCGCGGTCGAGGCGGGCGTCCTCATGGCGCTCCTGATCCTGCTCGATGGAGAGGGCTGCAGGGGCGGCGCCTAGAGGTGTAGGGAAGCGATGGCGAGGACGAGGAAGCAGGGCAGCGACAAGACTTGACGCAGCTCCGGCGAGGGAAGAAAACAGTAGGAGGCGGCGGGGCTTGACGGATCCGGACGAGGGACTGGGGAATCGGGCGCGGGGATCCTCCTCTGGTGCGTTGCGAGGAGAGAGAGGAGGGAGAGATGGGAGAGAACGGATCGGGCGCTGAGGGCAACGGGCGCGGGCGCTCTCTCCTGGCGGCGCGAGCAGGGAGACAAGGAGGAGGGGATCGATCGGATTGCGGCTAGATTAGTGGGTTAGGTGGGCCTAGGGTTAGAAGGGGGCTTGGGCTGCGGGAATGGATGGCCTCAGGTGGCCGGCATGGGAGGTTGGGAGGCCCAGAAGGCCAGCGGGTTAGCTCTTATTCTCTCCTCTCTTCTATTCCCTTCTCTAAAATCTTTTTCCATTACTACAGGCAGAAATACAAAAGGGAAGAGCAGGGAAAAAAGGAGATGAACTAGAGAAATATAAAAATATTCTCACGATCCTGAAAATGTGCTCTATTTAACAAAATTGGTTTGGAGATTTTTAAAGGGAGTAAAAATAATTCAAGTTTGAATTAAATTCAAACTTGAACCATTTTAAACCCTAACCAAAACAATTTCAATTGAGATAAGAAGTTACAGAGAGGGTGTAGGCATCATTTAGGATTTATAGGGATAGGTTGAACATTTTTTCGAACAGGGAAAATGCCACAAGAAAAAAATGGAATAAAGAAGAAAAGAGAAGTTTGGATGGGATAGAAACTTGGGTGAAACCAAGTTGAAGTTGATCAATAAGTAAAAAGGAAGGATCAAGGACAAGAAGAAGGTGTCGTAATGCACATGAAGAAGTAAAAGGAAACAAGCACAACAATCATATAGAGACGAATGCATGATGCAAAATAATAATAATAATAATAATACATCACAAGCAAGCAAGAAATCATGAACATGATGGATGCAAATGCACATGGCAACGGCAAAATAAATGGAAGACGTCTGGAGCATCGGTCTCGGCCGTCACAACACTCCACCACTACGAGAGGATCTCGTCCCGAGATCTAGAATGGCACCGGAGAGAAATGGAAGAGGAAGAGAAGAGGTAAAACTAAGTTGCTTCTTTGACAAACGAGTGAAACCAATGAACCTTGCGAGGTTGAACAAATTGAAAGAAAGAATACAATGAAGATGAACAAAGTTGAAAAACACTCTGTTAGGAAAGAGGAACAAGGAACATTACTAGAATCTTGTAGGTTGAAAGACATAAGAAAAGTGTCACCAAGGACAAGAAATACATGCAAGCACTCCGGATGAAAAGAGATGTAGAAGGAACGATAAAGATCAAATACGACAACACTCAGGTTGGAAATGGAAGGCAATAATATGAATTTGTCAAAATGAAAGCACTTGGATGAGAGTCCGGTTAGAAGAGGAATGATAGACACAACACCCCGATCAAACAAGATAGAGAAGGAATAAGAATGATGTAATTTGGGCAGCACACTGACTGTAAAAGAAAGGAATTGAATATGAACTAGCCAAGATGAGAGAACTTGAAAAGAGGGCACGACACTCCGGTTAAATGGATAAGCATGAAAAGAACACGATCCTGACAATCCAAGATGATGAGAGAAGAGAGCAACATCACAAAGCCTCCGGGAGGAAGAATAAAAGATAGATAATTAAAATAAAAGAATGGAGAAGAAAAGGCCAACTTCTGCCACAATTGAGTTTGAAAAGGCATCCTTAGGAGAAGGGTCGAACGGAGTTGTTGGAAAACCAACAACGAAAAAAAGGTAAGCTTGTAGTGGGCTTATGGAGAACATCTCAAAACTATGAGGTGAGATTCTGCCACTAACGGGAACAATGGATTTGGATTGATATAAGCAAAGGTGACGAGAAACTTATCTCACCGGTAGGATAAATGAAGAACTTGGATCATTTATAAGCACCATAATAGCAAAATTCCTTAGGGAAAGCTTTAGGTGAAATATAACCCAAGATAACTCCAAAGAAGGGATTGATGGGTTGAAAAGAAACTTATGAACGAATGGAAAATGATGGGTTTAAAATATGTCATTCCGGACAATTTGTGAATCATGAAGCATGAAGGGAAATTGTCAAGAAAGACATAGAACCACCTGAAAAGATAAGATAGAAAGAATTGCACTTCGGGATGCAAGATGAAGAATACTTGAGCTCCTCTGAAAAGAATCTCAATGAACACTTCGAGAAGGAAAAAATAAATCCTTGATGAACCATCATGTAGAGACTCCATGAAAAACTCCGGTAATAAAAGAATGATCAAATGAAAGGAAAGAGAAGTTGAAAACACAAGGTGAATCCTTGTAATGATTTAGATGGATCTCTGTGGTGATGTAATCGCGAGAGCTTGGGACTCCGGGAAAGAAAGATGAACAAATGAAATCAAGAATTTATTCATCATGAACAAACTCCGAAGGAAGGAATTGATCACTTGGATGAAACAGAATAAGAATTATGTTATGCGTATCCTTCACCAATTAAATTGATGACAAGCAACGGATTTGGCATACTACTTATTCTCATAGAAAAGATTAAGATAGATAGCGCCAACTTGGGAAGGTTTTCAACGATCCACCGGTAGGATTGAAACGATGAATGAATTGATATGATAGCAAGGAAGAAAATCTTGAACGAACCACCGTAAGAATTGAAAATGAACGAAGAAAAAGATAAAGAAACACCGAGAAGAATTAGCAAATGAACGAAGATGCTTGAGAGAATTTAGATACAAGTGAGCGAATGGATCGCGAGCTGATTAAAGAATACTTGAATGATGCACCGGTAAGATTTGGAGAGCGAGAGCTGAAAGCTGGAATGAATAAATCTGAAACGATGGGCTCCGGATGATCAAACTGAAAAGACTCCTGAATTGCTCCGGATGGGTGAAAAGAATTGTCACAATTGAAAACAATTATGAGAGGATTGCATCACGCTTGAGCTGAGAATCCTCGAGAGAAGGCACAAGATTTAGAGGAAACACTTCTTCGGTCTTCAAATCCGAGAATGACGACGAGAAACACCGCCAAGAATTGTTGAAACACTCCGGAATGAAAATTATAAATGTTGAACCAATGATGAAAGCATTTGAAAGATCTTGGAGAAAGACATTTGACTGATGATAATTCATTCTTACGTCAAACTTTGAAAAGAATTTGAGAAGCTCCGGAAAAATTAGAAGAGTCAGGTAAGATCCTGAAAAAGACTTGTGGGTTAGGATCCACTCAAAAGATACACAGTTGAACAATTACTTGAAAAGATAGATTGCACCGGTTGAATTAAACGGCTTAAACGAGATAACAACCTCGAAATAGGATGAACGGATCTTGAATAACAAGAAGAGCCTTCTGAGATATCTTCAGCATTCCGGAACAATAGAATAGCAAGCGGGGAATGATTATGAGGTGCACCAGCATGTGAAATGACAAACTCGATGATCGAGAAGGATTAGTATTCACATAGGAATATGAGAACACCACTTAGAGAAAGGTATAGAATCAACACTTGACATTGAAGCAACTCGAATACCACAGCTTAAAGCAAACAAAGGTTTGTCTTGCAGAATAAGCCGGAACAAACATATGATAGATATTTCGTCCGAAGTTTTCGTGGTGGGGCCCACACGGGCTCGATCGTACAGCACCATCATGTACAAGGCAGTGCACATGACATACGAAGCGTCCCCGAGTCAGCATAGCCAAGGACTCTTTAAGACACAATGAGACCACTGTAAAACCAACCGTGGATAGGCGGACCACTAGACGTCGAACCCCAATTTCATATCATACATCTGTCGGAAAGATATCTTAGCGCTACTTGAATTCCCACTTATAAACTCCCGAAACTTTCCGGTTATGCAATCAGGTGTTGGGGATACAGGGGAAGCATAATATCTCACCCAAAACTAACAAATCCTACATCCAGCTGTATCCATCCTTCAACACATAACCAATAAACCTTCGGAAATCGTTTACCTCAACCTTCGAAAAGCATCCGTTATACGAGTTATGGCAATACTCCCGAACTCCCGCCCCAGTACTGGGTGGCGTCGAGGTTATCTCACCAACAACTGCATAAAAGAGTTTTTCGATGTCGGCGAAACTCAGGTATTCCAGAACTGCAACGATAAAATTGTGATGACAACACCTCGGAGCTCAACTCCCCGGGACACTGCCACAACCCCTAAATGTCAGGAGGTACCAAGAACAATGTTCTCATCATAAAACCATCGGAACGATTCCAAGATACCCGCGTGATCCTAAAAAAAATTCATGAAATTTGAGAAGAGAAGAGTCAAAACTCTACGTCAGGATACCTCACCAGAGCGACGAAGGGACCGAGGAGTAAAAAGAATCCTACTCTCCGATATATATATATATATATATATATATATATATATATATATATATATATATATATATATATATATATATATATAAAATCCTATAAGACTCAAAACATTTTTCTAGACTCAACAACGCCAGCGATTCGATCAAGCAGGGGGCTCCTAAGTTGGGGAAGGCTCTGATTACCAACTTATAACACCCTCGATGCGGCTATATCTCCCACATGTCACAGCATGACTTCGAGGCATAACCACATTGAAGGCAATGTCGCAAGAGGGGTAATCTTTACACATCCCATGTACTGAATAAGAAAGAGATACAGGGTTGGCTTACAAACGCCACTTCACACAATACATGAAAATAGCATTACTATACAATCAAGGTCCGGCTACGGAACCAAAATAAAAGAAGACTACCCCTAATGCTACAGATCCCCGATCGCCCCGACTGGGCTCCATTACTGATCAACTGGAAACGAAACAACTCAATGCACACAATCTTCATCGAGCTCCTCCTTGAGCTCGTTTGCGTCACCTGCACGGTATCATCGGCACCTGCAACTGGTTTTGGAAGTAAACTATGAGTCACGGGGACTCAGCAATATCACACCCTCGCGGTGAAGACTATTTAAGCTTCTGGGTAGGGAAAAGGTATGGGGTGGAGCTGCAGCAAGCACTAGCATATATATGGTGGCTAACATACGCAAAAGAGAGCGAGGAGAGAAGGCAAAGCACAGTCATGTACTATAAATGATCAAGAAGTGATCCTGAAATTACTTACGCTCAAGCATAACTCCAACACCGTGTTCACTTACCGGACTCCGCCGGAAAGAGACCATCACGGCTACACACGCGGTTGATGCATTTTAATTTAGTTAAGTTTCAAGTTCTCTACAACCGGACATTAACAAATTCCCATCTGCCCATAACCGCGGGCACGGCTTTCGAAAGTTCAAAACCCTGCAGGGGTGTCCCAGCTTAGCCCATCACAAGCTCTCACGGTCAACGAAGGATATTCCTTCTCCCAGGACGACCCGATCAGACTCGGAATCCCGGTTACAAGACATTTCGACAATGGTAAAACAAGACCGGCAAAGCCGCCCGAATGTGCCGACAAATCCCGATAGGAGCTGCACATATCTCGTTCTCAGGCACACTCAGATGAGACATCCTACGAGTAAAACCAACCCTCAAGTTGCCCCGAGGTGGCCCCGCAGTCTACTCGGTTCGGACCAACACTCAGAGGAGCACTGGCCCAGGGGGGTTTAAAATAAAGATGACCCTTGAGTCTGCAAAACCCAAGGGAAAAAGGCTTAGGTGGCAAATGGTAAAACCAAGGTTGGGCCTTGCTGGAGGAGTTTTATTCAAGGCGAACTGTCAAGGGGTTCCATTATAACACAACCGCGTAAGGAACTCAAAATCAAGGAACATAACACCGATATGACGGAAACTAGGGCGGCAAGAGTGGAACAAAACACCAAGCATAAGGCCGAGCCTTCCACCCTTTACCAAGTATATAGATGCATTAATTAAATAAGAGATATTGTGATATCCCAACAAAATATTCATGTTCCAACATGGAACCAACTCCATCTTCATCTACAACTAACAACGCTATAAGAGGGGCTGAGCAAAGCGGTAACATAGCCAAACAACGGTTTGCTAGGACAAGGTGGGTTAGAGGCTTGGCATGACAATATGGGAGGTATGATATAGCAAGTGGTAGGTATCGCGACATAGGCATAGCAATAGAGCGAGCAACTAGCAAGCAAAGATAGAAGTGATTTCGAGGGTATGGTCATCTTGCCTGAGGTCCCGCAAGGAAGAAGAACGAGTCCATGAAGAAGACAAACGGACGGAGTCGAACGAATCCTCACAAACGCGACGTTAACGGGACTAATCCGAAGAAGCAACACCGGAAAGAAGCAAACAACATAGTAAACAACCATCACACAACATGGCATGATGCACAACCAAGTATGATGCATGTCTGGTTTAATGATACATGGCCTGGCAAAGTGCACAAACAATCCTACAAATTAAGTGGAGCTCAATATGCAACGAGTTGCATATTGATGGAACACGACATTCAAGTTATTTAGTTCGATCTTGTTTATGTACCCAACAATATTAAATGTTGATTAACATGGCAAGGGGGTGAAGCATATGAAAACAACCTAACTAGGCAAGTTTAAATGAGGCTGGAACAACAAACAACAATTCCGGTAAATCCCCATATGCATTTATCAATTTGGTGCAACAACAATTTTTAAACATTTAAATGTTATTATCTGACATGTGCAAGTTTTATGCAATAATTATGAAAATGTTGATAAGAGCATTTTATGAAGCATTTGTCACCGTGGTAGAAAGAAAGGGGTGCCACAAAGACGAAACGGTAATGATGACATGGCAACATTCCGGAGATCCGACAACTGAAATGAGATGCTAGTGCAAAGGAACAAGTGTGGGTGCGCGAAACATGCAAGAGTGACGGGGAGAGATCTCGGATACCGGGTGTCCCACATGTCGGTGGCAAGGCAAAAGAGGGGCAACGTGCACCGACAGTTCGAACTCGAGGCGAACAAGGGTGCATCTCATACAACATGCATTGATTCATTCACGGGCGTCGTCTCGGGGTTATACCTTTCGACGCGTGCATTATCGGAACGGATCAAGTTCATAGAGGGAAGTAGGCGTTCTCGCGATGGCTGTAGTGGAAGTAGTCGTTCTCGCTTCGTAGATGTTCACACTCCGTAGGTGTTCGGGGTCAACAAGGAACTTGCCGTCCACGGGTCTTCGAGGGTTGACGTTACATGTTCTGAAGACGTTCGGGCGGGGGTAGCGGTACACGTTTTCGTAGACGTTGGGGGTCGTGGGTAGTTGAGCATAGTTGGTGTTGGACTTGCCGGATCCGGTGCCTCCGGGCGTAGTGGTACATGTTCACGGAGTAGGTCGTACACGTCGTCGCTAGATGTTCACTTGGCGGCCTTCAACGGCGGTAGTTGTTCTCGTTTCGTCGTAGAAGTAGTTGCACATCTCATAGTGGTACTTCACGATTTCGGAGACGGCGGAAGACGAACTTGGGGGTCCTCGTCGTCCTGGTACTTGGCGTCCTCTCGGCCTTTACGGTGATGAAACGGAACGCGATGGACATGGTACTTGACGAATCCAGGGAACGGTAGTCGTACACGCATTGAAGAGGAACTTGGCGCCCCACTGAACTTGGCGATCTTGATGAACTGAAAGGGCATCGAGGGACTTGCACGACTCTGCCTCGGGAGGTCAACGGATGGCGACGGCATGCACACACGCGGAGGACAAGACGAGTAGGTGGCGTCCATGGCTCCATACCCCGGAGAAGCAGCGGGGACCGATGCAGGCGACGAGAAGGAGGCCGCAGGAAGGCGACGAGTAGGTCTCCGGCACGGGTGTCTGGCAAGATGGCTCGGCGGCGACCTGCTGCTGGCAGCGTGCTCCGGCGAGGCCGGCATCAGGCCGCGTGGCCCACGAGCGAGCAGCGAGGGCCAAGAAGCAGCCCAGGCGCGGTCGAGGCGGGCGTCCTCGTGGCGCTCCTGATCCTGCTTGATGGAGAGGGCTGCGGGGGCGGCGCCTAGAGGTGTAGGGAAGCGACGGCGAGGACGAGGAAGCAGGGCAGCGACAAGACTTGACGCAGCTCCGGCGAGGGAAGAAAACAGTAGGAGGCGGCGGGGCTTGACGGATCCGGACGAGGGACTGGGGAATCGGGCGCGGGAATCCTCCTCTGGTGCGTTGCGAGGAGAGAGAGGAGGGAGAGATGGGAGAGAACGGATCGGGCGCTGAGGGCAACGGGCGCGGGCGCTCTCTCCTGGCGGCGCGAGCAGGGAGACAAGGAGGAGGGGATCGATCGGGATTGGGGTTAGGTGGGCCTAGGGTTAGAAGGGGGCTTGGGCTGCGGGAATGGATGGCCTCGGGTGGCCGGCATGGGAGGTTGGGAGGCCCGGGAGGCCAGCGGGCTAGCTCTTATTCTCTCCTCTCTTCTATTCCCTTCTCTAAAATATTTTTCCATTACTACAGGCAGAAATACAAAAGGGAAGAGCAGGGAAAAAAGGAGAGGAACTAGAGAAATATAAAAAGTATTCTCATGATCCTGAAAATGTGCTCTATTTAACAAAATTGGTTTGGAGATTTTTAAAGGGAGTAAAAATAATTCAAGTTTGAATTAAATTCAAACTTGAACCATTTTAAACCCTAACCAAAACAATTTCAATTGAGATAAGAAGTTACAGAGAGGGTGTAGGCATCATTTAGGATTTATAGGGATAGGTTGAACATTTTTTCGAACAGGGAAAATGCCACAAGAAAAAAATGGAATAAAGAAGAAAAGAGAAGTTTGGATGGGATAGAAACTTGGGTGAAACCAAGTTGAAGTTGATCAATAAGTAAAAAGGAAGGATCAAGGACAAGAAGAAGGTGTCGTAATGCACATGAACAAGTAAAAGGAAACAAGCACAACAATCATATGGAGACGAATGCATGATGCAAAATAATAATAATAATAAAAATAATAATAAAACATCACAAGCAAGCAAGCAATCATGAACTTGATGGATGCAAATGCACATGGCAACGGAAAAATAAATGGAAGACATCTGGAGCATCGGTCTCGGGCGTCACAACACTCCACCACTACGAGAGGATCTCGTCCCGAGATCTAGAATGGCACCGGAGAGAAACGGAAGAGGAAGAGAAGAGGTAAAACTAAGTTGCTTCTTTGACAAACGAGTGAAACCAATGAACCTTGCGAGGTTGAACAAATTGAAAGAAAGAATACAACGAAGATGAACAAAGTTGAAAAACACTCTGTTAGGAAAGAGGAACAAGGAACATTACTAGAATCTTGTAGGTTGAAAAACATAAGAAAAGTGTCACCAAGGACAAGAAGTACATGCAAGCACTCCGGATGAAAAGAGATGTAGAAGGAACGATAAAGATCAAATACAACAACACTCCGGTTGGAAATGGAAGGCAATAATATGAATTTGTCAAAATGAAAGCACTTGGATGAGAGTCCGGTTAGAAGAGGAATGATAGACACAACACTCCGATCAAACAAGATAGAGAAGGAATAAGAATGATGTAATTTGGGCAGCACACCGACTGTAAAAGAAAGGAATTGAATATGAACTAGCCAAGATGAGAAACTTGAAAAGAGGGCACGACACTCCGGTTAAATGGATAAGCATGAAAAGAACACGATCCTGACAATCCGAGATGATGAGAGAAGAGAGCAACATCACAAAGCCTCCGGGAGGAAGAATAGAAGATAGATAATTGAAATAAAAGAATGGAGAAGAAAAGGCCAACGTCTGCCACAATTGAGTTTGAATTGGCATCGTTAGGAGAAGGGTCGAACGGAGTTGTTGGAAAACCAACAACGAAAAAAAGGTAAGCTTGTAGTGGGCTTATGGAGAACATCTCAAAACTATGAGGTGAAATTCTGCCACTAACGGGAACAATGGATTTGGATTGATATAAACAAAGGTGACGAGAAACTTATCTCACCAGTAGGATAAATGAAGAACTTGGATCATTTATAAGCACCATAATAGCAAAATTCCTTAGGGAAAGCTTTAGGTGAAATATAACCCAAGATAACTCCAATGAAGGGATTGATGGGTTGAAAGGAAACTTATAAACGAATTGAAAATGATGGGTTTAAAATATGTCATTCCGGACAATTTGTGAATCATGAAGAATGAAGGGAAATTGTCAAGAAAGACATAGCACCACCTGAAAAGATAAGATAGAAAGAATTGCACTTCGGAATGCAAGATGAAGAATACTTGAGCTCCTCTAAAAAGAATCTCAATGAACACTTCGAGAAGGAAAAAATAAATCCTTGAAGGTAAAAAGAGCATGCACGTAAAAGATACGTAGACACATATGCATGTAAAATGTAGTAAAGCTAGGCAGAAAAATAATACTCCCTCTATTTTATTTACTCAACATATTATCTTTGTGTCAAGTCAGGCTTTGTAAAGTTTGACCAAATTTATAAAAAATATTATCATTCACAATATCAAATCAATACCATTAAAATCATCATTGAATATACTTTCACATCACATATACTTGTTATTTTGAAAGCCATATTGATAAACTTGGTCAAACATAATAAAGTTTGACTTTGATCAAAGCTAATATGCGGAGTAAATAAAAACGGATAACGGATAAAGTACTAATTAAGTAAATGCATACTGAGCTATAGCAACTTGTAATGTGGTGTAAAACCAGGGGCGGATCTAGAGGGTATCGTGGGTGCCATGGCATGCACTATTCGTTAGATTTATTGTGACGTTTAGGCATAATCACACTACTTTTGTGTACTTTCTCTAAAAAAATTACCTATGCATTGATGTTTCGCACCCCCAGTAATTTGGTCCTAAGTCCGTCGCCGTGTAAAGCGGACTATTCTTTAAGTTACAGTAAGTACCCATTAGAAACGGTTTTCCTATTTTTCCAGAAATTACAAGTATGTTTTCCTGTCGATCCTCTGCATATATCTATTTGTTTCCTTCTTGTCAATTTCTCTCTGTTTTCATGTGCTGAACGAATTTAGATTTCAGGATTATGACACGATATTGGGTTTTAATAGTTTTGAGTTTTCAAGGTTGGTACAACATGATTGCACAATGCAAAATGGTCTAGAATAAATAAAATAGTAATGCAGCTTCATAAAGTTTAATAAAGGCGACATTGCATTCTCTAGAAGCATATACAAAACTATCAGTACAAAGTTAACTACGTGAGCATGCACACCAACTACTATTAATTTGTGAAAGCAGTGGTTTTGCTTTGCAAGGACTTCGGTAAGAAAGGCTCAAGCCATGCCAATGTAGCATGTACTATATTAGTATATGGCATAGTGATTACAGAAAGGAACATATCACCAACTATATGGTAGGGTACTTCACTGATCAACAGAATCAATAGGCGCACATCAGCGTTAATAGGGTTAAAGGGACAAGTGGGGGGATATCCGCCACAATCACCAGTTTAGCTATAGCAAACCCGTGACAAATGTGATCAACTTAGTTTACACACAACCAAGTTTTCAATCAAATTTCCACGAGTGTAGTAATATTGAAGTCACTGATAATTAACTAGGAATGAGGTCTTACCACTTGGCTAGTACATACTGTTTTATCAGCTTTCCGATTTCTGAAAATAGTACTAAAAGCCTAAGCTTTCCGTCTTTGCATATCTAGCCGAGATTTTCCTGAAAACTTCCTTCAAAAGTGTTTCATTTTTAGAAATAGTTAGTGAAGCGCGTCCTTTGTCGCTCAGTTGCATAATTCAACGACCAGCTCTCAATCAAATTGCCAAGTAACCTCACAGTTTCTCTTTATTGGACCACCCCTCTGTGTGTGACATGGAAAAAATATGCTCCCCCGTCATGTGAACCGCATGGCAGATCGATCACGACCTCGAACATAACTCCTTCTTGGTTGCCAAATATGTGTCACTTTTGACTGGAAATCTTGATCCACATATTTGGCATTTCAGCCCGCACTGAGCATATCCACTACGGTAGCCTGACACGCCTGCAGCTATTGCTTTACAGTACATTAACTATTACCATTGAGCCGCCCCACACATGCTAGCTATGCATTACGTCCGGCCACGTTAATCATTGTCCCGTAAGTACGCGCGTAGGACAGGTCCGGTGCAATCAACGCGCGCGCAGTTCCTCCTCCACAGTGCGCACGTACTGCACGGTAGTACACGCGTGGACGCATGCATGGTGCAGCTAGCTTGCCCTATTGCCATGCCGCCGAATGCATGCATGGGTGCTCGAAATAAACACGACCGTGGCCGATCAAGCGATTGGGTCGGGTGCGCGTGGAGATGGCTTTCAGTACCACGGAACTTGTACGTTTTAGGCCTCTTTTGGTTCATAGGATAGGATTATCATAGGAATAGAAATCTCGTAGGAAATAAGATGACATGTATCTTAAATCCTATGAATAGGAATAGAAAACAAGATGTCATTTGGTTGACATCAAAGGAATTTTTCATTGAGTCTAGGCTCTTTTTTATTTTCCTATGAAATGTGGAGGATAGGAACTAATCCTATGTAGGAATAGAAATTCATTCCTATGAACCAAAAGACTCTAAAGGAAAAAATCCTATAAAAATTCTATCCTTTAGAATTTCTATAAAATTCCTCTAAACCAAAAGAGGCCTTAGATTTCTGCATTTCGTCGAATAGTCTGACGACAGTGAGCGGTAGTGTCAAGTATCAATGGCTACTAACAGTGAAGTCCTCACCTGTCACCAGCACGCCATACCCGTGTGTAATATACTTACGTTGGTGTGCCCGTCGATAGGGCTGTAGCTCACATTATCGCACCAGGTGACTATCCCGAAAAGCCTCTCCACGTTTCCGTAGGTAATGGGACGTACGTGTACAATACTTTGAGGTTCAACATAGAGCACTTCACCTTAACCACATGTTACACTTTTATAGTGACAGTATTACTATACCAACTACCAACAAGCCGTCGCTAGTCAACAGCATGTCATACCAGCACGTAACGTACGTGGCCCATACGTGTTGGTGTACACACATCGATCAATTTGTAACTCACACTTTAGTGCCACGTAACCAAATAGAAAAACCTCCCCGTATTTGGCAGGTAAAGGGACATGACGGACACACAAACTATTTTCACTTTGAAACCTGACCAAGAGCATTGTACCCTAACCACAGATTTGTACTAGTACTTTATAGTGGTAGTATTATGGCGTACCCGTGCGTAATATATGTAATATACGTGACCTAGACGTAATGTATCGTGACCTAGACGTGCTAATGTGCCTGTCGATGGGGCTGTAGCTAATACTGTCGCACCAGATGGTCAGTTAGAATAACCTCTATACGATTGGTAGGTAAAGGGACGTGACTGACACCTAAACTATTTGTACTTTGAAATTAGACAGGGGGCACCTTACCCTGACCATAAATTATTACCACTATAATGAAAGTACTCCCTATGCTATACTACTAACAAGCCCTCACAATCATCGGCGTGTGTAATGTATGTTCCTTATTTGTGTTGGTGTGCCCCTCAATTGTGCCATAGCTCATACTGGTGTACCAAATGTCCACCCTGAAAACATCTTCATGTTTGGCTTGTTAAGGAACGTGACTCACACACAAACTATCTGTACATTCAAATTTGACGGAGAGCGCTTTTATATGTGCTATTGTGCCCGTTGACCGGGATGTAATTCACACTGCTGCACCAGATGACTAGTTAGAAAAATCGCTACATGTTTGGTATGTAAAGGGATGTGAATGACTCCCGGGCTATTTGTACTTTGAAATTTGACGAAGAGCATTTTACCTAGACCACAAATTGTGCTAATATAGTGGTGATATTATGTTGTACTTTACTAACAAGTCCTCACCAATCACCAGCTTGTTATACCGGTGTGTAATGTATGTGGCCTATATGTGCAAGTGTGCCCGTCAATCGGGTTGTAACTCACATTGCTTCAAGGTTCCAGCTAGAAAAACGCTCCACGTCCAGTAGGTAAAATGATGTAACTGACACACAGATTTGTATGTTGAAATAACTTCACGGAGAGTATTCTACTGTGACTACAAATTATACTACTCCCCTCAATCCATATTATTTGTTGTTGCTTTAGTACAACTATACAACGATAAGTAATATTGATCGAAGAAAGTACTATTGTGATAGTATGCTATGCTACTACTAAAATAAGTCGTCACCGGTCATCAACATGTTGTATCCATGCATAATGGATGTGGCTATAGCTGACAGTCACACTGCACACTAGGTGACCAGCCCGAAGAACCTCTAGATGCTAGCACAAGTAAGGAACTAAGGGCACACAAACTATTTGTAGTTTCAAACTTGAAGTAGAGCATTTTACCCTGACCACAAATTATACTAGTATTATGCTATACTACTGCTAACAAGCTGTCACCAGCCATCAGCATGTCGTACCTGTGTGTAATATATGTGACCAAGATGTGCTTGTGTGTATGTCGACGGGGTTGTAGCTCACACTGCTACACCAGATGGTCCGTGAGAAGAACCTCTTTAGGATTGGTAGGTAAAGAGAAGTCACAGACACCTAAACTATTTGTACTTTCACCATTAGGAAAATGGCTATAGATGGAAATGACACTAATGACGCACCAGATATGTGGTGCGTCATTACTATATACTAATGGCGCACCATCTGTTGGTGCGCCATTAGTGTGGAAGACACTAATGGTGCACCAAGCACACGGTGCGCCACTAGTAATAAAATGTTTTTTTTCATTTTTTCAAACATACTAATGGCGCATCCGGGCAGAGTGCGCCATTAGTAGTTAGAACTACTAATGGCGCACCAGTCATAGAGTGCGCCACTACTGTTTTTTTTTTACTTTTTTACAAAACTACTAATGGCGCACCGTTGCATAGTGCGCCATTACTAGTTTAAACTAGTAATGACGCACTGTGTCACGATGCGCCATTCGTATAAAACTTATTTTTTTTACTTTTTTGCAAAACTACTAATGGCGTATGTCTGTGTGATGCGCCATTAGTATGTTGGGTTAATAATGGCGCATGTCTTTGTGGTGCGCCATTAGTAACCTGGGACCAGCTAGATATTTTTGGACAGCCACACCTACACACTCACTTTCCCCACTTCATTCCCCCCACCTCCTTCTCTAAGCTTGTCGGCTGCCTCCTCCTCCTTACCTCATTTGCACCATAGATTCATCAAAATTAACTGTTGAAATTACCTTTTTTATAGGTAAGTAAGGGGAAAGGTATCTTTATGTTATAGATCTACTTTTTTTCTCCCTAACTCGCTCCAACAACGTGCACATGCACTTTTTGTGGCCTAGCTAGATCTATGTATGTTTGTGGTGTTGCATATGTTTGTGGTGTTGCATATATGTTTGTGTTTGCAGGTACCGGTATTTGAAATGTGATAGTTGCCAATATTTTGTCGGAATGTTGATCCATTTCCGTTTCGGCGAGAATTTTTGCACTATGCATTCTTTTTTGTCCTATTTTTAGGGAAAGTCATGCCAATTTTTTTCTTGGTTTTAAAATATCGTTTTACTCTACCCCGCAGGCGACCATGGTCCGCACGATGACCGAAGGCATCGTGAATAGGTTTTTGAGCTCCGCGAAGGCCAAGATGCTTCAAAAGAACGAGACGGAGATAAGATGTCTGTGTCGAAGATGCAAGCTGAAGAGCCTTATTGCGGACCCGGATTCCGGGCAGGTGCGGGACCACCTGCTCTTGCGTGGTTTCATATTGGTGGCAAGGTGATGAAGATGACTATGAAGTCGTCCATGGGGGCTGGGCAAGAAATGAGGAAGGGCAGCAAGACAACCACCGCGGCTCGGGCGGGCGAGAAGACGAAAATCTCCAGGACATGATCACGACGGTGATGTTGTACACAGTCATCATGTAGAAGATGCCGGACATGATGATGAGGAAGATGCCGGAGCAGACGATGGGCATGATCATGAAGATCTAGATGCCGGAGGAGCAGACGACAATGGACCATCGATGGGCTGGGTGCAGGACCCTCATATTCAAGAGCTGCTTCTCAAGCAGACAGATAACGCAAGAGCTGCCGCCCGAGAGAAAGCCAAGCTGGATCAAGTGGAGATAGACGCGGTTACTCCATTGTATGAAGGATGCAGACCCGAGGATACCCGCCTGAAAGTAACGCTCATGGCTTTGGAGATGAAGGTAAAACACAAAATGACCGGCGCATGCTTCGACGAGAACATGTCATTCTGACACGAACGTCTTCCCAAGGGGAACAAGTGCCCGACCAGTTTCGATGAGGCGAAGAAAGTCGTGTGTCCTCTAGATTTACCGCACGTGAAATACCATGTGTGCATGAACAATTGCATCATTTATCAGGGCGAGCACGCGGAGTCTACCATATGTCCGGTGTGTGGCGTCACTCGATACAAGAAGAGGAAGAAAGCTCCTTGAAAAGTGGTGTGGTACTTTCCGATCACTCCTCGTCTGTAGCGGTATTTCGCGGACCCTAAGGTAGCAAAGCTCCTGCGTTGGCATGCGGATAGGGAGGAGAAGAAGCTAGAAGATGACGCAAATGATCCGGAGATAAATAAAAAAAGACAAGATGATGAGTCACCCTAAGGATGGGAGCCAGTGGCAAGCGTTGAACTTCGAACACCCAGAATTTGGGAAGGATCCAAGGAACATCGTGCTGGGCGCGAGCACCAATGGAGTCAATCCGTTTGGCAGCCAGAGAAGCACACATAGGACCTGGCCTGTGTTTGTGTGGATGTACAACCTTCCCCCCTGGTTGTGCATGAAGAGGAAGTACATTCATCTGAGTATGCTAATTGAAGGGCCGAAACAACCAGGGAACGACATCAATCTGTATCTGGGGCTGCTGAAAGAGGAGCTAGACACGCTGTGGAAAACGCCAGCCAATACGTGGGACGCCGCAGAGAAAGAATATTTTCCTATGAGAGCCGCACTGCTCACGACGGTGCATGACTATCTCGGTTACGGATATCTCGCGGGGCAGGTGGTCCACGGATTTTCTGGATGCGTCAGGTGCATGGATGACACAACGTATCGCCAGCTAGATAGAGATCCCGGGTCTTCGAAAACCGTGTTCATGGGACATCAAAGGTGGCTTCGTGACGATGACCCGTGGAGGAAACACAAGGATCTGTTCGATGGTGAAACCAAACTCCGAAGACGCCCGCATATGAGGAGCGGCGAGGAAATAGACGGGTTGTTCAAAAATTGGAAAGATTGTCCATTGCCGGGAAAGAAGCAAAAGGCGCCAGAGCCGGGAAAGAAGCGAAAGGCGCCAGAGCCGCTGCTGAAGGTATGGAAAATGAGGTCTGTTTTCTGGGACTTGCCATACTGGAAGATCCACCGTGTGCCTCACAGCCTTGATGCCATGCATATCACGAAGAACGTGTGCGAGAGTCTGCTTGGTACCCTGCTCAACATGCCAGAGAGGACCAAAGATGGGCCAAAAGCAAGGGCAGACTTGAAATCAATGGGCATCAGGCAGGAGCTTCACGCTAATGATGATGATGATGATGATGATGATGATGATGATGATGATGAGGTGAAGCAGGACACAGAAAGTCGTCGCAAAGGCAAAAAGGCCAAGAAGACCGGAAATGACTACCCTCCCGCGTGCTTCACTCTAAGTCAGGAGGAGATCGAGCAGTTTTTCACCTGCCTCGTAGCAGTAAAACTTCCTTACGGTTACGCGGGGAAGATAAGCAGATACCTTGATAGAGGCGAGGGTCCCGATCTTTCGATGAGATGATAACTATCGATTTGGTGGAGATGACTTTGACGATCCGACTACAAACATGCACGACGTTGCGCCTTAGCAATCGCTAAACCAACTTCGGGAGGTTATTGACCACGCTGGAGCACGATCAACCTGACCACGAAGATCTATTCCTGCAAGCAATCGAAGAACAAGCAAGAATATGATTAAGCAATCTGAATATTGCGAGTATGGATGAAGTATTGATAAAAGTGGGGTTTCATAAGCGGTCTTGGTCTGGTCGTTGGACACAAACGAAGTACACGAAGTTGCAGCGATGGCTAACTTTTAACTAAATAAAACCCAAGTCTAAACGATGCCTTAAGGGCTATATTTATAGGGAAAAGAGAGGGGATTTTGTCCACCCTTGGCAAGGTGGGACTAAAACACCTCCTAAGTCGTTTTCCCTACAATATGGACTCTAAAAATAGATTACATGGGCCTGGCCCAAAATAAGGTGGCGCAACACCAATAATAAGCTATGGACGAAATTTATGAAAGGCCATCTTGTATATTTCGTCCACCATCTTGTATGTCATCATGGTGGCTTCAAAGTCCGAAAATCTCCACTTGAACCTTCGTTCTTGTTCTGTTCGCACGCACCTTCATCTCCGTGCTTGACCATGCTCCAATGTCCAACCTTCTTGTCCATGCTAGACACTTCAATTGCAAGCAGCACAAATGTATCTAAGTTAGGCAGCATCATATTCTCATGAACATTAGAAACATTGCCAAGAAACGAAAGTACCTGATAATTTAATTGGCGTATCTGAGCTCTAGCAACTGTTCCAAGAGGTAAAACAATAGGGGATATGGGTGTAACTGTGGTAGCCATGTCCTCATCATCCCCCCCTTCTTGAAAACAAAGCCGTCCTCGGCGTTTCTTAATCTGAAATCTGGCTAACAAAAGAGACAAGGTGTACACGTTGTATATGTATATGTCGTCCATTTTCACTGATCTCAGTTGGGGCACATGTGACACAGTTATACAAGAGCACCCTTCAAAAGTCGTGAAATATAAAGCCAATATATTATCGCAAGAAGTCAAAGGCATGAAAAAATTGCAACTCAATTTGCACATATAAGTGAAGCTCTTATTCATATCAAAAGATTCTCCCAACAATGATGAACCATCACCAAGATTAGAGGTCATATCAAAATGATTAAACATTGGCACAATTATTTTCAAACGTATTTGATCCAAATCTAATTTATTCCCTGATTCACTTGATTCTTTTGCATCAATAGTTAATTCAATGGGTTCACTCAAAATTGTTTGAACACATGGCAAAGTCAAAACATCAACATAGTCCTCTAAAATAGCTGGTGTGATCAACGTTGTGGGTAGCTCACCGCATGGTGCATTTAAATTGACAAGACATTCATCATACTCATGTGGTGGTGGAAGATTAGTACCTTTGTCATTACCTCTTATGATCAACTCAGATGATGTAGGCACTCTCGGTGATGATGTGTCACATGGTGGAGGTGATGTAGTCCTAACAACAACGGATGTGGTTGTCATAGTATGCCTAGTAGTTGAAGGGACAATCGTATCAACTCTTGGAATGTGCATCTCGTGCCTGTTCTCCTTGTGGGCAACACGTCGTTTTATTTCCTGTTCAGCTTTGCAAGCAAGATGAAACAAATGGTCCATAGGATAACACTCTTCATGAATTAGTATCTCCTGAATCTCACGATTTAATCCTTCCCAAAATCTATCCATAAAATATTCTTCACTTTTTTCTAAAGAGGAATGCAGGAAGGTAGTTTGTAAAGTATCATAATATTTCGTTACGGTGTCACTACCTTGTTTCAAATGTTGCAACTTTTTTATCATGTCACGAGTATAATAAGCGGGAACGAATGTATGTCGCATGGCAAGTTTCAAATCATCTCAAGTAGTAGGTATATCATTAGGGTGTAGCCGACAATATTCAATCCACCAAACTATAGCATAACCAGTGAAAGAACCAACCGTAACCTTAACGTTTTTACGTTCATCAAAATTATGGGAAGCAAATATATTATTTATGTCGAATTCCCATTCAATATATAAAGCAGGTCTAAAACGGCCATTAAATGATGGTATAGGAACAATAACCTGATCATGCGCATTTGGATGTTTATGCACCTCTCGTGATCGTTGTGGAATTTGCAAAGGTGGTGGCACGTCTCCCGCGATCGACAAAGCCCATGAATTGACCCTAGCTAGATCCTGTCATGATTAGTAGAAACAAGAAACAAAATCCAAAAATAATGTTCCTATAACTATTAGGATGTGGTGGTAAAACGCTCACAGTAAAGCAAATATCAATGTCTTACAAGTTCTTACCATGCAGCAGGCGATGATCGGCAACCAGCGGTGTCAAGTAACTCCAAAAGTTGGGTAAAGTGATTGCCAGGTGAACGTATGTATACACGGTGTAGAAATATGTGGAGCTGGGATGGCGTTATATATGTGAAAAGAAATGCTACAACCACGTTAATTAATGCAAGTTGAATAATCGCTCAAAGTAGTCGAGTGATGGTTCTAGGCTAGACTGTACTAGAGACGCGAGCCTAAGACATAGACGAGATTTACGATATGCCGCGAACACCAGCCGTATTGTTCTTTTAACCACACCTTTTTTACAGCAACAAGACACGTGGTACAAACCTTTTTTTTTTCTTTTATCAGTTCTCCAAAGAAATCCAACCGAGTGAGGCAACCTCTTTTTTTTTACCACAGCCAAAGTACTACTATGTACTAGTAGTCTATATCACAAGGAACACTGGTTTTTTTTTTACCAAAGTCCCACGTGGCAAACTAGGAAAGTAAAAATATGGAAGCCGATCAAATTTCCCTTTTCCTCTCTCTTCAAACAATCCAGCCGTTTTTTCTCTATTGTTTTAAGTCACCTCGCCAGTAGAACAAAAATCAGATCTGCACCCTCCTGAAATCAAGGATCTGAACCAAGTTTTTTTTTTCGAAATGGAAGGATCTGAACCAACTTACGTAGGCAACAAACACAAATGTCCTTCCAACCGTGAAAACAGGTCAACTCTGGATTTTCCTGTTCTTTTTTTGGCGATTCTTTTCTCTTGCTTAACAAACCAGGAAACTTTCCAAGTAATACCACGTCCTCCTTTTCTTCTTTTATTTTCGCCAAGAAAACTGTCAGAAATTGGAAACCACCAGCCAATTGTTTTTTTTCAACAGAGACAAACGAATCTGAACACCTCTTTTTTCTTTCCTTGCTGCGATCTCCACCCCTCCTGTAATGCAACCTGCTCTTTTTTTATTTAACAACAAACGTGCCACGCAAGGACACCAAATCAGCCACCAAACAATCGGATTGGCACTTCCCTTTTACTTTACTTATTTCCTTTTTTTTTTCTTGGCCGGTCAGAATTGCCTTTTTTTTTCAATCGCTTTGATTTCCTTCCAAATCAAACAAACTAAGGTGGGAGGATCACGTCCAAATCCCAGCAGACCTGATCTCGCTCCCTAAATTGTCTACTTCTTTCCAAACAATACAAGAGATCTTTTTCCTCCTCTACTCCTTTCCAAACTAAGGTGGGAGTAGTATTTTTCTTTTCCGTCCGTCAAACTTTCAAACAGACTAGTTTCCTTTTGTGGCGAATAACAGCAGATTTTTAGGAAAACGAAGCAATCAGAATTAATTCCCTTCTCCTTTGGCCGCACCACACTTGAACTTTTTCTTCTTTTTTTTATGCGCCAATCCAAACCTTCCAAATAAAGCACACCACGTCACCTTTTCCTCTTTCTTTCTTCTTCCCAAGTATTTCTTTCACTTTTTTTTGCGCTGAACACATTTTCCAAAGCAAGCCACGTCCCTCTTTAAATAGAGAGAAACCCAATGCTAGAATTCTCGTACGGGGTAGTACTAAACTTTCCAAACAGATCTACCCCTAAAACTTCCAAAGAATCAGATGTGCACTCTTTTTTTTACTTCCCTTTCTTTCCTCCAAGAGAACTTTCAGAATGTGAAAATAGACAACAAGAGAAAAACACAGCTTTCCCAACCGGTTGTACTTCCTTTTTTTCTTCCAAGCGTGGAAACAACCACCTCTCCTTGATTTATGTCCAGATTTATTTCCTCCTTCCCAAATAAAACAACATATCTCTTTCCTCCTTTAATCTTTCTTGACTTATTCGGATCACCGCTAACAATTCATCGGTCAGTTTTTTTTACTTCCAAAATCCAACGTGGCTGACTAGTACTTTCCAAATAACCCAACCAACGTGGGAGGGAATCACGTCCCAATCCCAACCGATCTGCTCCTCATTTTTTTTCTAACTGATTCGGTCTCTTTCCTTTCCAACCGATCCGAGCTTTCTCTCGCTTCTTCCAATTTTTTTAAAGAAACCGTGAGAGATTGCAACCAGCAATGGATGTGTGCACCTAACCTTTTTTTGGCTTCGGTCTCTACTTGCAAAACGAATCTGCTCTCTCTTTCTTGTAGGATCTTTCCTCAACTTTTTCTCTCCACGAGACGAATGATGCTCCAAGACGGCGATGAACAATGATAATGGATGGATGGTGGTGGTGGCGGTGAACAAAATAAGTGGCAGCGGATGATGACAAGGAACTGGATGATGGTGGTTGTGGAGACAGCATGAACAAAACGTAACTAGAACCCGAAACTCTAAAAGTCTAGACACTGAAAACCAGCAACTCGACACACGATGCAACCAAAATTTCAACCATGCAAAAACTAAGTGATAATAGCGAAAGGCTTAGACTGTCTGGGATACGGATGGACTAATCTAACTCTCTTTTTTTGTGGCTTTTTCTTGGACTCTAGGTATGAAGAACAAATGCAACCTGACAACGAAAAACTGGAAAATCTCACCGAGCAACCTGAAAACTGATACCACTTGATAGAGGCGAGGGTCCCGTTCTTTCGATGAGATGATAACTATCGATTTGGTGGAGACGACTTTGACGATCCGACTACAAACGTGCACGACGTTGCGCCTTAGCAATCGCTAAACCAACTCCGGGAGGTTATTGACCACGCTCGAGCACGATCAACCTGACCACGAAGGTCTATTCCTGCAAGCAATCGAAGAACAAGCAAGAATATGATTAAGCAATCTGAATATTGCGAGTATGGATGAAGTATTGATAAAAGTAGGGTTTCATAAGCGGTCTTGGTCTGGTCGTTGGACACAAACGAAGTACACGAAGTTGCAGCGATGGCTAACTTTTAACTAAATAAAACCCAAGTCTAAACAATGCCTTAAGGGCTATATTTATAGGGAAAAGAGAGGGGATTTTGTCCACCCTTGGCAAGGTGGGACTAAAACACCTCCTAAGTCGTTTTCCCTACAATACGGACTCTAAAAATAGATTACATGGGCCTGGCCCAAAATAAGGTGGCGCAACACCAATAATAAGCTATGGACGAAATTTATGAAAGGTCATCTTGTATATTTCGTCCACCATCTTGTATGTCATCATGGTGGCTTCAAAGTCCAGAAATCTCCATTTGAACCTCCGTTCTTGTTCTGTTCGCACTCACCTTCATCTCCGTGCTTGACCATGCTCCAATGTCCAACCTTCTTGTCCATGCTAGACACTTCAATTGCAAGCAGCACAAATGTATCTAAGTTAGGCAGCATCATATTCTCATGAACATTAGAAACATTACCAAGAAACGAAAGTACCTGATAATTTAATTGGCGTATCTGAGCTCTAGCAACTGTTCCAAGAGGTAAAACAGTAGGGGATATGGGTGTAACTGTGGTAGCCATGTCCTCATCATACCTAGACCCAGCAAAGCAGAAGTTCAGCGGGATGAAGTCTCACGACTGTCACGTGCTGATGACGCAGATACTTCCAGTTGCAATCCGTGGGATCATGGACGCGCACGTCCGTGAAACGCTATTTGGCCTATGCAACTTTTTCGACGTCATCTCTCAGAAGTCGGTTGGCGTGAGGCAACTCAGAAGGCTACAGGAAGAGATCGTGGTGATACTATGCGAGCTTGAGATGTACTTCCCGCCCGCATTCTTCGACGTTATGGTGCATCTGCTGGTCCATATCGTGGAGGATATCATCCAACTCGGGCCGACGTTCCTGCACAGCATGATGTCGTTCGAAAAGATGAATGGTGTCATCAAAGGATACGTTCGTAACATGTCACATCTAGAGGAAAGTATAGCCAGGGGCTTTCTGACCGAAAAGTGCTTCTCCTACTGCACGAATTATCTAGGCATCGAGAACCCCATTGGTCTGCCCGTCAACAGGCACCTCGGCAGGCTCGCTGGATGGGGTCACCGTGAGGGTCGCCGCGAAATGCATGTCGACTTCGAGGGTCGACTCGCCGACTTTGAAAGAGCAAACCTAGTCGCGCTACAACACATAGACGTGGTCGATCCTTGGGTGGCAGAGCACAAAATCTTTATTGAGAAGACGTACAATGACCGAGGCCAAAAGAGGACGGACGGAGATATAATCAAAGAGCACAACTCATGTTTCACGCATTGGTTCAAGCAGAAGCTTCTGTCGTACCCTTTACATGAGGATTCTTCCGCGGAAGAACAACTCATATTCGCCTTGTCACAGGGCGCCGAGCACAACCTGATGACCTATGAGGCGTACGATATCAATGGCTACACATTCTACACCGAGGACAAGGACATGAAGAGCGATGGTTATCAGAACTCCGGGGTAACGATGGAATCCTACACCGGTAACAACAAGGACAAATACTACGGAAGGATCGAGGAGATCTGGGAGCTGAGCTACGCTGGAGAGAAGGTCCCGATGTTCCGTGTCAGATGGGCCAAGAGCGTCCTAAAAGAAGACCGGTATTTCACCACCATGGTTATACCCGAAGCCAAATCCAAGACCACGGGCGCAAAAGTCACCGCGAAAAATGAGCCATGGGTACTGGCTTTCCAGGTGGACCAATGCTTCTTCATTACCGACCCGTCAAAGCCCAGTCGTGTTGTCGTGAGGAGAGGCAAAAGGAAGATCATCGGAATGGATGGAGTAGCCAATGAGCAAGACTTCGACAAGTACGGCGACCCGAAAATCGAACATGACGACGACGATGAAGTAGCAGCATACACCACAAGAAGAAGCAGGACCACCCTACCTAAAGGATGTCCGTTCCATAGAAGAACTCCATTTGCGAAAAAGAAGGGCAAGAAGATTATGAACAGATAGCTAGCTAAGATCGACTGTATTTAAATCGTAGTCTTCATTTCTCGGTTGTATTTCATGGGCACTTTTTGATATCATGAATATTTTTAAATTTCATGGGCACTTTTTGAATTCATGAATATTTTTTCAAATTTGATATTTTTTATATTCAATATAATAAAATATTGAATATTCATGAGGACACTCGATCTTGATCCCCCTCCATCTCGATCTCGATTCCCCCTCCATCTCGATCTCGATCCCACCCGCGCCTCCTCTCCCTCTTCATTTTTTAAAAAATAATAATAAAAAAGTGTAGACTACAATTGTTGTTAAACAACAATTATTACTGTTTTTATAAAAAAATATTACTGTTTCATATTCATATTCATTTTCTAAAAAATTATTACATGCAACAAAAAAATTTACTTATGGCGCACCTCTAGCTGGTGCGCCATTGCTATATATAAAAAAAGATTACTAATGGCGCACCTCTGCCTGGTGCGCCATTGCTATGTAAAAAAAAGATTACTAATGGCGCACCTCTGCCTGGTGCGCCATTGCTATGTAAAAAAAAGATTACTAATGGCGCACCGACCGCCTGGTGCGCCATTGCTATGCAAAAAAAAGATTACTAATGGCGCACCGACCGCAGGTGCACCATTAGTAAGATTCCCCCTAGCTAATTCCCTCCCTCTCGCCAGATCCCCTTCGTCCCTCTCCCTCGCCCCCCTAGCTAACTCCCACCGCTGCCCCGACCCACGCCGCCGCCGCCCTCGCGCCTCTGTCTCTGTCGCCGCCCCCACGCTGCCGCCGCCCCGCGCCTCCGTCTCCGTCGCCGCCCCCGCGCCTCCTCATCGTGGTCAGGTAACCCTCCTCCCCCTGCCTCTCTTCTCCTCTCTTCCTCCTCTCTTCTCCTCTCTTCCTCCTCCCTCTGCCTCTCTTCTCCTCTCTTCCTCCTCTGCCTCTCTTCTCCTCTCTTCCTCCTCTCCTCTCAGGTAACCCGAACTTAATTTTGTGATGGTGCATTAGGAGGATCAGGAGGCAAGTTGCAGTGCTGCAAGTGGCAAGAAGAAGAGCAGCAAGCATTAGATGCTTGCACCCCTGCTCTTATTTGCTTTTGAAGCAAAGTTTTGTTTCCTAGCTGGAATAACACAGTAAAAAAGAAGTGTCTGAACAACCTGTTGCTTTTTGCTGTGAATGTGCAGGTGTTCCTTGGCTGAGGGAGAGGATAGAGGCACGAGGAGGAGAAGAGCACCTGGACCAGAGGTGAGAATGAATGAGCTGGTGTTTAAACCATGGCTAACTTAATTTGTGTTTGGGGTTGGAGCTGGGAAAGAGAGACAGAGGGATAGGAGGGGGGAGGGGAAAGATAAATGTTTATTTTAGGGTTTAATTAGACTCAAGATTCTGGTGTTTAACCCTGTTGTGTTGCTTCTAGAAATAATATAAAAGCTGTGAAAAAGAAATCTATGGAGTTGGCACTTTACATAAGGTTATAGATCATTGTAGTGTCCTAATGTCTAAGACTGTTGCATTGGAGGTTCATCTTGCAAACATATCAGAACTTGCAAACATTTTATTACTTGTTGCATTGGAGGTTCATCTTGTCTTGAGGCAAACAAATCAGCATTGGAGGCTTATCTTTATTACATATCAGAACTTGCAAACAAATCTGTGAAAGACTTGTAAAGTTGCTGGGTTTTGTCTTCGACCATTGTGTCGTGATGAATTTGCAGGTACCCCGAGAGGCCCTTGAGTTTGCCGGAATGTCGATTAACTTCCGTTCCGGCAAATTCGGGTACTCCATATGTCCTATTTTCAGCAAAGGTCATGCTGAAATTTTCCGTGAATTTTAGCATGACTTTGCTAAAAATAGGACATATGGGGTACTTGCGACTAATGCATGGGCCGGGGTATCTTAGTACTTAGTTAAGTAGGATCAACTACCCCGCCATTCTTGCTGCATTAAACCATAGGTGGCAATAGAGCCAAGTGATTAGGCCCTAAACCCTAGATGATAAACCCAACATAGGTGGCAATAGAGCCAAGTGATTAGTGCCAAGTGATTAGGCCCAACCTAGGGTGCCTCGGCATCGATAAACCCTAAATGATGAAAACTTAACTTGGCTTCTATAGGGTGCCTCGGTGCTGATGAGAACCTAAATGATGTACGCTTAGACTTTTAGGGTGCCTCGGCGTCGACAAAACCTAAATGATGAAAGCTTAGGCTTTTAGGGTGCCTCGATGTCAACAAACCCGAAATGATAAAACCTTGGCTTTTAGGGTGCCTCGGTGTCGATAAGAACCTAAATGATGAAAGCTTAGGCTTTTAGGGTGCCTCGGTGTCGACAAACCCTAAATGATAAAAGCTTAGCTTTTAGGATGCCTCGGTGTCGACAAACCCTAAATGATGTAGTTTTGAATTATGAACGTAGGATATGTCGTCATCATCATCGGACGATGAAAGGGACGACGAAAGTCTCCCAGCGGAGTGCGACTGGTGCCACGACGATCGAGGTCTGTGCGACATGCCTCACCTGGACGATGATCGGCGCTTCAGCATTAAGATCGAGGAGACCTTCGAAGTTGAAACGGCACACAACGACGACAAGTGTTATTTTCATAATTAAGCATGACTTCAACTATTTCAACATGTAATTTTCATCTTTTACAATTCGAGTATAGCTTATCCCATGCCATGCAAGACGTTATGTCTTGGAGAGGATGGATTTTGAAGACCATGAAATTTCTGAAACAAAGAAAATTCACCTAAGGACTCATCACTATGTGGACTTTGAAGTAAATCTATATAATTCTGAGAGCATAACCCATTTTGGTTGCAAAAATTGGGAAGCATTTTGCAAGATGTATGGTTTTGATGAGGGTATGCTTATCACCATGGATCTTGGTAATCCTGACATCAAACAAGACAATATGGACATTTAGGTCCTTGTTAATATGCCTCCAGTTCTACCGCTATGTGAGTTTCTCAAACATAGTTATTAGCTAATTTATATTGTTTATTTCAAAATAGTTGACAGCTTATTTCCATTGACAGCTTATTTTTATTGTTCAAAGAATGTGCGGGAGATGGTAGACAAAACCCACTACATCGATGGCTCCGAATTAACAACTTACAAGGAGAAAAATCATCTGGTCGGATTTTGTACTGACATTGAGAATTACATTATCCACAATCAAACTCCTCAACATTATGGTAAATACGTGCCACTAGTGCATGTGTTCAACTACGGTAACTACCATGGAGATACCCTGGTAAGATTTTTACTATTACGGCATCTGTGCATCTTTTGCGTACTTCTAAAACTAGTACATCATTGCTAACTATGAAGTTATTACTATGTTTTTCAACAGATAATCCCAGAGAATTGTGTGCCTCATATGATGTATCAGAAAGGTAGTGTTAATGTTTTGAACATACAGCCAGGTCGTCCTACGAATCTCAACTGTCCATACGAGATTTCTAAAAGAAGTGGAGACATGAAAATCAAAGGATGGAAAAAATGTATGGACAGTCGTAAGGAGCCTCTTGGAAGCAAAAGGAAGCGAAGCGCAAGAATTGGAGACAAGATGTTCTCCATTCTTCATAATGGAGAGTCAGGGTCTATATTGTTTTATGTTATTTTAACTTAAATAGGGTATTTAGGTCCTGCCTAATACTGATGATCATGTGCTAAGAACAATTAAGTAGGGTTGGTTCGATGACTATCAAGATGATGATCGTATGACTTGTTATGAATAACGAGTAGAAGTTGTATGATGATGATTAGTAGGACTTGTTAGGATTAGTATTACTTCCGACAAACTCGATACTCGCGGTCTCGAGACTTGTAATGTTTTATCTTTGTTCGGTCTTTTGAATTCGGAGACTAATATGATGAACTGTATTTGGAGACTAATCTTCTATTGTATTCGATGAATCTGCTGTTGCTGTGTGCTACTGTCTATATTCTGTCAAATAATATATTTTGTAACCTGTGCAAAAATCAGAAAAGTAAAAAAACCTAATATTCATACTAATGGCGCCTCACTAAAGAGTGCGCCATTAGTATGCCAAGTATACTAATGGCGCATCCATCCGCAGTGCGCCATTAGTGTGCCAAAGCATATGATTAAATATGGCCCTGGGAGGCATACTAATGACGCATGGTGTTATATACTACTAATGGTGCACCAGTGATGCGCCATTAGTAAAAAATACTAGTGGCGTGATACTAATGGCGCACTAGTGATGCGCCATTAGTAGGCAAAACTAGTGCGCCATTAGTAGGCTTTTTCCTAGTAGTGTTTGAAATTAGACGGAGAGTACCTTGCCCTGACCACAAATTACACTGCTATAGTGGCTATTATGCTATAATACTAACAAGCCCTCACAGTCATCGACACGGCGTACCTGTGTGTAATGTAAGTGCCTTGGGTTTTGGCGACCCGTGGGCGATGCCCTGCATGTCGCTGCCGCCGCTGCCAAAGCTCGGTCCAGGCCGGGCGAACGCTGGCGATGTTGCCATGTGCGCCGCTCAGGTGTACTATGGCCCTGTTGCGGCCTCGTCCGCCCCGTTGTCGTCCGAGCCGTGCACCCTGGACGGCCCTGCAGTAGCTTTGATCTGGAAGATGCCGAAGGAAAGCCTAGTCTGTGCATGGCGGAAGGAGTCCAATTGCGCTGAGAACCCCAGGGCCTTCGCCAAGGAAAGTGATGGGAAGGCGAACATATACCTGAGTAGTTCTAGATGGTTCGCTGCACTACACCTTAAAGTCGCCGATCCTCCTGATCGGACTACTGCATCAGGTCACCGATCGGGAAAGACGAGGAAAGTGGAGATGATGGCAACACTTGTGCTGGCCATGGTGACTGCGTCAGAGGCCTCAGCAGCGAACCTAAAGGTCGGTGGGGGCGATCATGGGGCTCCCTTTGTGGACGCTGCCCGCCCGAAGCCAACTAATGGGGAACCTACAGAGCCTACGATGGAGAACCTGGGTGCATTCACTGTGGGGAAGGAGGATGAACTTTTGGAGGCAACCGGCCCAGGGGCCGCCGGTAACCTGACGAGGCTGCATGGTGCGCCCCGTCAGCAGCAATGATAGGCCTAAGTTGGAACTACCGAGGAATCGGGGGCGCCTCGACAGTTCGCGATCTCACCGCCCTCGTCCAAAGTCATCGTCCGCAGTTTGTTTTTCTTTGTGAAACTAGGCAGAAAGCAGTTAAAGTTCGTCGTCTTCGCCGTCGTTTGGGTCTTCGAGGTTTCAGTGGAGTTGACAGTAATGGTCAAAGTGGTGGACTAGCTCTATTTTGGAATGACCAATTATCAGTTGAGATTAAAGACCAGAATGAAAGGTTCATTGATGCTTATGTTCGTGCCTCCCCAAGTGACCCTTTGTGGCATCTTACATGTGTGTATGGAGAACCACGTACTGAAAACCGACACCGGATGTGGTCTATCATGTCGGATCTGCGTGCAAGTAGCGACCTTCCGTGGATGTTGCTGGGAGATTTCAACGAAGCTCTTTGGCAGTGTGAGCACATGTCATCCACCCCGCGTCCGGCGAATCAAATCGCGGCCTTTCATGATGTGGTGCAGGACTGTGAGCTCCATGATCTTGGGTTCTCAGGAGCTCCGTTCACTTACGATAATAAGAGGAAAGGCAGGTCTAATGTCAAAGTTAGGCTGGATCGAGCTCTAGCTAATGATCGATGGAGAGATATCTTCTCGGATGCACATGTGGTACACCTTGTGTCTCCATGCTCGGATCACCTCCCGCTTTTAATTCATCTACAAAAAGAAGAACACCCACAGAACCGTTGTCGAGTCAGCCGATATGAAGTTTTTTGGGAACGGGCAGGGGAGTTGCCAGAAATCATCCAAAAGGCTTGGGAAGATACACAGGCGACTGGTGACCTTGCTTCGGTGACGGCTGGCCTGAGTAAAGTAATGGATGACCTGCAATGATGGAGCAAACACGTCGTAAGCTGGAGCAACTAGTGCACTCCAATGGGGATCAGCAGGAAATTAGGAGGCTGTCGGATAGCTTGGATGAACTACTATATAAAGAGGAGCTTCTATGGCTGCAGCGCTCGCGCGTTAGTTGGCTCAAGGACGGTGACCGAAACACGAAGTTCTTCCATAGTCAGTCTGTTCGGAGGGCGCGCAGAAACAAAATAAAAAAGCTCAAAGACGCAGATGGAGTTTGGCAAGCTTCCCCCTCTGTAATGGAATTGATGTCGACATCTTTTTTCAAGGAACTATTTACCAGGGACCCTTCCTTGAATGCTGATGAAATCCTTAATCTGGTGGAACAGAAGGTCACCGAGGATATGAACAAATCCCTATGCCAGGAATTCTCGGAGAAGGAAATATCAGACGCTCTGTTCCAGATAGGCCCCTTGAAGGCACCCGGGCCGGACGGCTTCCCAGCACGCTTCTACCAGCGGAACTGGGCTATTTTGAAGGCAACAGTGGTGGCAGCAGTCAGATTGTTCTTTACAACTGGGAACATGCCACCTGAAACGAATTCCACCGCGATTGTGCTAATCCCAAAAACAGATCAGCCAGAGTCCCTCAAGGACTTCCGTCCCATAAGTTTATGCTCAGTCTTATACAAGATTGTAGCAAAGTGCCTTGTAAATAGACTTTGGCCTATCCTCAGAGATATTATATCCTTGAATCAAAGCGCCTTTGTTCCCGGACGCTTAATCACTGACAATGCACTAGTAGCATTCGAATGCTTTCATACTATTGAGCACTGTAATAAGGAACAAGAAATTTTTTGTGCATACAAGTTGGATCTATCCAAAGCATATGACAGAGTTGACTAGGACTTCCTCAGGAAAATGATGCAAAGGTTGGGTTTTGCTCCCCGATGGGTGGGTTGGATAATGTCCTGTGTGACTTTGGTGAGCTACTCGGTTAATTTCAATGGAACCCTCCTTGATTCATTTGCCCCGTCCAGAGGTCTGCACCAAGGTGATCCGCTCTCGCCGTTCCTGTTCCTTTTTATTGCTAACGGTCTTTCTGCACTTCTACACCGTGAAGCTAGCCAGGGTACTGTCACGCCTCTCAAAGTTTGTCGAAGGGCACCGGGATTTCACATTTGTTATTTGCAGACGACTCCTTGCTCTTTTTTAAGGCGGAGGCGATACAAGCAGCTAGAGTTAAAAGGGTCTTGGAAATATATGCTAAAGGGACGGGCCAAGTGATCAACCCCCACAAGTGCTCAATCTTATTTAGCCCCGCATGCCCGGCCACTGTTCAAGAGGTCATTAAAGGTACACTCCAGATTACTCAGACCACATTTGAGGGGAAGTATCTTGGCCTACCAACACCAGAGGGCAGGATGAACAGAGGTAGATTGAAGAGTTTAGAGGAAAAAATAGCGAAAAATCTCATGGAATGGGGTGACAATTATCTGTCCATGGGAGGGAAGGAAATAAAGATCAAAGCCATTGCCCAAGCCCTCCCTGTCTATATCATGAGTGTGTTTAAACTTCCGGCTGGACTCTGTGAGGAGCTCACAAAAATGATACGCCGATATTGGTGGGGTGCGGAACGCGGTAAAAGGAAAACTCATTGGGTGAGCTGGGACATCATGCTTAGACCAAAAGTGAAGGGAGGAATGCGTTTCAAGGACTTGCGGCTGTTCAATCAGGCCTTATTAGCTTGTCAAGCCTGGCACCTAATCCAATTCCCGGAGAGCTTATGTGCTCAGGTCCTACGGGCTAAATACTACCCTTGTGGTGCTATTACAGACACGGTTTTTACAGGGAATGCCTCTTCGACGTGGCTTGCGATTGAATACGGGCTCGAGTTGGTCAAACAAGGATGCATTTGGCGCGTAGGAAATGGAGCCAATATTCGCATCTGGCGAGATCCCTGGATTCCAAGGGGATCGTCGCTTAGGCCAATCACGCTGAAGGGACGTTGTAGGCTTAGAGCATCTCCAACCGCCGCGCTAAAGCGCCGCGCGTAAAAAACCTGTTTACCGCGCGCGCTGCGGCTGGTTTTGCGCGCCCGCCTGCGCTGGCTCCAGCAGCCACGCTATAACGCAGCGCGCGCGTGCCGCTCCAGCAGAGCGCAAAAATACAGCGCGCGCGACTCGTCGGGCATTTTGCATATATGATATTTTGGACAAAAATGAACATGTGAAATTTGACACAAACAAGTTGATGAATAAAAGTTCATGCCCACAAGTTCAAAATCATGCCCACAAACAGTGAGCTCGCCGGCGCTTCGGAAGCCGTTGCGGCCGTCGAACGCCCTGCAAGCTTCTTTCCCCTCGCCTTCGTGGTGCCGGAGCCGTCCGCCGCCTTGTTTTTCTTCGCGGATGTTTTGCCCTTCTTCGTTCGCGCCGCATTGGGGACCTTCTTCGACGGTGCGGCGGCGGCACGGGACGGCGCCGGCGCGACGCCACCCGGCGCCGTGGTCATCCGCGGCGGCAAGAAGAGGCTGCGCGTGAGGCCGACGCTCGTCGGAGCTCCGGCGGTGGCGACGCCAGCGCTTCCCGCGCTAGGGTTTC
>NC_041382.1:109849477-109856265 GCF_002162155.2 Triticum dicoccoides
GGCGGCGGCGGCGGCTGCGGCGGCGGCGGCGGCGGCGACGACGGCGGCGGCGACAGGGGGTCGCAGCTGTACAGCGGGGTGAGCGGGGCGCCGGTGTGCGCGTCCATGGGTGGGTGGCAGGGCGCCGGCGCCGGCGCGCGCGGGGCGTAGGACGAGGAGAGGAGAGAGTGCGGCGCAAGCGCTCGAGTGTGCCGCGCGCTGTAGCTGGCGCCCGAAATACACTGCGCGGCTATGTGTTTTCGACCGCGCGCCCAACCCGTTATAGCGCGCGCGCCGTTTTTGCGCGCCCGCTCGAGCGACCCGCCGCATTGCGCGCACACTAAAACGGCCTAATTTTACGGCGCGGCGCTAGTTTTGCGCGGCTGTTGGAGATGCTCTTAAATGGGTTGCAGACCTCTTGAATGTTGATGGGTCATGGAACGTTGCACTCATCAGGCAGTACTTCCGCCCTGTTGATGTCACTGAAATCCTCAAGATCAAACCATCCCGGCGTCTGGAGGCTGACACTGTAGCCTGGCACCCAGATAAGCATGGTCGGTTCTCAGTGCGCTCTGCATATAACATGGCAAGGGAGGCGATTATGGCCAAGGACGGCAGCGGCGAATCTAGTGCCAGGCCTAACGGCGCTAGACCTGGCTGGAAGATGCTATGGAACTGTGGAGCACCACCCAAGGTATGTGTTTTCGCCTGGAAAGCTGCTCGAGAAGCGCTAGCAACCCGTGTGAACAAACGACGACGGCACTTGGAGCTGGAGGGAACTTGTGTGATCTGTGGTCAGGAGGCCGAGACTACCCACCATGCTCTGACCCGATGCCCTCACGCCCGGAACCTTTGGTCTGCGATGCGCATGGTTTGGGATCTACCGCCGGATGATGCTCTCCGCCGGGATGAACCTGACTGGCTCTTGCTACTCTTACAACGCCTGAACGAGACTCAGCGCATGCTCCTCCTCATGTTACTTTGGCGAGTGTGGCATGTCAGGAATGAAATTACCCATGATAAACCACTCGTACCCGTCGAAGCGTCCAAGAGGTTCCTGTGCAGCTATGCAGACACGTTGCTAATGATCAAACAAAATCCGCATGGGGACATAGTCAAGGGGAAGCAGACGTTGGTGCTAGCTGAACTCCCGAAACAAACCATCCGTGCTCCTTCCCTCGCTACCTCTGCAAACTGGGTGGCCCCACCAGCTGGCTATGTCAAGCTTAACATTGACGGATCCTTTGTCGCAGCTGACGGATCGGCGGGCGCCGGCATGGTTCTGAGAGACCACACAGGAGCTGTGATCTTCGCCGCTTGCAGGTGGCTCTTCAACTGTCCTGGACCCCTCGAGGCGGAGCTGGCGGCCTGCGAAGAAGGCCTCAAACTGGCGTTGCACTGGTCCAAGGAACCTCTTGAGGTGGAGTCAGACTGTGCCGAACTGATCGCGCTACTGCAATCCGGCACTCTGGACCGGTCCAGCAACATGTTCCAAGTTGCAGAAGTCAGTGCATTGCTCCAAGAGAGGCAAGCTAAAATCAAAAAGATTGGCAGACTACAAAACAAAGCAAGCCATGCTATGGCAGCGATCGGCCGTGGACAACAACGCACTGCGTGTTGGTTAACAAAAGCACCCGAGGAGATTAGCATTTTTATTTCAGAGGATTGTAAAACCTTGATTAATTAATGAAATGTTCTTTTTCCCCGCAAAAAAAAATGTAAGTGCCTTATTTGTATTGGTGCCTTAGTCAATTGTCTCGTCACATGCACCAACATGCCTGAAAAACATTTTCATGTTTGGTTCGTAAAGGAACGTGAATCATACACAAACTATTTATACTTTGAAATTTGACGGAGAGCATTTTAATACGTGCTATTGTGCCTGTTGACCGGGATGTAATTCACACTGCTGCACTAGTTGATAGTCAAAAAATCGCTCCATGTTTGATATATAAAGGGATGTGAATGACTCCTGGACTATTTGTACTTTGAAATTTGACGAAGAGCACTTTACCCAGACCACAAATTGTGCCACTGTAGTGGTGGTATTATGTTGTACTATACTAACAAGTCCTCGCCAATCACCTACGCGTTATACCTATGTATAATGTACGTGACCTATATGTGCAAGTCTGCCGATCGGGTTGTAACTCACATTGCCGCACTAGGTGTCCTGCCAAAAAAAACCGCTCCACGTTTTTTTCCGAAAAGGAGGATTACCCCGACCTTTGCATTAGCATGATGCACACAGCCATATGTATTAATTATTCACTAGAACCTGACAAAATGTATACAAGAATCAACCCAAAGCCACTATTCAGACGAATAAAGTCGCTACACCTACAAGTATATAGATATGCTCTGCCCGCATAGCAAACACAATCTAATCCATTGGACTTAAGACCATCCGCTCTAGGCGTCCCATGACATGCACCGCCTGCGCACGCTCTAGGGTCCGCCGCCGCCATTTTCCGCCATCCCGTCTTCAGGAGGAATCACGGCATAGATCTTGCCAGTCTCATCTGTCGTCGACGACACCAGACATTGCCACCAGCCTACACGCATCGATCAAACCGCGTCCAACTCCGAGACTCCACTGCTCCACGCCGCTGAGACCCACCGTCTTCAATGTGGTCGATGCAACACCGCTCCACCTGTTGGTCTCTCCAGTGAACCTCTGCTCCAAGACGATGTCCCCAGGTGGGAGAACGTCACAAAAGTCTTCGTCATCATCTGATCTAGGAGACCTAGGTCTAGACAATTACTACCTGGAGGAAGAGGGGCACACCATCTACAACTGCCCACGCACCCAAGCGGTACCCACCGTCACATAGCTCTCACGACAACTCCTCGAAGGACATGATGCCATGAGCGTCATTTCCTCCCTACAGATTTCACCAAAGAGACTGTGAGGTGGGAAAAGGTAGGGCGGACCCGAACGACGTCTCCATGAAGAAAAATAGGGGTGTCTTCGCCATTGTGGCCGGCAGGAGCCGACCTGGGAGTTGTCCCAATCCGGATCCCCGTCTCCCGCTCTGTCCCAACCCGGTAACCGGTTAGCAGCAGGGCCATGTCCGGTAAGACAGAGTGCACGCAACGTGGGTTGCAACAAGACGCGGCTCGGTGCCGTTGGCCGCGGGGGCAGCAAGCCGCGGCACCAACCCGCTGGTGAATTACCGGCCATCCGATTTGATCCCCAGCAACCCACCCGCCCCGCCGCGCCACCAGACAGGGAGGCCACTGCCCCTGATTCATGGACGTCCACCCCTGATCGAGAAGGGTTGCGCCAATCCTGCTGCCAAGGCCACCACTGGGACACCGGCCGGCTGCCGCGCCATCGTTGTCCATCAGGCCGCCTTGGTCCAGATCGGCGCCGCCGCGATCCAGATCAGGTTCACACCCTCGAGTTAGGGCATCTCGTGCCACCCTATGACTCGGCATGGGAGGCAATACCTCCGCCGTCACCATCAAACGCATGGGCTTTGCTCGGCGCCGACCATCGGCAAAGGCGGAGGGAAGGGAGGAGAAGGAGGAGGGGACCGGTGGCTGGGGTTGGTGCCCCTTGGTCGCCCGCGCATGGGGTGACGGAGGGGAGGGACGACACGCAGACTATTTATACTTTGAAATAACTTCACGAGAGCATTATACCGTCATCACAAATCCAATCCTTATTATTTGTTATTGTTTATACAAAGACAAGTAACATTGATCGAAGAGAGTACTATTGCGGTACTAGTATGGTATGCTGCTACTAAAACAAGTCGTCACTGGTTGTCAGCATGTTGTATCCATGCATAATGAATGTGGCTATAGCTCACACAGTCACACTCCGCATTACTTCCTCCGTTCCTAAATATTTGTCTTTCTAGAGATTTCAAATGGTCACCACATACGGATGTATATAGATATATTTTAGAGTGTAGATTCACTCATTTTGCTCTGTATGTAGTCACCATTTGAAACCTCTAAAAAGACAAATATTTAGGAACGGATGGAGTAGATGACTAGCCTGAAGAACCTCTAGACGCTAGCATCAGTAAGGACCTCTTTGATTAAAAAATCCAAATGACTTTCGAAGAATTCTAATCCTTGGTTTTTTTTCTACACGGGCTTTTTGATTACAGGATTACAATACTTAGGAGATTTTACTTATGACTTATTTGTGCTGGTTTTCGTAGGAAAATTCCAATCCAACCACATACTCCATTTCTATGTTCTTCTTGTTCTAAAAACCCTGTGAAGACGCGTATATGGATTTCGAAATCTGGCGAGAGCACTTTACCCTGACCAGAGATCATGCATCCTCGTGTTTTGCAGCACTAGCGGAGCGTAATTCACAACAGTTCTATTACAGTGGTAGTACTACTGCTGACACTAATAATGTCTCATGCTCGCTAATTTGCTATAGACAATAGAATGGCATGCATGCACGGGCGCATTTTGGCTGTCCGTGGGCGCGCGTCCCCACGGCGGACGTGCACGTCCCATCTGCTCCGGCCCCGGGCGGCGTGGGAACCCGGGCCGCGCAGGCACAAAAAGGAACGTCGCCGTCCGGCCGGGTCGCCGTCGTGCCGCGTACAGTCCAGCTCGTGCCGTGGGGCGCGCGCGCGAGGCCACCATCGATCCGTTGCTGTCGAGCTGCTGTGGCGTGAATGCGTCCCGGCCCCCTGGCCGGCCGGCCGGCCAGCGCGGGCGTGGCCCGGGAAGCCGTAAAGGGTGTGCGCCCCGCCGCCGGGAGGCACGTACGTACGTACCGACGGTCCTTCTCGCGCGCTAGGCCTAGCCAATCTATCGGTAGATCGCCTAGGATGGTGATGCGCGCGCGGGGGCGTCGCCGTCCCGCGTGCGTTGTCCGCTTGTCCTCCGTATTCAAAGGAGGGGCGGCCGGGCGGGGGCGAGGAGGATCCGATACGTCGCTGGGTGGGATGACGCCGGACGTTTGACGTCGCTGGGTGGGATAACGCCGGCCGGTCCCTGCGTATGGGGTGCTTATACATGCATTTGCTCGTCGTTTTCTAGCTGGGGGCCGGGGGGCGAGATGTACAAGTGCGCCAGTGAGTTAATACGGCCGACGGGGACGTGGGCGATGCTATGCACCACGGCCTATGGACGTCTAGCGACCGACACTGTAGCGAACTATTGTCGGGGATTTTTAGAATTTTGTAGATTATAGCTGAGAGAAAAATGGCTTCTTTGTTTTTTATAGCACACTGGCCGATTGCGATTCTTCCTCTCGGCATTTTGAGAAATTGGTCATCTATTAGTCGAATCAGAGGATTGTATTAACTCCAATTCAAATGAGAATCTATTTCCCGCAAAAAAAATCGTTTTGTACTGGTTGGTCTGCGTCCAGTTGTCTTTTCAGTATACTGCCTATTGTTTTCCTTTATAAATATCAGATATAAGATGCTTTTTGGGTGTCTTCTAAAAAGAATCTATTAAATCTTGATTCGCCCAAGTAAGTTGGCGGGTTGTAGTAATAATAGTAGAGAGGCACGACTTGTGGTTGGAATTGCTCGTGTCGATATTTTCATGTTGTGAAGACAAAAGCAATTCTCGCCAAGGTAGGTTTACAGTTTTTTTAGGAAACTACGGCGGAAAAAGCTGGCCTGAACCGATTTATAATATAAAAGAGTTGTACATATGGCGGGAAAACCATACATGGACAGCGGGAGGGCCAAATATAATCCCTTAAGCTTGAAGGAGGCAAGTGCAAGAGGCATCAGAACATCATTTGAACCAAAGAATCAAGCCATTTGCGCAGCTGCAAAAGACAGAGGCGATAGCTAGCTTCAATCTCATTTCTAAAAATCTTGGCATTGCGACACTTCCATAAATGCCAAAGGGCGGGGATGAGAACCGCCGACCGGACCTTGCAAGGAGGCACGCCGTTCCGAAGATCATGTTACATGCTTGGTTGTTTCCGGTAAGTTGCAGAAAGGGTAAGTATCCGAGAAAGAGAGGGCCCTTCTGAAACGACGCTGGTTATAAAGAGCCTTCCATAGCCAACCAGCCTGATGAACATGCGACAACGATTTGTGGAGTAATTGAGTTGTGAAAGGAACATCCTACAAAAGTCCAAAGGCCGCCAAGTATACTTATTTGGTAGTTAAGGTCTTACCATCAAGTCACAAAACACGATCGTCCAAACATGGCATTTTTAGGGAAATTAGAGCTAGTATAAGGTGCAACAAAACTAGCTCGGGAAATGCGGCATTTGAAAAACGAGCTTGCATGGAAAGAAAAGGTTCTAGGAAAGAACAAAGTAGGCTCAGTGAAGTGGCAAAAAAAGTGGGAAAACGAGACACTAAGGTAAAATCTTCGAACTATACCTATCTAAAGTGGATTTAAGTGTGAGTCATTTTCAAGGCTAGGTCACTATCCTTGTAGGACGAAACATTGTTCCGACACGAGCACACTTGTGCAAGTCTCTTATGTGGTCTAATTTTTTTCCACTACGGTCAATTTACGTGGTTTTTGTAACTTAACTCCTGAAGGCAGAGGCGTAGGCGGGGTTGAGCCACACCCACTAGTAGAAAACAGGGCTTTGGTCCAGGCCGGGTCAGCCCATTAGTCCCGGTTCAGTCCAGAACCGGGACCAATGGGGGCATTGGTCCCGGTTTGTGAGCCCAGGGGGCCGGCCGGGCCACGTGGGCCATTGGTCCCGGTTCATCTGGACCTTTTGGTCCCGGTTGGTGGGATGAACCGAGACCAATGGGCCTCGCTCCTGGCCCACAACCATTGGTCCCGGTTCGTGCCTCAAACCGGGACTAAAGATTAGACCTTTAGTCCCGGTTTGAGGCACGAAC
>NC_041382.1:109856432-109858440 GCF_002162155.2 Triticum dicoccoides
TTTAAAAAAAATAAAAGAAAATGATGGAAATGTCAAAAAAATAAAAGAAAATAAGTTTCCCATGTGATATGTGGTCTAGTTGTTGGGAAAATTTGCAAATGTGAATTTTGACTTTATTTGCAAAATCTCTCTGAAATTTGTAAAAATGGGCATAACTTTTGCATACTAACTCGAATGAAAAAGTTTTTTATATGAAAAATCATCTACTCAAAAAGTTACATCCGAATTTAACGGGGGGAACCCCGTTAAACATTTTCAAAATCCTCAAAAACCTAATAGAAAAAAGTTACAGGGCTTTTAAGATCTAGAGTGAAAAAAATCGAAAAAAAATTCAAACAGTGGGCAAACTGTGGTCAAACAATGGTCAAACTAATTATTCTAGAATATTAGTGTTACTAAATAATTATTTCTGTTATTTCAATTTTGGTCAAATCTGGTCAAACTGTGGTCAAACTGTGGTCAAACAATGGTCAAACTAATTATTCAAGAAATATTAGTGTTACTAAATAATTATTGTTTTTTAAAACAATAGTTTCAAAACAAAACTATGAAATGTGTCACTTCATGCTCAAGCAAAATTCCTGAAGGTTAATAGGATTGACATCTTAGTATTGTCAGGAAAACAACAAAGTGCAGACTTGGAGCGAGGGAGAATAGAACCCGGAAGTTAAGCGTGCTCAGGCTGGGGGAGTGGGAGGATGGATGACCATTCGGGAAGTTAGATGATTTGGAATGATGAGGGGTGATTAGCGGATAAATTGAGAAGTGATGAGGGGTGGTGATTACAGACTAGAGGTTAAAATAATTCAGAAATTTGAAAATAAAAAAAATTCAAAAAAAATCATAAAATTTCCTTTAGTCCCGGTTGGTGTTACCAACCGGGACTAAAGGTGGAGCTCCACATGGCCGCGCCCTTTAGTCCCGGTTCTGGATTGAACCGGGACTAAAGGGATAGGCATTAGTACCGACCCTTTAATCTCGGTTCTAGAACCGGGACTAAAGGCCCTTATGAACCGGGACTGAAGGCTCTTTTTCTACTAGTGACCCCGGTCTAACAACCAATGCTACAGTAGCTGCAATGGCTACCCAGCTACAGTCAGCAAAGGATTTCAGCTACACGCCCCATGTCATGGCCCCTCTTGCCTGGGACCTAGCTACACCACTGCCTGAGAGTACTCGTTGAGACTTTACTATATTGGAGTGTCCATCATAGGTACGAATTATCAGCATGCTAAAAAGGCGATGGTTAGTTGAAGAGCCTTCCGCGGTCATGCAACCAGCAGAACATGTGCCAACAATAGTTGAGTAATTTCTCCAAGTTGGAGTTCTAAATGTAACATCCTGCAGAAGTTCAAGGACAGACGAGTATGTGGATTTAGTGGTAAAGGTCATACCATCGAGTCATAAAACACGAACATCCCTATATTGCATATTTTTGAAAACCTAAGCAAACAAGGTGCAGCAGAATATGCGCCAACAATAATTGGGTAATTTCTTCAAGTTGGAGTTCTAAATGTAACATCCTGCAAAAGTTCAAGGACAGACGAGTATGTGGATTTAGTGGTTAAGGTCATACCATCGAGTCATGAAACACAAACATCCCTATATTGCATATTTGTGAAAACCTAAGCAAACAAGGCGCTAAACTAGCGCAAAAAACAGCAGCGTTTGAAATACGAGGTTGCAAAGGGGACGGAAAGCTTCGAGGAAGAGCAAACTAAAGCAGCTCTACTGTTAGACTTAGTGAAGTGAGAAAAACAAGAGGCTGAGGTAGAATCTTCCAACAAAACCTACTTGAAGTAGGTTTAAGTGTGAAGCATTCTTGAAGGCTAAACTGTCATTCTTCTAGGGCGAAATATTTGCCCCAAGCGACACGACATTGAATAGGTGCGTGTCTATTATGTAACCTAACTTTCTTTTTCCATTACGGTCATCGTACGTTATTTTTGTAACAAGTCCAGTGGGTATTTTGTTGCAATCTTTACTAAATTGGGACGCTCACAGGTGT
>NC_041382.1:109858785-109862966 GCF_002162155.2 Triticum dicoccoides
CTTGGGTGAGGAATAGTTATTCTTCATCCCGTCTCTATTTTGACGTCAATGCACCGTATTTTTAGGTTTCATAAATTTTGTCCTATTTCATACGTAAAAGAGAACGTAAGAAAATATATACTCATCGTAAAAAATATTTTATGTTATGTAAAGTTACGAACGTAAAAACATACATAAAAATGCGATATTTTTGGTCTTATAACCTATTTTTTTGTTTTCTTATACCAAATCTTATGTAGTGAATCAATATGAATGTAACTATTTGTATTCCGGACGTAATTTGTTTATGAAGCGATCGTAAGATTACCTCGGGTGAAAAATAACTTATTCTGCACTCTGGTTGAAGAATAACTTATAGGATGGCTGTTTGGGGCACCTAGGTGCCCAGGCACCTTGCTACATGTCGCTTGATTGCATCGTGATTGTGTTCAGATGATGGGTATATGGGTTATTGGGTTTGATCCGTTAACACATGAGATTATATTTTTAATGTATATCTTTATCAAAAAAAACTTTCCATACTTGTTTGCATGGCTCTGATGCGTATTAATTGTGTCAATGGATTACCTTCCATAGACGTTTTCATGGCGTGCCTCACATGGAAATAGCCAAATCTGATTATTTAATGTCCGTCATCAATTCTCCATTAGTGAGATCAAGTAATTAAAAAGCTTACATAATATTGCGGTGTAAAATATAGTAACAACTTCAAACACTGCGTATGTAGGGATTTTTTTTGCAGATTGTATGTAGGGATTTTTAACTGAGTATATACTCATTCGATTTTTTTTGTACATATATATATCCCAATACTCTACAGCTACATACCCAGGCGTGAAATATATGAAGGTATTATACCCAAATAATATGTAGGTATTATACCTTATTGTTTTTTGAAGTACATAGTCAAAAAATAAAATGTGTATGCGAAATTGAAATATATGCGTACATACCCCAATATTTTTCTACAACTATATACCTATTCTCTACAATTACATACCCAATAATACATAGGTATTATACCTAATTATTTTTGCATATTTCGCTACATACCCCCGTGTGAAATATATGAGTACATACTTTAATAATATGTGGTATTATACTCAATTATTTTTTGAAGTACATAGTCATAATTAAGTGGGTATGATACCCAACTGTTTTATGTATATATGTCCACGTGAATGTGTGGGCGGCATACATTTTTTTGTATATACTCGCAAATACATGATCTGTCTTCTATCTGGAAAGGTATGAGAGAAAAAAACAATAAAAGGAAATGCTTCATGTTGTTTCATAGATGGAATGTCTTGCATGCAAATAGATTAGGAAAGGAAATAAAAGTTGTACTAACGAGTTGGACCCGATCAAGGTGCCGATGCACCTAGGTGTCCCATATAATTTACCTATATATACTAGTAGAATGCCCGTGCATTACCACGGGCATTTGAAATACTTTGCTGGAGTTATATATAAATATAATGCAAGTTAGATTTCAGAAGTAAAGAACAAAAGTATTGATTGAAATAATGAACTACATAACATATTGCAGGTTTTAAAATTAAGATCTATCGATGAACAAAAAGTATTTTGTTTCATCAGTCAAAATAATGTGGAATATAATGAAAAGGCAACAATCTTTGTATGTTGCATCCTTCGTCCAGAAATAACTGTCGCTCAAACGGATGTATTTATTTAAAAAATGATACACATGCCGGTTAAAAAATGATACACATGTCTAAAAGAAGGGCAGAAGATTTTTTTTCAATAACATTCCAAAAGTATTCATCTCACCACTTACCAAATGACAACGAAAATTAGAATTTCGGACTCAATTCACAAGTCTGTGCACATCTTGCGATCCCCGCACACAAAACCAACAAATAAACAACTGTGATCAAACAAAGAGGATCAAGGAAAACATATCCAGCACTCACAAAACTAAAGATGTGTTTTGTTGTAATAATATCATATGATGGAAAATTGGGGAAATTTACAAGATTAGTATATGATTTGAAAACATGGGATATTTACAAGATATAGTATACAGTTTGAAACAGGGGATATCTACAAGATATCGTAAATGAGACAAAACAGTAGTAGTCACTCCAACAGTAAGGTTCAGAAAAAGGGCGGCCAATGGTTGATCGATGTGTACTCACTGAGAACCTTTTATTCATGTTCTGGGAAGTATGCTCCTGATGCAGGAGAGTCCAAAGCAAGACAATACTCCATTTTCTCATAAGCATCTTCAAAGAAGTGAGTTGAAACTAGGTGTGTTCTCCCTTGAACAGTAACCACAAGGTAATCTCCAAAATATCATGCAGATAGGCTTGAATCAACAGTTGCGGACTTGAAGTTAAAGCAACAAGAAATAAATAAACAGATCTCATAATAATCGGTGCAACAAGGCACTGCAAATATGAAAATAAATAATAATAAAGTATAAGGGAATGGACACTACATTAGAACCACTTTCAGCTTTATTCATTGTTGATTATAGCATTTTTCAACAATACGCTTAAGAACAATCAGCAAGAAGTCGCTCCAAAAGGGGCAAATCAGGATTAACCATGTGCTTTGTCTATCATTTAGGGAGAATCAAGACATTTTGTATAGCACATAAAGAAATAACATACACGTGCAAGTACATACTGAAATAGTGTGTTCATGTACTTCATCTTGTACAGCATGAGTAACATCACTATTTCTTAGAAGGATAGCATTTCTATAGAACCGAAACTTATATCCAACAAAATTTAAATGGTGCAAGCAAGTGCTACAACAAGTAACTAAGGCCCTGTTCGGATCCTCTCCGCTCCACAACTGCAGCACCCGGAGCGGAGGGAGCGCCAACACAATTGCAGGGAGTGGCTCAAACTGAGCTCCTCCCGCGGAGCGGAGTTTCGGCACATTTCTGTATGTTAGGAAACTCAAATAAGATAACGGTGCATAAAAGTTATAAAAAAATTGATACTACTGCCAATCAACATCACATAAAGCTAAAAATTTCTAAGGTATTGGAAGCATTAGTGCAGAACTTTGGGGTTTAAATATAGCAGCTAATATTTTACAGAATATATCGAAATCTTTGGGCCATGTCATGCACAAAATTTCACTACTAGAAAAAGGGCTGCTAGTGGCGCACCTATTTTCGCTACTAATGACTCACTACTGGTGCGCCACTAGCATCATGCCATTAGAATTTTTTTCTAATGGCGCACCTGTGGTGTGCCATTAGAATCTGATATACTAATGGCGCACCACATAGAAGTGCGCCATTAGTGCAGAACTTTGGGGTTTAAATATAGCAGCTAATATTTTACAGAATATATCGAAATCTTTGGGCCATGTCATGCACAAAATTTCACTACTAGAAAAAGGGCTGCTAGTGGCGCACCTATTTTCGCTACTAATGACCCACTACTGGTGCGCCACTAGCATCACGCCATTAGAATTTTTTTCTAATGGCGCACCTGTGGTGTGCCATTAGAATCTGATATACTAATGGCGCACCACATAGAAGTGCGCCATTAGTAACAATTATTTTTCAGATTTTTTTTAATTTTTTCAAAAAAATTCAATTTTTTTTCATTTTTGTCTTAATCTCAAATCGCAATCAATCATTAAACTTCCTGAAAGGTCACCCATCCTCACACTACTCCAACCCAAGCACGCTTAACTTCAGAGTTCTATCCAACCCCAGCAACAGCTCACTTCACAGGCACTTGTTGATATATCTAGCATATCAATCCTATTATACCTTGTTGATGTCTAGGACTTTGTTCATGTTCATGACTATGATGAAATTTTGAAAAATATTTCAAACTTCCCGGTCATATTACGTATCATTTTTTGAAAAAAAATTCAAAACCTTTTTTTTTGAATTTTTTTGCCTCTAGATCTTGAAAGCCCCATAACTTTTTTTGTGTTAGGTTTTTGAGGATTTTGAAAATGTTTAAGGGGTTCCCCCAGTTAAATTTGGATGTAACTTTTCGAGTAGATGATTTTTCATATATAAAACTTTTTAATCCGAATTCGTATGCAAAAGTTATGCCCATTTTACAAATTTCCAGAGAGATTTTGCAAATAAAGTCGAAATTTATATTTGTAAATTTTCCCAACAACTAGACCACATATCACATGGCAAACTTATTTTCTGTTTTTTGACATTTTTATCATTT
>NC_041382.1:109863450-109866810 GCF_002162155.2 Triticum dicoccoides
GCGCCACACCCACGGTGCGCCATTAGTAACAAATTTTGTTTTTTTTTAAAACTTCTAATGGCGCACCGCACACCAGGTGCGCCATTAGTAATATATTACTAATGGCGTACCTGTATGTGGTGCGCCATTGCTATATTCTAATGGCGCACCACACACGTGGTGCACCATTAGTGTCCATTTCATCTATAGTCGTTTTCCTAGTAGTGAAACAAACATGAATTAGTTGAGTTTTCTATATAAAGTAACTATACTACTACTGAGCATGTATATTTGTCGATGGATTCATAATTCTTAATTCAGACATTATAGGCATGGATTCATGAAGACCACAGATGTCATATCATAGTAGAAATCAACACCGTTAAAGGGCAGTTGTATGCTATTAAATTGAAGAGAAGTGCCTGTAGAGAAATCATCATGACATAACCGTGGAAGCTAGTGTCGGTGCTCATGGTGGAAATCAAGCAAGGGCTCAAGGTAATCATGTCGCGGAACAAAAATCGAAGACAAGTGTCTGTGGAGAAACTGTTATTCAACATCAGAGCCCACACTACAAGATTGTGTGTATTATGGTCATGTATTGTCGGCCCAGGGCATTCAAACTGCCATCCTAGAGAATAGTTAATTGCCCTGTGTGTTGCAATGGGGGCATACCTATTTCAGTAGTTCAACATCAATCACGTCTACCATATGCATTTAAGGTCCTCGTGCACGATAAAACAGTTCTATTTTCTTCATATTCTTCTTTCAAGCACCCCCCCCCCCTCTCCTGTCCCCTTCCCCTCTATTCTCTAGTAATTGTGCACAAACAATCAAGAGAAAATAATAAAATATCTAAAGAAAATAAGTTGTAACCTAAAAATTGTTTGCATCCATCCAACCAAAGAATTTAATTACATGTAGTACCTTACATAAAAACTTCACGATCCACTGAACCATCTACAAGATGCCAATCGCGATCGAGAAACTCCTTGAGGCACCATTCATGCACCCTCGGCCACCTACTCCTCCTCTAACCCAATGATTCAGCCTTGAGGAACACGCGAGCCACCAGCCAGACCCAGGCGCCACTTCAGTACGTGCATTTCCCATGCCGTCAGATGTGTCGTCGGCCGCACAACCATTGTCCCTGCCACAGGCCACTGCCACCGCTATGACTACCATTCCTTTGAGGCCCCCTCTCCCTAGTCGAGTTCCAAGAGATAACCACTGAAGTCGCCGCCCAGCCACACCAAAAAATTTCTAAGTAACAAGTGTTACGATGGTGTCATGTTATTTTAGTAAAATGTTAGCCATACATATTTACGAGGAAATTTGTGTGCCTATCTGGAAAATGCCTATACACAATAAATCAAAACTACTTCAGACTTGATGATTTGAACATACATGGAGAATGATTTAAGAGTTCAGTGTCAGTAAATTTGTTTTTTCTTCTTCACATTCTCAGTAACAAATAGATCTCAATGAGGTACTTCTTGTTCATGATGATCAATTGTATTTTACATATGAAGGGAATTTACTTGGCCAATCATTAATGTAGTGAAAATGCAATAAATAAATAAATAAAAACTTCAGTTTAGCGAAGGAATTATGAATGGTGCTGATTACACCACATATATCACCGTGCATACTTTTTTGTAACCGCCACAATTAGGAGGTAATGAGCTACATACCAGGTTGAAGCTCCATACACATCCAAGGAATAAGGCCAACACAGTGATCTTTATTCAGCAAGTGCACATAGTCCATCAGAGTTGTTACCTGCTCTTGACATGGCACCATTCTCCAGTTACAGATGATGTAACATGTACTTGTTTACCAAAAACAATCATTCATTGGCACATGGAACTGCAATGCACACACATCTTAGATCACTTTCAACTGAATCTCGGGTCTGGAAATTATGTACAGATGCGAATTGGTGGCACGTTCTTCTCCTTTTTTTTTCTTTTCTGACGGGTTCCATCTATGCATCTGGACCATGCACCATCTACCATAATCCTGCCTTAAATTAATAAGCATGTGCACGCACAACCCATTCGTGCCACTGATAGTCTTGTGATGACCCTGAACCTAGTAAGTATGAAAAAGGAAAACATGTGAAGAATTTCTTAGTGATATAGAAGAGAAGAAATATATACATCATGCTCTTCCACGGTCTAATCAAAACAGAAAATAGTATTGGTAACCCACAATAGGATCCCTTCAATTAACGGTACCATTTCTCAAAAGTGAGCTTCCAAATTATCAACGAGAGCCTCGAGAGGAGATTGCAAGAAAATCGCATATTTGATCTCCAAACACTCCTGCTCAATAAGTTCATTCATCTGCTGATAACAGTAGGGCATGTAGTTGAGATACGGGCTCAATGTGTAGTCCATCAGATACTTGGGTAACATTGGTTTGCTATTCTTTGATTGAATATTCAGTAATATTTTTGTCATTCAGACCTTCACTTCTTGATACGATGCTGATACACTCAGTATTTTTTTTTATTTTTTTTTTGTCATTCAGACCTTCACTTACGATGCTGATACACTGTTATGCTGATAGTTTGAATGAATTCTACCCTTCCCACAAGTCTGCAAAGGCAACCTAAGCCACAACTGCTTATTGGCCAGGCCTTGCAAAGATCATACATACAACTCTACCGACGACAGATGATCTCATGAGAGGAGGAAGACGAAGAACACATGCCTGCAAGGGTACATGAGATGCCAAGACGATCTCGAGCGCCACCTCCTAATCGAATCGCGGATGGTGGTCTCAGATCGAGCAGGTGGACATGGAGACAGAAGGCAGCGTCTGGTCATGAAATCGAGGGAGGTGGACGGAGCCTCAAGTCACCATTGCCTAGACCGCGCTGAGACCACCATAAGCATTCGCTTCCAGAGCCCACGATTTGCGCGGCCTCGTCCCACACTTCCTTTCGGTGGTCTCCCTCCCGCCTACCTCAACTTTAACAACCTTGCGTGGCCATCCATCTGCACAGCAACCATGACAATGAGAAGGGGAGAAGAGGTGGCCTGCGAGGCTGCGACACAGCGTCCCAGTAGGAGGAGGTCCTTCGGGGAACTCCAGACGAGGAGGCCAACGAGCCACGACCGAGGGCGAAGATGAAAAGCATCATGAGAAGGAAGGAGGGATCTTGTGTATGGATTTCGATTACCAATTACCAAATCCAGTTACGGTGATTGATCTATATTGATTCGATTGAATCAACACTTACCATGAGGATGCGGTCGATAAAAGGAAACAAAAGACCGTCCAGGGGGCTTCGATCGGGGAGCCTCTATCGGTGGTGGAAGGCTGGGTACGAGCGAACGAAACGACGTACAGACTGAGACATTAGGAGTAGAT
>NC_041382.1:109867033-109867667 GCF_002162155.2 Triticum dicoccoides
GGTTCTTCGAGCTGGCGACGTGTGGTGTGCCCAACCGCCGCCATGCGTCACACGATGGGTGCACCCACCACGAAATAACTTTTTCTAAATTCCAACACACATTTTTGGGCCTTTTAAAAAAATGGATTTTTCTTGTTTTTTCTATGTTTTCATGAATAAGAAAAAATGTTTCCATGTGTGAAGCTTCATGTGAAAAAAAGCACGATTGTGCAGCACAATTGTGCTTCTGGTTTTGGGGGTTTCCTTTTTTTTGTTTTTGCGATTTCCCTTTTTTTTATTTCCAATTTGTTTGTTTTAGTCTTTTTTAGGGAGGGGGGGAGTATGTCCAAACCTATTAACATGGGATCTAGTTTCAAAGAACTCGACGCGAGAAATGCAGTTGTAAAAATGGTTCATGATTTGGACACCTATTTAGAATAATAATAAAGTCTTCTATAGTTATTGGCATATTACTCCCATCAGTGAGAATTGTATACGTAGGAGAGAACCTTGCGCACATTTCAAAAGATAAAATGTTTTGGAAAAACGAATGAACGAAAAAGCACAAAACTCCCGGTTTACAACAAGAGTCACATATTCTGCAAGCCATTTGTCAACACAGGAGGAGTGTGAATGACCTTTGCAAAGAATACCT
>NC_041382.1:109867867-109940927 GCF_002162155.2 Triticum dicoccoides
TTTTTTCCTTTTGTTTTTTCATAAGGTTTTCTTTGTTTTTTGTTTGGTTTTCTTTTTCCTTCCCCATTTTTCGTTTTTGTTTTGTTTTTTCTTATGTTTATTTACGCTTTCACACTACGTTTTCGTATATGTCCAAAACATTTTTTTAGTAAGAGATCAACATTTTTTGTATACACGTTCAACATTGTCCGAATGCTTATTCAACATTTTTTAAATAGTTGTTCAACATTTTAATACTTATTCAACATTTTTCAAATATTTGTTCAACATTTTTTTTCATACTTATTCAACATTTTTCAAATACTTGTTCAATATTTTTTCATGCTTATTCAACATTTTTAATACTTACCTAACATTTTCAAATACTTGTTCAACATTTTGCATATACTCGTTCAACATTTTTTAAATACTTGTTCAACATTTTTAATATTTTTTCAACTTTTTCAAATGTTTTTATAGAGTGTTTTTTTAATATATATATTTAGAATATTTTAAAGTATAAAAAAGTAAACAAAAAAGGAAAACAGAAAACAGAAAGAAAAAAGGAAAAAGGATTCGATCACATGCCATCAAAATGCTAACCACTCGACCAACTAAATGCTAGTAACTATTTACAGCGCGAACCTTTTCAGAATAGAAATGTTGACGCGCTATTTATTGCACATTACATTGTAACGTTTATATTTTTCAATTATTTAAAAACATGTTTACAGATTTCAAATGAAGTTCACAAACATGCAAAAAAAGTTCGCGTATTCAAAAAAGAGTTCACCAAATCAAAAAATATCATGAATTCAAAAGAAGTTACCTTTTTAAAATGTTCTACGCAAACTCGAAAATAGTTTATCAATTGGGAAAAAAACACAAAACAGAAAAAAATCATGAGTTTGAAATAAGTTCATTAATTTTGAAAGAAAAGTTCATCGATTTGAAAAAAAATCATTGAATTTGGAAAAAGTTCATCAAAAAATGAAAAGTAGTTCATTGATTTCAAGAAAAACGTTCATTGATTTTGAAAAAGGTTTATCGAATTTGAAAAAAGTTCATCAAATTTAAAAAAAAGCTCATCATTTCAAAACAAATCATCAAATAAGGAAGAACAGAAAAAGAAAAGGGAAAAAAAGGAAAGAAGAAACAAGAAAATAAGGGAAAAGATGCAACCTATCAATTCCGCCGGGGGGTTACGCAGTTTACCACGAAATAGGAGGTCGCTTGTTCAGTTCTCCCCGGGCGCGCCATTTTTTGTGGCTTAAAAAGCCGAATGACAAAAGGGGAGTTGGGCCGGCCCAAGGCAGGGAATGGAGAGAGCTGGACGACGACGATCTGCTAATAGCTGGGCCAGTTAACCTGAGCGGCAGAAGCCGATTTGAAAGTTTTTGTAACGTTTAACCGGTTCAAGTCTAACGGGCTCTTAATTTGTAGGATTGTTATTTTGACCCGCAAACAGTAGAAAAGTAGTTTCAAGGTATATTTTTCATATAATTATAGATAGTATGTTACAAAGTGGCGGGAGAAAAAAAGAAGGAAAAAAGAAAAGTCAGAAAAAGTATTTTAACCAGTGCCTGCTCTGGGGATGAAAAACATGATTTAAAAATGGGTATGGCTAGGTCTCAGTCGACTGAGACTTAACCAAGTAGTCATGTGACATAACATGTAAAAAAGAAAGAAGAAATAATGCGCAGATCTCACTGTAAAATCTCATAATATAGCATCGACTGAGACATAACAAAGTTTGAATCCACTAAAACTTAGCAAGACTGTTTAAACATTGTTATCTATCCACTGGTGAATAGGTGGTTGAAGATTCACAAAAGAGGTGCTCCGAGGAGGCCGGTGTGATGACTTGCTTCATGTTGCTACGATGCGACGATGGGCGTCTTTCTTTCAACTTTGTTGCCTTTGGTTTGAATGGAATTATTCACGTTGGAATAACCAATGGCGAGACGAGTCTAATACTCCCTCCGGTCTTTTTTACTCTGCACATTGGATTTGCCGAAAGTCAAACTTTGCTAAGTTTGACTAAATTTATATTAGAAACTATTAGCATCTATAATATGTAATAAATATAATATAAAAATATATTCCAAGATGAATCTAATGATATTGGTGTTGTTATGTGAATGTCTATAATTTTTTGTATAAGCTTGGTCAAAGTTGGATGAGATTGACTTCGGTCAAACCTAATATGCAGAGTAAAAAGGACCGGAGGGAGTACGAACCCCGCGTCGCTCCCAAGTGGCGGGGCTCAGGCAGAACCCTAGAGCCGCCGCCTCCTCCTCCACCCCCGCTCCCCCTCTGCTGCCGCTGAAGGATGCTGTCAATCAAAGGCTGCCTAACTCACAGCGGTGGCGGGCTCTCATCCCCGAGCGCGACTGGTAGCAGCGGGGGCCTCTTCCTTCTCGCGTGGCGGGATCTCCAGCTGGAGTTTCATGGCGGCCCTGGACGGCGCAGCTCGTCAGACGGAGCTGGACGCCGGGGCGGTGGCCCCGAACTTCTTCGACGACATGGGCGACCGCTGTGGCCACATGAGCGGCATGGCGCCTGGTTCAAGGGTTGTGCTGCAGCCCAACATCTCATCTCCGTGTCGTGCGGGTGTGTCGCGGCGGTGCCCGCTGAGTTCTTTAGCCTGCTGATCAGGAGCCGGCAGGCGGCTGTGTAGGGGCCTGCCCATCTGCCTAATAAAGGAGGTGGTCCTAGGACTCTTCTTGTGTCAAGATAGTGTTCTGCTTGATGCCTATCCTCATTGATCTGGCCAGTGACAATTTCCAGAAGGCTGCGCCGGCAATCTCCATTGGGCGCCTGAAGCATGTAGGTTGCTAGATCAAATGGGGTCGGTCGTGTGAACCCATATTTCTGGTCGTGCGGCTTCAATAGGGAGTGACGCGAAGCTTCACTGTCTGTTGCCATCATGGGACATGTCGGTGTTTTGATTTCCATGATGAAGATAGTGGCGGAGAATGTCATGGCGGCTAAGGTCTGAGGTCTAGTAATGGCGGACTCTTTGAGGCGATGAGGAGTTCGCTTGGTGTTTCCTGACTTATAGCAGCGGCATCGGCAAGCAGAGGTGGCAGTACAGGAGGAGTACATAGTCTTATCTTTCAGAGTGGAAATCCAAGGTCTGGCCTTAAGTGGTAGTGTCTGGCAATGGCCTTGCTGAACGCATTGTTTTGAGAGCGTTGACTTTCTCCAGGGTGAAAACCTGAGATCTATGATCGGGTGGTGACGGTGCTTGTGCACTGTTTTCTTTTTGGAAGTGTCGCTTTTGGAGAGTTTGGACTCCGGGTGTTGTCTTCGAGTGGCTTGTGTTGCAGCTACATGGTTTTGATCACCGTAGTGGGATCTTTTGTTTTCTTTCTTCTTCTTCTTCCTTTTTGTTGTAGGGTTGTGTGCATTCGTAATGTCTGTAGGACATTTCGTTGTTGCAGAGGCTAGGTGTAATTGCTATCTTTGTGATATTAATATTTTTTTCTTTGTCGAAAAAGTTGCCTCTTGTTTTTCTTTCTTAATTTGCTATCTCATTATGTTGGTAGGTTAGCACGCTCGTGTGCGCGTGTGTGTGGGTGGGGGGGGGGCAGTGTTGGTTATGGCTTTATGTTCGCAGTAGTGATTTGTTAGGTTGTTCTGAACCATATTATTTTCTATAATGAAAATCGGAGGGAGGGGGGCCTTCTTATGATAAAAAATTCAGTAGCGAAATGAGTATGCATGCTTTTCTTTAATATTGAACTGAAGCAACTTGAAGTCTTCCAGTATCTCTAGGCCTGAAGGGTTGGCTGTTGAGCTTTGTACACTTGGCCATTCTGTTGGGTCCATATGTTCCAACACCCTAATATAACAATTTCCATGTTTGAAAGCCTTCGGTATAGGTGATCAGCTGCTAGCATAGTTTCTTCATAAACAGAGGTGCCTCTCCTTTTGTTGGGAATCAAGGAATTCCAACACTCCTGAGCAAAGATGCAGTCCCATAGCAAATGCATTGTAGATTCCTCGGCATTTTGGTTGCAGTTAGGGTAGAATGGATTATCCAAGTGCATGCCTTTTCTCTTCAACAGGGATCTAGTGTCTAAGGGCATGTACAATCGTTCCGACGCTGGGTGTCTGTAAAACTTCTCCATGTCACCTATAGACATCGTAACAGACAACCTATACAACAGGGAGTCTATTTGACGGTCACTAATCACCAAATTTCACGGGAAAGGAGAGAGGTGGTTTCCGTGGAAGATGGGATCCCATTCCCATCCCACGATGCTCTCGGTACAACGGAAAATAGACTGTCGCTAATCAGCAATTTTCAAGCTAATAGACCATCGTTATCTCTACCGACAAACTATGTCTTTTTTTTCTTCTCTCTCCCCCACATCTGTTGGAAATATGAGCAATTTACCAAATGGTTTTATTAACAGAAATACTAGATAAAGCATGACTAATATAGAAGAGATAAAACAAGTCATGCGTTCTGACAGAGAGAAGGTAAATAGCTTCTGCATATATGAACCGTAGCCTATCATATCTAAAGCAGACAGTATAGCAAGTAGCATATATGAAGTAGAACCTAACATGTGTAGGACAAGGACTAGAACAAGGAACTGCGGCAGAACCTTTAACAGGAAAGACAAGAACACGTACGGGACAGCAGCAGCAGAAGCGCTGGACTTGGGGTCGGTGTCCTCGCCTGCCATGTCGTCGAGGAGGTCGTGGACGTCGGAGAAGAAGTCGTCGTCGAGGAAGTAGTCGTCGGCGACCGGATCGTCCGTGATGAAGCAGCCAGTAGTAGCGCTGAGCGCTCCCCAAAAACCTTATCACCCTTCTCCCGTACAGGACTCAAAAGGTGCTATTTCGGAGGCCTACTTTCCCGACCTGCGGTGCACGCCGCAAGCCGGGATGGGGAAGATCGTAGCAGCAGCGCAGTGCTCAGGAACTTTGTGGCGAGAGGAAGGGGATCTTCTAGTGTGTCACTCTGGAGAGGAGCGACCTCTCTTATATAGGCACATGAGAAGGACGAAGAGGCCGCGGCGGGAGGTGAAGCAACGAAGGGAGACGAAGCGAACAGGCAGCGGTCGAAGAGGCGCGCCGTTCGAATTCATTGTCCACTACAGAAAAACGTTTCAACTCCCACGTGACCTTTCGTATACCCGTCGTGCGTGGCAAAAATTTAGACATCGGCTCGGCTCATTCCCACAACCCGCGGCGTGACGAGGCATGGCGTGGCGGGCGGCGGAGGAGGAGCGCGCGTGGATGTCCCTCTTGTTCTCATGCTCATACATGTGGGGAAAGAACCTCCCTTATAAAGAGGTCCAACTCCCTCTAAACTAGCAATGTGGGACTAAACTTTTGTTCCACCTCTTGCCTTGCACAAATGGGCTGCGTGGCCTCTAGGATTTATTAGGAATTTCTGAAACTGCTATTGGGCTAGGCCCAAAATAGACAAAATTCCAGCAATCCCCCACCAGATCCCAGAGGCACACAAAAAATTGCCTTTGGTTCCAAAACACTGTTTTATATACCGATACTGCAGTGGAGACTGTTAAGTTGAACTTCCACCTAGAACTCTATGCTACACTAGTAAGCAACTTGAACAGTGGACTGGGCCTTGAACTGCAAGTTTTCTGCGAATCTAGCTTCACATAAAGCCTTGACCGATACGTGGCTACCATGGGTCTTCCCCGCGGGTGGAGCTTATGCGTCATACTCCGTGACCTTTCATGAGTTTACTAGAGAGAACCCTACTCTCATAGATTGCGACGTTTGACAATCAGACTCATATAGGTGTATTCTTCAAAAGATGTTCTGCAGGATAACATCTCTGCTTAAATAAGCCACTTAGAACACATTAAGATATACATCAACCTGCCATGCAGATAAGGAGAGTATTGCATCTTCATGGAGTGGTATTGTGAATAGTAAGGATACTCTCCTCTCAGTTGACCAACAACTTGTCTTCCACATCTAATTCACGGGATCTCCGATCACAAAGAATAGGTTACCACTGTGAACAACTCATATTGTGGGTCTCATACCCATCTCCCTCGATGCATTATCTATCACATTACGTGATAGACCCTTAGTAAAAGGATCTGCCAGATTTTTAGACGTTTGGATATAATCCAATGCAATAACTCCGGAGTTTTTCATTTTCCTGACAGACTTTAACCTTCTCTGAACGTGTCCTGATGACTTCATGTTATCCTTTGAGCTGCTCACTTTCGTGATCATAGTTTGATTGCCACAGTTCATAAGGATACCCGGTACAGGTTTCTCAACAACCGGTAAGTCATTCAAGAGCCGACGAAGCCAATCTGCTTCGACCGTAGCTATATCTAGTGCTGTGAGTTCTGCTTCCATTGTTGACCTCGTTAAGATGGTCTGCTTGCAAGACTTCCAAGAAATAGCGCCACCTCCATGAGTGAATACATAACCGCTCGTGGCCTTTATCTCATCAGCATCTGAGCTCCAGTTTGAGTCACTATACCCTTCAAGCACCTTTGGATGCCCGGTGTAGTGAATTCCATAATTTGCAGTGCCTTTCAAATAAGCAAAACTCTCTCTAGAGCTTTCCAATGCACATCTCCTGGTTTTGAAACAAACCGACTCAGTTTGCTAACAGCAAAAGAGATGTCAGGTCTTGTAGCATTGGCTAAGTACATAAGCGAGCCAATAATCTGAGAATACTTCAATTGGTCTCTAGCAATTCTTTGATTCTTTTGAAGCAACACACTAGCATCATATAGTGTTGGAGAGGGCTTGCAGTCACTATAGCCAAAGCGACTCAAGATCTTTTCCACATAGTGAGATTGAAGCAATGTAATCCCACCATCATCGTCTCTCAACAACTTGATGTTCAGAATGACATCATCCACTCCTAAATCCTTCATCTCAAAACAACGAGATAGGAAATCCTTGACCTCCTTAATAACATTCAGATTGGTTCCGAAAATCAGTATGTCATCAACATACAAGCACAGGATAACTCCCTCGCCCCCACCATGGCGATAGTACACACATTTGTCAGCTTCGTTCACAACAAAGCCTGCAGCTGTTAAAGTTCTTTCAAACTTCTCATGCCACTGTTTGGGTGCTTGCTTAAGTCCGTACAAAGACTTCAACAACTTCCACACTTTCCCTTCCTGACCATCTAGTACAAACCCATCTGGTTGTTCCATATAAATTTCCTCGTCCAACTCTCCATTTAGGAAAGCAGTCTTAACATCCATTTGATGAACGAGAAGACCATGCGAGGCAGCTAGTGAAAGTAGAACTCGAATAGTGGTCAGTCGAGCCACAGGTGAGTAAGTATCAAAGAAGTCTTCACCTTCCTTTTGGGTATAACCCTTAGCCACGAGCCGAGCCTTGTACTTTTCAATAGTACCATTAGGCCTAAGCTTCTTCTTGAATACCCATTTGCATCCTATAGGTTTGCACCCATAAGGACGATCATTTACCTCCCAAGTTTCATTTACCAAGATGGAATCCATCTCGCTACGAACCGCTTCCTTCCAGTAGTCAGCATCTTCAGATGCATAGGCCTCTGAAATAGAACTGGGAGTGTCATCTATGAGGTACACAAGAAAATCATCACCAAAGGACTTTGCAGTCCTCTGTCTCTTGCTCCTAATAGGAACTTCATTGTTCTCCTCCACAGGACTTTCAAAGTGTTCCATCGAAATTGTGGGTTCGGTAATTTTAACTGGTTCCTGATTCGATGAACTAGGCATCTCCTAATTAGATGAGGTAGCCATATCCTTCATGGGAAAGATATCTTCGAACAAAGTCGCATCATTCGACTCCATGATCGTACCGACATGCATGTCAGGTACCTCAGATTTTACAACCAAGAATCTATAGCCAATGCTATGAAAAGCATATCCCAGGAAAACACAATCCACAGTCTTTGGTCCAAGCTTCCGCTTCTTTGAAATTGGAGCATTGACTTTTGCCAAACAACCCCATGTTCGCAGATAAGAGAGTTTTAACCTTTTCTTCTCCCATTCCTCGAATGGAGTTATCTCTTTGTTCTTTGTGGGGACTCGGTTCAGGACATGACATGCTGTCAATATTGCCTCCCCCCACCATGCCTTGGAGAGACCCGATGTATCTAACATGGCGTTAACCAAATCAGTTAGAGTACGGTTCTTTCTTTCGGCCACCCCATTTGACTGAGGTGAGTAAGGAGGAGTCCTCTCATGGATTATACCATGTTCCGCACAAAAAGCATCAAACTCATTGGAAAAATACTCTCCACCACGGTCGGACCTAAGCCTTTTGATTTTTCAATCAAGTTGGTTTTCCACTTCAGCTTTGTAGATCTTGAAAAAGTTCAAAGCCTCATCCTTAGATTTCAGAAGATACACACGGCAGTATCTAGTGGAGTCATCAATTAACGTCATGAAATATTTCTTTCCACCTTTTGTTAACACACCATTCATTTCACATAGATCTGAATGTATGAGCTCTAGTGGTGCAAGATTTCTTATTTCCGTAGTCGTATGAGACTTACGAGGTTGCTTAGCTTGCACACACACTTGACACTTAGATCCCTTGACAGTGGTGAAACTAGGTATTAAGTTCAACTTCGCTAGTTGTGACATGCAACCAAAGTTAACATGACAAAGACGTGAATGCCACACATTGGATTCACTATTGTTGCAAATATGATTAACAACTTTATTGCAAACGTCTGATAAGGATAAACGAAACAAGCCTCCTGACTCATAGCCTTTACCAACAAAGGTTCCATACTTGGATATTACATATTTATTCGACTCAAAGACAAGCTTGTAGCCATCTCTACACAGAAGAGATCCGCTAACAAGATTTTTATTGACGGAGGGGACATAATGCACGTTCTTCAGCCGCACGATCTTCCTCGAAGTAAACTTTAGATCGACCGTGCCAACACCATGAACAGAAGCACTTGAACCGTTGCCCATCAGCACGGTTGAAGTCCCTGCGGTCTGATAAGACGAAAACATGGAAATATCACCGCATACATGCACATTAGCACCCGTGTCAATCAACCAGTCAGGAGAATGACATACTGAAAGAATAGTGGGAAATATACCATACCCAGCATCCTTCATGTCAGTGTCTCCAATGACAACATTAGCGGTCTTGCCACATTTCCCAGGATGACGCTTGTCATAGCGATTAGGGAAACTAGGAGCCCAATGATCAGGATCCCCACACACATGACAAGCACCTTTCTTCTTGCTATTCTTCTTCTTGAAGTTCATGTGTTGCACAGCCTTGTTCTTCCCATCAAACTTTGCTTTTCCATCAAACTTGCCCTTGTTCTTGAACTTGTGGGGCTGGAAGTTCTGCTTCTGTACCACATTGGCACTAGATCCTCCCTCAATACCTCGAGCACGTGTGTCCTTTGCTCTCGCCTTTTCTTCCACATCAAGAGTGCCAATGAGATCCGGGATGGAAAACTCCTGCCTCTTATGCTTCAGCAAGGTAGCAAAGTTCCTCCATGAAGGAGGAAGCTTAGTGATGATACCTCCGGCAACAAAATTTTCTGGTAGCATACAACTGAAGTGCTCAAGTTCTCTAGCAAATTGTTGGGGAACGTAGCAGAAATTCAAAATTTTCTACGCATCACCAAGATCAATCTATGGAGTAATCTAGCAACGAGGGGAAGGAGAGTGCATCTACATACCCTTGTAGATCACTAAGCGGAAGCGTTCAAGTGAACGGGGTTGATGGAGTTGTACTCGTCATGATCCAAATCACCGATAATCCTAGTGCCGAACGGACGGCACCTCCGTGTTCAACACACGTACAGCCCGGTGACTCGTACAGCAAGGGGAGAAGGAGAGGTTGCGGAAGACTCTATCCAGCAGCAGCACGATGGCGCGGTGGTGGTGGAGGAGCGTGGTACTCCAGCAGGGCTTTGCCAAGCACCGCAAGAGACGAGGAGGGAGAGGGGTAGGGCTGCGCCAAGAAGGAGATGTTCTCGTGTGTATGGCAGCCAAAAACCCCCACTATATATAGGGGAAAGGGAGGGGCTGCGCCCCCACCTAGGTTTCCACCCCTCGGGGTGGCAGCCAGCCCTAGATCCCATCTAGGGGGCGGCCAAGGGGGGAGAGAGGGGGGCGCACCACTAGGTGGGCCTTAGGCCCATCTGAGCCTAGGGTTTCCCCCTTTTCCCTTCTCTCTTCGCCTTGGGCCCTGGTGGGGGGGTGCACGAGCCCACCTGGGGCTGGTCCCCCTTCACACTTGGTCCACGCAGCCCTCTGGGGCAGGTAACCCCACTTGGTGGACCCCCAGGACCCTCCCGGTGGTCCCGGTACTTTACCGATAGCACCCGAAACTTTTCCGGTGACCAAAATAGGACTTCCCATATATAAATCTTTACCTCCGGACCATTCTGGAACTCCTCGTGATGTCCGGGATCTCATCCGGGACTCCGAACAACATTCGGTAACCACGTATATCTATTCCCTATAACCCTAGCGTCATCGAACCTTAAGTGTGTAGACCCTACGGGTTCGGGAACCATGCAGACATGACCGAGACAACTCTCTGGCCAATAACCAATAGCGGGATCTGGATACCCATGTTGGCTCCCACATGTTCCACGATGATCTCATCGGATGAACCACGATGTCGAGGATTCAATCAATCCCGTATACAATTCCCTTTGTCCAGCGGTATTGTACTTGCCCGAGATTCGATCGTCGGTATCCGATACCTTGTTCAATCTCATTACCGGCAAGTCTCTTTACTCGTTCTGTAACACATCAGCCCATGATCAACTCCTTGGTCACATTGTGCACATTATGATGATGTCCTACCGAGTGGGCCCAGAGATACCTCTCCGTTTACACGGAGTGACAAATCCCAGTCTTGATTCGTGCCAACCCAACAGACACTTTCGGAGATACCTGTAGTGTACCTTTGTAGCCACCCAGTTACGTTGTGACGTTTGGCACACCCAAAGCACTCCTACGGTATCCGGGAGTTGCACAATCTCATGGTCTAAGGAAATGATACTTGACATTAGAAAAGCTTTAGCAAACGAACTACACGATCTTGTGCTAGGCTTAGGATTGGGTCTTGTCGATCACATCATTCTCCTAATGATGTGATCCGTTATCAACGACATCCAATGTCCATGGTCAGGAAACCATAACCATCTATTGATCAACGAGCTAGTCAACTAGAGGCTTACTAGGGACATGGTGTTGTCTATGTATCCACACATGTATCTGAGTTTCCTATCAAAACAATTCTAGCATGGATAATAAACGATTATCATGAACAATGAAATATAATAATAATAACTAATTTATTATTGCCTCTAGGGCATATTTCCAACAGTCTCCCACTTGCACTAGAGTCAATAATCTAGTTCACATCGCCATGTGATTAACACTCACAGGTCACATCGCCATGTGACCAACATCCAAGAGTCTACTAGACTCAATGATCTAGTTCACATTACTATGTGATAAACACTCAAAGAGTTCTGGGTTTGATCATGTTATGCTTGTGAGAGAGGTTGTAGTCAACGGGTCTTGCCATATTCAGATCCCCATGTATTTCGCAACACTTTATATCGTAGATGCTGCTACCATGTTCCACTTGGAGCTATTCCAAATTGTTGCTCCATTATACATATCCAGTATCTCTACTCAGAGCTATCCGGATAGGTGTTAAGCTTGCATCGACGTAACTCTTTACGTCGAACTATTTATCACCTTGATACGTCTCCAACGTATCTATAATTTTTGATTGCTCCATGCTACTTTATCTACTGTTTTGGACTATATTGGGCTTTATTTTCCACTTTTATATTATTTTTGGGACTAACCTATTAACTGGAGGCCCAGCCCAGAATTGCTGTTTTTTTGCCTATTTCAGTATTTCGAGGAAACAGAATATCAAACGGAGTCCAAACGGAATGAAACCTTCGGGAGCGTGATCTTCTCACTGAACGTGATCCAGGAGACTTGGACCCTACTCCAAGAAGTTTCCAGGGAGGTCACGAGGGTGGAGGGCGCGCCCCCCCGCCTCGTGGGCCCCTCGGAGCTCCACTAACGTACTTCTTCTGCCTATATATCTCCATATACCCTAAAAACATCCGGGAGAAGATAGATCGGGAGTTCCGCCGCCACAAGCCTCCAGAACCACGAAAAACCAATCGGGGCCCCTTTCCGGTACCCTGCCGGAGGGGCGGATCCATCTCCGGTGGCCATCTTCATCATCCCGGCGCTATCAATAACGAGGAGGGAGTAGTTCACCCTCCGGGCTAAGGGTATGTACCAGTAGCTATCTGTTTGATCTCTCTCTCTCTCTCGTGTTCTCTCTCGTGTTCCATCTATGGCACGACCTTGATGTATCCCGAGCTTTGCTATTGTAGTTGGATCTTATGTTTCTTCTCCCCCTCTACTCTCTTGTGATGAATTGAGTTTCCCCTTTGAAGTTATCTTATCGGATTGAGTCTTTTATGGACACTTGATGTATGTCTTGCCGTGCTTATCTGTGGTGACAATGGGATATCACGTGCCACTTGATGTATGTTTTGGTGACCAACTTGCGGGTTCCGCCCATGAACCTATGCATAGGGGTTGGCACACGTTCTTGATTCTCCGGTAGAAACTTTGGGGCACTATTTGAAGTACTTTTATGTTGGTTGGATAAATCTGAGATTGTGTGATGCATACCGTATAATCATGCCCACGGATACTTGAGGTGACAATGGAGTATCTAGGTGACATTAGGGTTTTGGTTGATTTGTATCTTAAGGTGTTATTCTAGTAAAAACTCCAGGGTTGTTTGTGACACTTATAGGAATAGCCCAACGGATTGATTTGAAATAATAACTTTGAGGTGGTTTCGTACCCTACCATAATCTCTACGTTTGTGCTCCTCTATTAGTGGCTTCGGAGTGACTCTTTGTTGCATGTTGAGGGCTCGTTATATGATCTATCTATGTTATTATTATTGAGAGAACTTGCACTAGTGAAAGTATGAACCCTAGGCCTTGTTTCCTATCATTGCAATACCGTTTACGCTCACTTTTACCACTCGCTACCTTGCTGTTTTTATATTTTCAGTTTACAAAAACCTATATCTACTATCTATTTTGCACTTGTATCACCATCTCTTTGCCGAACTAGTGCACCTATACAATTTACCATTGTATTGGGTGTGTTGGGGACACAAGAGACTCTTTGTTATTTGGTTGCAGGGTTGCTTGAGAGAGACCATCTTCATCCTACGCCTCCTACGGATTGATAAACCTTAGGTCATCCACTTGAGGGAAATTTGCTACTGTCCTACAAACCTGTGCACTTGCAGGCCCAACAATGTCTACAAGAAGAAGGTTGCGTAGTAGACATCAAGCTCTTTTCTGGCGCCGTTGCCGGGGAGGTGAGTGCTTGAAGGTATATCTTTAGATCTTGCAATCGAGTCTTTTAGTTTCTTATTTTATCACTAGTTTAGTCTATATAAGAAAACTACAAAAAAATGGAATTGAGTTTGTCTCATACACTTCACCTTTTTAATATCTTTTGTGAGTTTGATGGAAAGGATAATTGTGCTCAAGTGCTAGAAGAAGAAATCTATAAAGTGTTTGGCACTAAATATTTGAATGATGAGCATGATTGCAATGTTATTAGTATGAATTCCTTGAATATCTATGATGCTAATGATATGCAAAGCCACAAGCTTGGGGAAGCTATGTTTGCTGAAGATGATATTTTTTGTCCCCCAAGCTTTGATGAGCAAATTTATTATGATGAAAGCATGCCCCCTATTTATGATGATTATATTGATGAAAGTGGATTTGGAGAGGTCATGACTTTATTTTATGATGAATCCACCATTCCGGAAGAGGTTCCAATTGATTATGAGAACAAAGTTGCTATCTATGATGATTATTGTGATGACTTGTATGCTATAAAGAATAATGATATCCATGAAACTTGTCATCATGATTTTAGTTTTCAATTGGATTATGCCTCACATGATAATTATTTTGTTGAGTTTGCTCCCACTATTATTCATGAGAAGAATTTTGCTTATGTGGAGAGTAATATATTTTCTATGCTTGTAGATCATGAAAAGAATGCTTTATGTGATAGTTATATCATTGAATTCATTCAAGATGCTACTGAAAATTATTATAAGGGAGGAACATATGCTTGTAGGAATTGCAATAGTATCAAGTTTCCTCTCTATGTGCTTAAAGTTTTGAAGTTATGCTTGTTTTACCTTCCTATGCAAGTTGATTCTTGTTCCCACAAGTTGTTTGCTCACAAAATCCCTATGCATAGGAAGCATGTTAGACTTAAATGTGCTAGTCATATTCTTCATGATGCTCTCTTTATGTTTCAATTCTTATCTTTTATGTGAGCATCATTGAAATCATCATGCCTAGCTAGGGGCGTTAAACGATAGCGCTTGTTGGGAGGCAACCCAACTTTATTTTTGTTCCTTTTTAGTAATAAATAATTCATCTAGCCTCTGTTTAGATGTGGTTTTATGTGTTCAATTAGTGTTTGTGCCAAGTAGAACCTTTGGGAAGACTTGGGGAAAGTCTTGTTGATCATGCTGTAAAAAACAGAAACTTTAGCGCTCACGAGAATTGCTGCCATTTTTATTTGGTGAGTTCTATTTAGTTAATTCTTTTTGCAGATGATTAATAGATAAATTCCTCGGGTCCAGCGATTTATTTGAGAATTTTATGAGTTCCAGAAGTATACGTTTGATCCAGATTACTACAGACTGTTCTGTTTTTGACAGATTCTGTTTTACATGTGTTGTTTACTTATTTTGATGAATCTATGGATAGTAAAATAGTTTATAAACCATAGAGAAGTTGGAATACAGTAGGTTTAACACCAATATAAATAAAGAATGAATTCATTACAGTACCTTGAAGTGGTGATTTATTTTCTTATACTAACGGAGCTTACGAGTTTTCTGTTAAGTTTTGTGTTGTGAAGTTTTCAAGTTTTGGGTAAGGATTCGATGGACCATGGAATAAGGAGTGGAAAGAGCCTAAGATTGGGGATGCCCAAGGCACCCCAAGGTAATATTCAAGGATAACCAAGAGCCTAATCTTGGGGATGCCCCGGAAGGCATCCCCTCTTTTGTCCAGTTCCATCGGTAATTTACTTGGAGCTATATTTTTATTCACCACATGATATGTGTTTTGCTTGGAGTGTCTTGTATTATTTGTGTCTTTGCTTGTTAGTCTACCACAATCATCCTTGCTGTACACACCTTTTGAGAGAGCCATGTATGAATTGAAACTTGTTAGAATACTCTATGTGCTTCACTTATATCTTTTGAGCTTGATAGTTTACTCTATGTGCTTCACTTATATCTTTTTGAGCGTGATAATTTTTGCTCTAGTGCTTCACTTAGATCTTTTAGAGCACGGTGGTGGTTTGTTTTAAAGAAACTTGATCTCTCATGCTTCACTTAGATTATTTTGAGAGTCGTTAATAGCATGGTAATTTTCTTAATGTTAATATACTTGGTATTCAAGATATGTGAAACTTTCTTTTTAGTGGGTTGAATACTAAGATAAGTTTGATGCTTGATAATTGTTTTGAGATATGGAGGTGATAATATCATAGTCGTGCTAGTTGAGTAGTTGTGAATTTGAGAAATACTTGTGTTGAAGTTAGCAAGTCCCGTAGCATGCACGTATGGTTAAAGTTGTGTAACAAATTTGAAGCATGAAGTGTACCTGGCTTGTGCATCCTTATGAGTGGTGGTCGGGGACGAGCGATGGTCTTTTCCTACCAATCTATCCCCCTAGGAGCATGCGCGTAGTACTTGATTTTTGATGACATCTAAATTTTTGCAATAAGTATATGAGTTCTTTTGACTAATGTTGAGTCCATGGATTATACGCACTTTTACCTTTCCGCCATTTGCTAGCCTCTTCGGTACCGTGCATTGCCCTTTCTCACATTGAGAGTTGGTGCAAACTTCGTCGGTGCATCCAAACCCCGTGATATGATATGCTCTTTCACACATAAACCTCCCTATATCTTCCTCAAAACAGCCACCATACCTACCTATCATGGCATTTCCATAGCCATTCCGAGATATATTGCCATGCAACTTCCATCATCATCATCATCATCATCATCATGACATGCTTTACTTTTGTCATATTGCCATTGCATGATCTTGTAGTTGACATCGTATTTGTGGCAAAGCCACCATGCATTATTCTTCATACATGTCACTCTTGATTCATTGCACCATCCCGGTACACCGCCGGAGGCATTCATATAGAGTCATATCTTGTTCTAGTATCGAGTTGTAATCATTATGTTGTAATCAATAGAAGTGTGATGATCATCATTATTAAAGCATTGCCCAATCAAAAAAAGAGAGAAAGGCCAAAAAGAAAAAAAAGAAAGGCCCCAAAAAAAGAGAAAATAAAAAGGGTAATGCTAATATCTCTTTTTTCCACACTTGTGCTTCAAAGTAGCACCTTGTTCTTCATGTAGTGAGTCTCATATATTGTGCTTCAAAGTAGCACCATGATTTTCATATAGTGAGTCTCATAAGTTGTCTTGTTCATACTAGTGGGAATTTTTCATTATAGAACTTGGCTTGTATATTCCAACGATGGGCTTCCTCAAAATGCCCTAGGTCTTCATGAGCAAGCAAGTTGGATGCACACCCACTAGTTTTCTTTTGTTGAGCATTCTTAGCTCTAGTGCATCCGTTGCATGGCAATCCCTACTCCTTGCATTAACATCAATTGATGGGCATCTCCATAGCTCATTGATTAGCCTTGTTGATGTGAGACTTTCTCCTTTTTTGTCTTCTCCACACAATCCCCATCATCATATTCTATACCACCCATAGTGCTATGTCCATGGCTCACGCTCATGTATTGCGTGAAGGTTGAAAAAGTTTGAGATTATTTGAGTATGAAACAATTGCTTGGCTTGTCATGGGGGGTATAGAAGTTGGGAACATCTTTGTGTGACGAAAATGAAGCATAGCCTAACTATATGATTTTGTAGGGATGAACTTCCTTTGGCCATGTTATTTTGAGATGACATAATTGTTTGATTAGTATGCTTGAAGTATTATCATTTTTATGTCAATATGAACTTTTGTCTTGAACCTTTCGGATCTGAATATTCATACCATGATTAAGAAGATTTACATTGAAATTATGCCAAAGTATCACTCCGCATCAAAAATTCTCTTTTTATCATTTACCTACTCGAGGACGAGCAGGAATTAAGCTTGGGGATGCCTGATACGTCTCCAACGTATCTATAATTTTTGATTGCTCCATGCTACTTTATCTACTGTTTTGGACTATATTGGGCTTTATTTTCCACTTTTATATTATTTTTGGGACTAACCTATTAACCGGAGGCCCAGCCCAGAATTGCTGTTTTTTGCCTACTTTAGTATTTCGAGGAAACAGAATATCAAACGGAGTCCAAACGGAATGAAACCTTCGGGAACGTGATCTTCTCACCGAACGTGATCCAGGAGACTTGGACCCTACTCCAAGAAGTTTCCGGGGAGGTCACGAGGGTGGAGGGCGCCCCCTTGGGCGCGCCCCCTGCCTCGTGGGCCCCTCGGAGCTCCACCGACGTACTTCTTCCGCCTATATATCTCCATATACCCTAAAAACATCCGGGAGAAGATAGATCGGGAGTTCCGCCGCCGCAAGCCTCCAGAACCACGGAAAACCAATCGGGACCCCTTTCCGGTACCCTGCCGGAGGGGGGATCCATCTCCGGTGGCCATCTTCATCATCCCGGCACTATCCATGACGAGGAGGGAGTAGTTCACCCTCGGGGCTAAGGGTATGTACCAGTAGCTATGTGTTTGATCTCTCTCTCTCGTGTTCTCTCTCGTGTTCCATCTATGGCACGATCTTGATGTATCCCGAGCTTTGCTATTGTAGTTGGATCTTATGTTTCTTCTCCCCCTCTACTCTCTTGTGATGAATTGAGTTTCCCCTTTGAAGTTATCTTATCGGATTGAGTCTTTTATGGACACTTGATGTATGTCTTGCCGTGCTTATCTATGGTGACAATGGGATATCACATGCCACTTGATGTATGTTTTGGTGACCAACTTGCGGGTTCCACCCATGAACCTATGCATAGGGGTTGGCACACGTTCTTGATTCTCCGGTAGAAACTTTGGGGCACTATTTGAAGTACTTTTATGTTGGTTGGATAAATCTGAGATTGTGTGATGCATATCGTATAATCATGCCCACGGATACTTGAGGTGACAATGGAGTATCTAGGTGACATTAGGGTTTTGGTTGATTAGTATCTTAAGGTGTTATTCTAGTAAAAACTCCAGGGTTGTTTGTGACACTTATAGGAATAGCCCAACGGATTGATTTGAAAGAATAACTTTGAGGTGGTTTCGTACCCTACCATAATCTCTACATTTGTTCTCCGCTATTAGTGGCTTCGGAGTGACTCTTTGTTGCATGTTGAGGGCTCGTTATATGATCTATCTATGTTATTATTGTTGAGAGAACTTGCACCGGTGAAAGTATGAACCCTAGGCCTTGTTTCCTATCATTGCAATACCGTTTACGCTCACTTTTACCACTCGCTACCTTGCTGTTTTTATATTTTCACTTTACAAAAACCTATATCTACTATCTATTTTGCACTTGTATCACCATCTCTTCGCCGAACTAGTGCACCTATACAATTTACCATTGTATTGGGTGTGTTGGGGACACAAGAGACTCTTTGTTATTTGGTTGCAGGGTTGCTTGAGAGAGACCATCTTCATCCTATGCCTCCTACAGATTGATAAACCTTAGGTCATCCACTTGAGGGAAATTTGCTACTGTCCTACAAACCTGTGCACTTGCAGGCCCAACAACGTCTACAAGAAGAAGGTTGCGTAGTAGACATCACACCTCCATAACCGAGAAACATTTCCTCATTCCTCTAAGGATAATTTTGACCGCTATCTGGTGATCTACTCCTAGATCACCTTTGTACCCTCTTGCCAGACATGTGGCAAGGCACACATCAGGTGCGGTACTCAGCATGGCATACCGTATAGAGCCTATGACAAAAGCATAGGGGACAACCTTCGTCCGTCCTCTTTCTTCTGCCGTGGTCAATCTTTGAGTCTTACTCAACTTCACACCTTACAACTCAGGTAAGAACCCCTTCTTTGACTGATCTATTTTGAACTCCTTCAAAAACATGTCAAGGTGTGCGTTCTTTGAAAGTATCATCAGGCGTCTTGATCTATCTCTATAGATCTTGATGCCCAATATGTAAGCAGCTTTATCCAGGTCTTCCTTTGAAAATTACTCTTCAAACAACCGTTTATGCTTTCCAGAAATTCTACATCATTTCGGATCAACAATATATCATCCACATATACTTATCAGAAATGTTGTAGTGCTCCCACTCACTTTCTTGTAAATACAAGTTTCTAGCAAACATTGTATAAACTTAAAAGCTTTGATCACTCCATCAAAGCATATATTCCGATTCCGAGATGCTTGCTCTAGTCCATAGAAGGATTGCTGGAGCCAGCATACCTTTTAGCATCCTTAGGATCGACAAAACCTTTTATTGTATCACATACAACTTTTCTTACGAAAACTGGTAAGAAAACTTGTTTTGACATCCATCTGTAAGATTTCATAATCGAAAAATACAGCTAATGCTATCATGATTCCGACGGACTTAAGCATCGCTACGGGTGAGAAATTCTCATCGTAGTCAACTCCTTGAACTTGTGAAAAGACTCTTTCACACAAGTCGAGCTTCATAGATGGTAACATTACCGCCCACGTCCGTCTTCTTCTTAAAGATCCATTTATCTCAATGGCTTACCGATCATCGGGCAAGTCCACCAAAGTCCATACTTTGTTCTGATATATGGATCCTATCTCGGATTTCATGGCTTCTAACCATTTGTCGGAATACGGGCCCACCATCGCTTCTCCATAGCTCGTAGGTTCATTGTTTTCTAACAACATGATATCTAAGACAGGATTACCGTACCACTTAGGAGTAGTACATATCCTTGTCGACCTACGAGGTTCGATAGCAACTTGATCTGAAGCTTCATGATCACTATCATTAACTTCCTATTCAACAGACGTAGGCACCACAGAAAACATCTTTCTGTGTTGCATCACTCTCTGGTTGAAGTAAAGGTTCGACAACCTCATCAAGTTCTATCTTCCTCCCACTCAATTCTTTCGAGAGAAACTCCTTCTCGAGAAAGGACCCGTTCTTAGCGACAAACAATTTGCCCTCGGATCTGAGATAGAAGGTATACCCTACTGTCACCTTTGGGTATCCTATGAAGATGTGTTTGTCCGCTTTGGGTGCGAGCTTCTCCGGCTGAAGCCTTAAGCATCGCATCCCCAAACGTTAAGAAACAACAACTATGGTTTCTTGCCAAACCAATGTTCTTATGCCGTCGTCTCAACGGACTTAGATGGTGTCCTATCTAAAGTGAATGCAGCTGTCTCTAACGCATAACCTCAAAATGAAAACGGTAGATTGATAAGAGACATCATAGTTCGCACCATATCTCATAAGGTTCGATTACGATGTCCGGACACACCATAACCCAGTGGTGTTCCAGGTGGCTTCAATTGTGAAACAATTCCACAATGTCTTAAGTGTTTGCCAAACTCATAACTCAGATATTCTCATTGATTAGATCATAGGAATTTTATCTTCTTGTTATGATGATTCTTAACTTCACTCTGAAATCGTTTGAACTTTTCAAACGTTTCAGACTTGTGCTTCATTAAGTAAATATACCTATATCTACTCAAATCGTCAGTGAAGATGAGAAAATAGCGATATCCATCGCACGCTCCAATTCTCATTGGATCACACACATCTGCATGTATGATTTCCAACAAGTCACTTGCCTGTTTCATTGTACCTGAAAACGGGGTCTTAGTCATCCTTCCCATGAGGCATGGCTCGCATGTGTCAAGCGATTCAAAATCAAGTGACTCCAAACATCCATCGACATGGAGTTTCTTCATGCATCTTACGCCAATATGACCTAAGCGGCAGTGCCACGAGAAAGTGGTACTATCATTATTAACTCTACATCTTTTGGCGTGAACATGTGTATTACCACGACCGAGATTCAATGAACCATTCACATAGGGTGCATGACCATGAAAGGTATCATTCATGTAAACAGAATAACCATTATTCTCTAACTTCAATGAATGACCGTATTGCAATGAACATGATCTAATCATATTCATGCTCAATGTAGACACCTGATAACATTTATCTAGGTTCAATACTAATCCCGAAGGAAGATGGAGCGTGCGATGGTGATCTCATCAACTTTGGAAATACTTCCAACACACATCGTCACCTCGCCCTTAGCCAGTCTCCGTTTAGTCCATAGCTTTTGCTTCAAGTCACCGATAATAGCAACTGAACCAGTATCCAATACCCACGTGCTACCAGGAGTACTAGCGAGGTACACATTAATAACACGTATATACTTTATTGAAGTTGCCAGCCTTCTTATCTACCATGCATTTGGGGTAATTCCGCTACCAGTGACCGTTCCCCTTACAATAGAAGCACTTAGTCTCGGGTTTGGGTTCAACCTTGGGTTCCTTTACTGGAGTGGCAACTGGTTTGCCGTCCATGAAGTTTCCCTTCTAGCCCTTGCCCTTCTTGAAACCAGTGGTCTTGTTAAACCATCAAAACTTGATGCTCCTTCTTGATTTCTACCTTTTACGGTCTTAAGCACCGCGAACAGCTCCGGGATCAACTCCATCCCTTGCATGTCATAGTTCATCACGAATATCTAGTAGCTTAGTGATAGTGGCTAGAGAACTCTATCAATCACTATCTTAACTCCCACTTGATTTAAGTGATTGTAGCACCCAGACATTCTGAGCACATGCTCACTAGTTGAGCTATTCTCCTCCATCTTGTTGGCTAAAGAACTTGTCAGAGGTCTCACACCTCTCAACATGGGCATGAGCCTGAAATCTCAATTTCAGCTCTTGGAACATCTCATATGTTCTACGGTGTTTAAAACGTCATTGGAATCCTGATTCTAAGCCGTAAAGTATGGTGCACTAAACTATCAAGTAGTCATCAGGATGTGTCTGTCAGGTGTTCACAACATCCACAGACGACGTTGTAGGAGTTTGCACATCGAGCGGTGCATCAAAGATGTAAGCCTTCTATGTAGCAGTGAGGACACTCCTCGGACTACGGACCTAGTCTGCATCATTGCTTACAATATCTTTCAACTTAATCTTTCTCTAGGAACGTATTGAAACAGGGAGCTACAACGTGAGCTTTTTATCTACAACATATTTGCAAAGACAATTTAGACTATGGTCATGATAATTGAGTTCATTTAATGAAATTATTTCATGAACTCCCACTCATATAGACATCCCTCTAGTCATCTAAGTGAAACATGATCCGAATCGACTAGGCCGTGTCCGATCATCACGTGAGACGGACTAGTCATCAACGGTGAACATCTCATGTTGATCGTATCTTCTATACGACTCATGTTCGACCTTTCGGTCTTCCGTGTTCCGAGGCCATGTCTGTACATGCTAGGCTCGTCAAGTCAACCTAAGTGTTTTTGCTGTGTAAATCTGGCTTACACCCGTTGTATTCGAACGTTAGAATCTATCACACCCGATCATCACGTGGTGCTTCGAAACAACGAACCTTCGCAATGGTGCACAGTTAGGGGGAACACCTTTCTTGAAATTTTAGCGAGGGATCATCTTATTTAAGCTACCGTCGTTCTAAGCAAATAAGATGTAAAACATGATAAACATCACATGCAATCAAATAGTGACATGATATGGCCAATATCATTTTGCTTCTTTTGATCTCCATCTTCGGGGCTCCATGATCATCGTTGTCACCGGCATGACACCATGATCTCCATCATCATGATCTCCATCATCGTGTCTTCTTGAAGTTGTCTCGTCATCTATTACTTCTACTACTATGGCTAACGCTTTAGCAATAAAGTAAAGTAATTACATGACGTTTAAGTTGACACGCAGGTCATAAATAAATTAAGACAACTCCTATGGCTCCTGCCGGTTGTCATACTCATCGACATGCAAGTCGTGATTCCTATTACAAGAACATGATCAATCTCATACATCACATATATCATTCATCACATCCTTTTAGCCATATCACATCACAAGGCATATGCTGCAAAAACAAGTTAGACGTCCTCTAATTGTTGTTGCAAGTTTTTTACGTGGCTGCTATAGGTTTCTAGCAAGAACGTTTCTTACCTACGCAAAAACCACAACGTGATATGCCAATTTCTATTTACCCTTCATAAGGACCCTTTTCATCGAATCCGATCCGACTAAAGTGGGAGAGACAGACACCCGCTAGCCACCTTATGCAACTAGTGCATGTCAGTCGGTGGAACCAGTCTCACGTAAGAGTACGTGTAAGGTCGGTCCGGGCCGCTTCATCCCACGATGCTGCCGAATCAAGATACGACTAGTAACGACAAGCAAATTGACAATATCCACGCCCACAACTGCTTTGTGTTCTACTCGTGCATAGAAACTACGCATAGACCTAGCTCATGATGCCACTATTGGGGAACGTAGCAGAAATTCAAAATTTTCTACGCATCACCAAGATCAATCTATGGAGTAATCTAGCAACGAGGGGAAGGAGAGTGCATCTACATACCCTTGTAGATCGCTAAGCGGAAGCGTTCAAGTGAACGGGGTTGATGGAGTCGTACTCGTCGTGATCCAAATCACCGATGATCCTAGTGTCAAACGGACGGCACCTCCGTGTTCAACACACGTACAGCCCGGTGACGTCTCCTATGCCTTGATCCAGCAAGGGGAGAAGAAGAGGTTGGGGAAGACTCCATCCAGCAGCAGCACGACGGCGTGGTGGTGGTGGAGGAGCGTGGTACTCTAGCAGGGCTTCGCCAAGCACCGCAAGAGATGAGGATGGAGAGGGGTAGGGCTGCGCCAAGAAGGAGATGTCCTCGTGTGTATGGCAGCCAAAAAACCCCACTATATATAGGGGAAAGGGAGGGGCTGCGCCCCCACCTAGGTTTCCACCCCTAGGGGTGGTGGCCAGCCCTAGATCCCATCTAGGGGGGCGGCCAAGGGGGGAGAGAGGGGGGGCACACCACTAGGTGGGCCTTAGGCCCATCTGAGCCTAGGTTTCCCCCTTTTCCCTTCTCTCTTCGCCTTGGGCCCTGGTGGGGGGGGGGTGCACCAGCCCACCAGGGGCTGGTCCCCCTTCACACTTGGTCCATGCAGCCCTCTGGGGCAGGTAGCCCCACCTGGTGGACCCCCGGGACCCTCCCGGTGGTCCCGGTACGTTACCGATAGCACCCGAAACTTTTCCGGTGACCAAAACAGGACTTCCCATATATAAATATTTACATCCGGACCATTCCGGAACTCCTCGTGATGTCCGGGATCTCATCCAGGACTCCGAACAACATTCGGTAACCACGTATATCTATTCCCTATAATCCTAGCATCATCGAACCTTAAGTGTGTAGACCCTATGGGTTCGGGAACCATGCAGACATGACCGAGACTACTCTCTGGCCAATAACCAACAGCGGGATCTGGATACCCATGTTGGCTCCCACATGTTCCACGATGATCTCATCGGATGAACCACGATGTCGAGGATTCAATCAATCCCATATACAATTCCCTTTGTCCAGCGGTATTGTACTTGCCCGAGATTCGATCGTCGGTATCCGATACCTTGTTCACTCTCGTTACCGGCAAGTCTCTTTACTCGTTCCGTAACACATCATCCCGTGATCAACTCCTTGGTCACATTGTGCACATTATGATGATGTCCTACCGAGTGGTCCCAGAGATACCTCTCTGCTTACACGGAGTGACAAATCCCAGTCTTGATTCGTGCCAACCCAACAGACACTTTCGGAGATACCTGTAGTGTACCTTTATAGCCACCCAGTTACATTGTGACGTTTGGCACACCCAAAGCACTCCTACGGTATCCGGGAGTTGCACAATCTCATGGTCTAAGGAAATGATACTTGACAATAGAAAAGCTTTAGCAAACGAACTACACGATCTTGTGCTAGGCTTAGGATTGGGTCTTATCCATCACATCATTCTCCTAATGATGTGATCCCGTTATCAACGACATCCAATGTCCATGGTCAGGAAACCGTAACCATTTACTGATCAACGAGCTAGTCAACTAGAGGCTTACTAGGGACATGGTGTTGTCTATGTATCCACACATGTATCTGAGTTTCCTATCAATACAATTCTAGCATGGATAATAAACGATTATCATGAACAATGAAATATAATAATAATAACTAATTTATTATTGCCTCTAGGGCATATTTCCAACACAAATGACAGTATATCATGAGCTTGCTCAACCATGGAGCGCTCTTCAGTCATCCTGTAATCATAGAATTGCTCCATGATGTACAGCTCACTGCCAGCATTTGAGACCCCAAACTTGGCCTCGAGTGCATCCCACATATCTTTTCCATTATCAATTGACGCATAAGCATCAACTATATTCTCACCAAGAACACTCAAGAGAGCAGCCTTAAACAGAGTATCCATTTTCTGAAAAGCTTGTGCCTGTTGAGCATCAAGCTCTCCTTCAGGTTTGCCGAGAGTGGCTAGCAACTCATAGTTTGAAACCATAAGACTGCTCTCACGCGCCACCTCTTATAGTGGATACCCTCAAACATAGGAGGTCTCATGGAAGCAGCAAAACCACTTGGGGTAAATTGCCTATAATAAGGTTTTTGGATTGTTGGAAATATGAGCAATTTACCAAATGATTTTATTAACAGAAATACTAGATAAAGCATGACTAATATAGAAGAGATAAAACAAGTCATGTGTTCTAACAGAGAGAAGGTAAATAGCTTCTGCATATATGAACCGTAGCCTATCATATCTAAAGCAGACAATATAGCAAGTAGCATATATGAAGTAGAACCTAACATGTGTAGGACAAGGACTAGAACAAGGAACTGCGGCAGAACCTTTAACAGGAAAGACAAGAACACGCACGGGACAACAGCAGCAGAAGCGCTGGACTTGGGGTCGGTGTCCTCGCCTGCCATGTCGGCGAGGAGGTCGTGGACGTCGGGGAAGAAGTCGTCGTCGGGGAAGTAGTCGTCGGCGACCAGATTGTCCGTGATGATGCAGCCAATAGTCGCGCTCAGCGCTCCCCAAAAACATTATCACCCTTCTCCCGTACAGGACTCAAAAGGTCCGATTTAGGAGGCCTACTGTCCCGACCTGCGGTGCACGCCGCAAGCCGGGATGGGGAAGATCGTAGCAGCAGCGCAGTGCTCAGGAACTTTGTGGCGAGAGGAAGGGGATCTTCTGGTGTGTCACTCTGGAGAGGAGCGACCTCTCTTATATAGGCACTGGAAAAGGACGCGAAGAAGCTGTGGCGGGAGGTGAAGCAACGAAGGGAGACGAAGCGAACAGGTAGCGGCCGAAGAGGCGCGTCGTTCGAATTCAGTGTCCACTACAGAAAAACGTTTCAACTCCCACGTGACCTTTCATATACCCGTCGTGCATGGAAAAAATTTAGACATCGGCTCGGCTCATTCCCGCAACCCGCGGCGCGTCGTGACGAGGCGTGGCGTGGCGTGGCGTGGCGAGGCGGGCGGCGGAGGAGGAGCGCGCGTGGATGTCCCTCTTGTTCTCATGCTCATACATGTGGGGAAAGAACCTCCCTTATAAATAGGTCCAACTCCCTCTAAACTAGCAATGTGGGACTAAACTTTTGTTCCACCTCTTGCCTTGCACAAATGGGCTGCGTGGGCCTCTAGGATTTATTAGGAATTTCTGAAAGTGCTATTGGGCTAGGCCCAAAATAGACAAAATTCCAGCAATCCCCCACCAGATCCAAGAGGCACACAAAAATTTGCTTTGGTTCCAAAACACTGTTTTATATACCGGTACTTCAGTGGAGACTGTTAAGTTGAACTTCCACCTAGAACTCTATGCTACACTAGTAAGCAACTTGAACAGTGGACTGGGCCTTGAACTGCAAGTTTTCTGCGAATCTAGATCCACATAAAGCCTTGACCGATACGTGGCTACCGTGGGTCTTCCCCGCGGGTGGAGCTTATGCGTCATACTCCGTGACCTTTCATGAGTTTACTAGAGAGAACCCTACTCTCATAGATTGCGACGTTTGACAATCAGACTCATATAGGTGTGTTCTTCAAAAGATGTACTGCAGGATAACATCTCTGCTTAAATAAGCCACTTAGAACACATTAAGATATACATCAACTTGCCATGCAGATAAGGAGAGTATTGCATCTTCATGGAGTGGTATTGTGAATAGGAAGGATACTCTCCTCTCAGTTGACCAACAGCTTATCTTCCACATCTAATTCACGGGATCTCCGATCACAAAGAATAGGTTACCACTATGAACAACTCATATTGTGGGTCTCATACCCATCTCCCTCGATGCATTATCTATCACATTACGTGATAGACTCTTAGTAAAAGGATCTGCCAGATTTTTAGACGTTTGGATATAATCCAATGCAATAACTCCGGAGTTTTTCATTTTCCTGACAGACTTTAACCTTCTCTGAACGTGTCTTGATGACTTCATGTTATCCTTTGAGCTGCTCACTTTCGTGATCACAGTTTGATTGTCGCAGTTCATAAGGATACCCGGTACATGTTTCTCAACAACCGGTAAGTCATTCAAGAGCCGACGAAGCCAATCCGCTTCGACCGTAGCTGTATCTAGTGCTGTGAGTTCTGCTTCCATTTTTGACCTCGTTAAGATGGTCTGCTTGCAAGACTTCCAAGAAACAGCGCCACCTCCATGAGTGAATACATAACCGCTCATGGCCTTTATCTCATCAGCATCTGAGATCCATTTTGAGTCACTATACCCTTCAAGCACCTTTGGATGCCCGGTGTAGTGAATTCCATAATTTGCAGCGCCTTTCAAATAACGCAAAACTCTCTCTAGAGCTTTCCAATGCACATCTCCTGGTTTTGAAACAAACCGACTCAGTTTGCTAACAGCAAAAGAGATGTCAGGTCTTGTAGCACTGGCTAAGTACATAAGCGAGCCAATAATCTGAGAATACTTCAATTGGTCTCTAGCAATTCTTTGATTCTTTCGAAGCAACACACTAGCATCATATGGTGTTGGAGAGGGCTTGCAGTCACTATAGCCAAAGCGACTCAAGATCTTTTCCACATAGTGAGATTGAAGCAATGTAATCCTACCATCATCATCTCTCAACAACTTGATGTTCAGAATGACATCAGCCACTCCTAAATCCTTCATCTCAAAACAACGAGATAGGAAATCCTTGACCTCCTTAATAACATTCAGATTGGTTCCAAAAATCAGTATGTCATCATCATACAAGCACAGGATAACTCCCTCGCCCCCACCATGGCGATAGTACACACATTTGTCAGCTTCGTTCACAACAAAGCCTGCAGTTGTTAAAGTTCTTTCAAACTTCTTATGCCACTGTTTGGGTGCTTGCTTAAGTCCGTACAAAGACTTCAGCAACTTGCACACTTTCCCTTCCTGACCATCTAGTACAAACCCATCTGGTTGTTCCATATAAATTTCCTCATCCAACTCTCCATTTAGGAAAGCAGTCTTAACATCCATTTGATGAATGAGAAGACCATGCGAGGCAGCTAGTGAAAGTAGAACTCGAATAGTGGTCAGTCGAGCCACATGTGAGTAAGTATCAAAGAAGTCTTCACCTTCCTTTTGGGTATAACCCTTAGCCACGAGCCGAGCCTTGTACTTTTCAATAGTAACATTAGGCCTAAGCTTCTTCTTGAATACCCATTTGCATCCTATAGGTTTGCACCCATAGAACGATCAGTTATCTCCCAAGTTTCATTTACCAAGATGGAATCCATCTCGCTACGAACTGCTTCCTTCCAGTAGTCAGCATCTTCAGATGCATAGGCCTCTGAAATAGAACTGGGAGTGTCATCTATGAGGTACACAAGAAAATCATCACCAAAGGACTTTGCAGTCCTCTGTCTCTTGCTCCTAATAGGAACTTCATTGTTCTCCTCCACAGGACTTTCAAAGTGTTCCATCAAAATTGTGGGTTCGGTAATTGTAACTGGTTCCTCATTCGATGAACTAGGCATCTCCTAATTAGATGAGGTAGCCATGTCCTTCATGGGAAAGATATCTTCAAAGAAAGTCGCATCATTCGACTCCATGATCGTACCGACATGCGTGTCAGGTACCTCAGATTTTACAACCAAGAATCTATAGCCAATGCTATGAAAAGCATATCCCAGGAAAACACAATCCACAGTCTTTGGTCCAAGCTTCCGCTTCTTTGAAATTGGAGCATTGACTTTCGCCAAACAACCCCATGTTCGTAGATAAGAGAGTTTTAACCTTTTCTTCTCCCATTCCTCGAATGGAGTTATCTCTTTGTTCTTTGTGGGGACTCGGTTCAGGACATGACATGCTGTCAATATCGCCTCCCCCCACCAAGCCTTGGAGAGACCCGATGTATCTAGCATGGCGTTAACCAAATCAGTTAGAGTATGGTTCTTTCTTTCGGCCACCCCATTTGACTGAGGTGAGTAGGGAGGAATCCTCCCATGGATTATACCATGTTCCGCACAAAAAGCATCAAACTCATTGGAAAAATACTCTCCAGCACGGTCGGACCTAAGCCTCTTGATTTTTCGATCAAGTTGGTTTTCCACTTCAGCTTTGTAGATCTTGAAAAAGTTCAAAGCCTCATCCTTAGATTTCAGAAGATACACACGGCAGTATCTAGTGGAGTCATCAATTAACGTCATGAAATATTTCTTTCCACCTTTTGTCAACACACCATTCATTTCACATAGATCTGAATGTATGAGCTCTAGTGGTGCAATATTTCTTATTTCCGCAGTCGTGTGAGACTTACGAGGTTGCTTAGCTTGCACACACACTTGACACTTAGATCCCTTGGTGGTGGTGAAACTAGGGATTAAGTTCAACTTCGCTAGTCGCGACATGCAACCAAAGTTAACATGACAAAGACGTGAATGCCACACATTGGATTCACTATTGTTGCAAATATGAATAACAACTTTATTGCAAACGTCTGATAAGGATAAACAAAACAAGCCTCTTGACTCATAGCCTTTACCAACAAAGGTTCCATACTTGGATATTACAAATTTATTCGACTCAAAGACAAGCTTGTAGCCATCTCTACACAGAAGAGATCCGCTAACAAGATTTTTATTGACGGAGGGGACATATTGCACGTTCTTCAGCCGCACGATCTTCCCCGAAGTAAACTTCAGATCGACCGTGCCAACACCACGAACAGAAGCACTTGAACCATTGCCCATCAGCACGGTTGAAGTCCCTGCGGTCTGATAAGACGAAAACATGGAAATATCACCGCATACACGCACATTAGCACCCGTGTCAATCAACCAGTCAGGAGAATGACATACTGAAAGAATAGTGGGAAATATACCATACCCAGCATCCTTCATGTCAGTGTCTCCAATGACAACATTAGCGGTCTTGCGGCCTTTCCCAGGATGACGCTTGTCATAGCGATTAGGGCAACTAGGAGCCCAATGATCAGGATCCCCACACACATGACAAGCACCTTTCTTCTTGCCATTCTTCTTCTTGAAGTTCGTGTGTTGCACAGCCTTGTTCTTCCCATCAAACTTTGCTTTTCCATCAAACTTGCCCTTGTTCTTGAACTTGTGGGGCTGGAAGTTCTACTTCTGTACCACATTGGCACTAGATCCTCCCTCAATACCTCGAGCACGTGTGTCCTTTGATCTCGCCTTTTCTTCCACATCAAGAGTGCCAATGAGATCCGGGACGGAAAACTCCTGCCTCTTATGCTTCAGCAAGGTAGCAAAGTTCCTCCATGAAGGAGGAAGCTTAGTGATGATACCTCCGGCAACAAACTTGTCCGGTAGCATACAACTGATGTAACGTCCTCGATGCGGCTATATCTCCCACGTGCCGAAGCACGACTTAGAGGCATAACCGCATTGAAAGCAATGTCGCAAGTGAGGTAATCTTCACACAACCCATGTAATACATAAGGGAAAGAGATACATAGTTGGCTTACAATCGCCACTTCACACAATTACATGAATAAAGCATTACAACATCCAAATACAATCAAGGTCCGACTACGGAACCAAAATAAAAGAAGAACCCCAAAAGCGACAAGGTCCCCGATCGACCCCAACTGAGCTCCACTACTGATCAACTAGAATGAAACAACATAAAGGACAAGATCTTCATCAAGCTCCTCCTGAGCTTGGTTGCGTCATCTGCACGGACTCATCGGCACCTGCAAGCTGGTTTTGGAAGTATCTGTGAGTCACGGGGACTCAGCAATCTCACACTCTTGCGATCAAGACTATTTAAGCTTATGGGTAAGGAAAAAGATATGAGGTGGAGCTGCAGCAAGGGATTAGCATATATGGTGGCTAACATATGCAAATGAGAGCGAGAAGAGAAGGCAAAGCACGATCGATAAAAGTATGATCAAGAAGTGATCCTAAAACAACCTACGTCAAGCATAACTCCAACACCGTGTTCACTTCCGGGACTCCGCCAGAAAGAGACCATCACGTTAACACACACTGTAGAGGCATTTTAATTAAGGTCAACTTTAGGTTTTCTACAACTGGACATTAACAAATTCCCATCTGCCCATAACCACGGGCACGACTTTCGAAAGTTCAAATCCCTGCAGGGGTGTCCCAACTTAGCCCATCACAAGCTCTCATGGTCAACGAAGGATATTCCTTCTAGCGGGAAGACCCTATCAGACTCGGAATCCCGGTTACAAGACATTTCGACAATGGTAAAACTAAAGCAGCAACACCGCCCGAATGTGCCGACAAATCCCGATAGGAGCTGCACATATCTCGTTCTTAGGGCATACTCAAATGAGCTCTCCATACAACTAAAACCAAACCTTGAGTTTCCCCGAGGGGGCACTGCACAGGACCCTAGTTTGGACCAACACTCAGAGCAGCACTGGCCCAGGGGGGTTAAAATAATGATGACCCTTGAGTCCGCAAAACCCAAGGGAAAAAGGCTAGGTGGAAAATGGTAAAACCAATGTTGGGCATTGCTGGAAGAGTTTTATTCAAGGTGAACTATCAAGGGGTTCCCATTATTACCCAACTGCGTAAGGAACGCAAAATCCAGGAACATAACACCGATATGACGGAAACTAGGGCGGCAAGAGTGGAACAAAACACCAAGCATAAGGCCGAGCCTTCCACCCTTTACCAAGTATATAGATGTATTAATTAAATAAGGTATATTGTGATATCCCAACAAGTAAACATGTTCCAACAAGGAACAACATCTCCATGTTCCAACAAGGAACAACTTCAATCTTCACCTGCAACTAACAACGCTATAAGAGGGGCTGAGCAAAGCGGTAACATAGCCAATCAACGGTTTGCTGGGACAAGGTGGGTTAGAGGCTTGGTTCAACAATATAGGAGGCATGATAAGCAAGTGGTAGGTATCGCAGCATAGGCATAGCAAAAGAGCGAGCATCTAGCAAGCAAAGATAGAAGTGATTTCGAGGGTATGATCATCTTGCCTGAAATCCCGCAAGGAAGACGAACGAGTCCATGAAAAAGACAAACAGACGTAGTCGAACGAATCCTCACAACACGACGTTACCGGATACAACCCGAAGAAGCACACCGGAAAGAAGCAAACAACATAGTAAACAACCACCACATAAGCATGCCATGATGCACAAACAATTATGATGCATGTCCGGTTTAATGAAGCATGGCATGTCAAATGCACAAACAACCCTACAAATTAAGTGGAGCTCAATATGCAAAGAGTTGCATATTGACGAAACACCATGACAAGCTATTTAGTTCGATCTCGTTTATGTACCAACAATATTAAATGTTGTTAAACATGGCAAGAGGGGAAACATGAAAACTACCTATCTAGTCAAGGTTAAGTGAGGCCGGAAGCAACGAACAACAATTCCGGAAACTCCTCATGAGCATATTATAGATTTGGTATTGTTCTTCCCTAAACATAATTTTAGAGTTGTTAAACATGCAAAGTGAAGCCACCATGTTAAACTAGGCATTTTTCTACCCCATTTACATATAAAGTTTGTTAGATTTGGAGCTACGGTTGAATAGTTATGAATTAAATCATTTTTAACATGGCATAGGAGTAAATTTAACCAAAAAGCATTTTAGACATTTTAAACATGGATGAAAATGACATATTATGAAACTAGACAAAATTCTAAGCAAGTTTCATATATAATTTATTTAGATCCGATGCACGGTTGTGAAGTTATTAAATGCTTGAAACTAGGGGGTTTTCTATAAAACTGCAATTCCCTGGAAATTAGCTAAATTCACAGAGACTGGAAAAAAAACATCCACGGGCTGAAACTGGTGCAAGTCTGGGCCAACGGGAAGAAAAGGATGCTGCTGGGGGGGCGTCTCACCATGGGCCAAGGCCCAGCTAGCAGAGCAGCAGCAAGCCAGCGAGATCTGGCGAAGAGGAGGCAGGCTGGGCCTGGCTGGCGATGCGGGTCAGCGAGGCAGGACTGGTCAACGCGAGCGGGCGAGGCGCTCGTCCTCTGCGCGACGCAGAGCTGCGGGCGGCGCCTGGAATAGAGCTCCGGCGAGCGAGGCGAAGGGGCGGCGAGGCGAGGGACTTGACACGGGCTCTCGGCGACTCCAGGCGACGAAGGGCGACGAGGAGTAGGGCGCGAGGCAAGAGGACGGTGTGAGGACGCCGGCGAGCTCGTTCGTCTCTGACGAGAGGAAGCAGGCGCAGCGGGACTTGCAGCATCGGTGGACCTCCAGGAAGAAGATGGCGGTGACTGGGCGGAGCTGTGGCGAGGAACGGCAGCTCGGCGGTGGGATCCGGCCAGGACGGGCCTGCAGGCAGCGGATCCGCGCGGGACTAGAGGCGGCACGACGAACTTGATAGCCGGCAGTGCCATGGGGCTCCTGTGCAGAGAACGAGAGAAACTTGAACGCAGGGAGCTAGAGAACCAAGAGAAAATGAACAAGAGGAGAGGGAGAAGAAGCATGGGCAGCAGGGCACTCATCTCCGGAAACAGCGGCGCTCCAAACGGCGGCGGTGGCGCTCATGGCTCCAGCGTGGAGGCCTCGGGCTCCTGGGACTTCGGTGGCCAACTGCTCGAGGCTGGAGATGGATGGCTGCTCGGGATCGAGCTCATCTCGATCTGGAGCTCGGGGATGGGGCTCCTGGCTGACGAGGGGAGCCAGGAGGCGGTGCGCGAGGTCGGGCTCCAGGAGGTGCTCGGATACCGCGGGAGGAGAGAAATGGAGTGGAGCGATGGGTTCCTGGAGCTGCTGATACGGCTTGATGCGGTGGTGGATCGGGCAGGCGTGCCGCTCGAGGAAGGTGGGTGGCGGCGCTGAGTTGGCTCGGGAAGGAATGAGGGGATCCCAAGGCAGGTCGGTGGCGGCGGGCAGGAGGATGGATGGGACAAGGGTCCTTAATTTTAGGGTTTGTCCAGATTTAGACTAGGAGTCTCTTAAATAAGAAAAGAGGAGGGGTTTAGGGTAGATTCGGACCCTTTGATCGAAATCGGGCGGTCGAGAAAAATATGTTAGGAAGTCCAATTAACAAAATGGAGACGTTTTGTAGATGTTTGGGGATGTTCCGGACACGATGATGACGACTGCTCGGGTCGGGTCCGGGACAATTTTCGGACGCGCGCGTGAGGAGGGCCGCGGGCTGACGAGAGAGGTTAGGTTGGACCTGGCGGTAGGTAGTGGGCTGTGTAGACGGTCTCGAGCTGAGAGAAAAGAAGAGAGGGAGGCCCGGCGACTGTTTCCGGAGACCGAAAACGTTCGACATTAGACCGACTATACTGCCGCTATAGTAAAACGTTGGGGCGTCAAACGAACTCCGAATGCGATGAAATTTGGCAGGCGGCCTACTGACAACATAACAACACCGCATGACAACTTTCAACCCATTCCAAGGACATTTTCCGGCCACTTATAAAATAATATTTCGGACGTGCCGCGGGCGCGTGCAAGTGTGTCTGGGCTCAGAACGGACAGCGGAGAGAACGGGGAACCCGGACGAATGCAAGTTTTGAAAACATGATGATGCAAAGCACATGATGACATGATAAGATGCAACACACAAGCAAATGACATGACAAGGACAGCGAATAACTGGAAGACACCTGGCACCTCGGCCTCGGGGCGTCACAACACTCCACCTCTATGAGATCTAGAATGGCACCGGAGTGAAAACGGAAGAGAAAGAGAAGAGGTAAAACTAAGTTGCTTCTTTGACAAACGAGTGAAACCACGAACCTTGAAAAGGTTAAGCCATTTCGAGAAAAGAATACAACGGAGATGAACAAAGTTGAAAACACTCCGTTAGAAAAGAGGGACAAGTAAGAACAACTTCGAGCAGCACTCCGGTTGAGAGGTTATGCAAGACTTGATACGGTGAAAAGAACTTGAGCAGAAGACACGACACTCCGGTTAAACAAGATAGAGAAGGAATAAGACTGATATAATTTGGACAGCACTCCGACTGAGAAGGGAGGCAAAACTTGACAGAATGGGAAGAATTTGATAAGAGGGAATGACACTCCGGTTTAGCAGATAAGCACGAAAAGAAAAACATGATCTTCACAATTCGAGATGATGATTGAAAAGAGCAACAACACAATGCCTCCGGAACAAAAGAATAGAAGATGAATAATTGAAATAGGAGAATGGAGAAGAAAATGTCAACTTCTGCCACAAATGAGCTTGAAAAGCATCTTTAGGAGAAGGGTCGAGCGGAATTGTTGGAAAACCAACAACGAAAAGAGTAAGCTTGTAGTGGGCTTATGGAGAACATCTCAAAACTATGAGGTGAAATTTTGCCACTAACGGAAACGATAGATTGGACTGATAACAACAAGGAGACGAGAAACTTATTTCACCGGAAGGATAGAAGAAGAACTTGGGTCAATTATAAGCACCATAGATAGCAACAAACCTTAGGGAAGGCTTTAGGTGAAATATAACCCAAGATAATTTCAATGAATAGGTTGATGGATTTAATTATCTCATTCTTGACAACATGTGAATCATGAAAAATGAACTCAAATTATCAAAAATGACATAATACCATCTCCAATGATACGGAAGAAAGAAATTGCACTCCGGATAGCCAGATGAAGAAAACTTGAGCTTCTTAGAAAAGAATCTGGATGAACACTTGGTGAAGGAATTAAATCCTTGGTGAACCATCATGTAGAACCTTCATGAAGAACTCCGCTAACAAAAAGGATGATGAAGATGAAAGGAAAAGGCGGTTGAAAAACACAAGGTGAAGCCTTGCAATGATTTTGATGGATCTCCGTGACGAAAAAAATGAGAGAGCTCGGAACTCCAGGAAAAGAAAGATGAACAAATGAGATCAACAATTTTGATGAACCTCCGGAATAAGGAATTAATCACTTGGATGAACAAGAATAAGAATTAAGTTATGCGTATCCTTCACCAATTTAAATTGATGACAAGCAACGGATTTGACATAGTACTTATTCTCGTAGAAAGGATTAAGATAGATATTGCGCAAACTTGGAAAGGTCTTCGACGGTCCACCGGAAGGATTGAAACAACGAATAAATTGATATATTAACCAAGGAAGAGAAAACTCTTGAACGAACCACCGTAAGAATTAAAATGAACGAAGAAAAGATAAAGAAACACCGGGAAGAATTAGTGAGTGAACGAAAATGTTTGCTAGGATTGAGATACATGAGAACGAAGAGATCAAGGATTGATTAGAGAATATTTGAATGATGCACCGGTAAGGTTTGAGAATGATAACTGGAAACTGAGAATGAATAAACCTAAAATGATGGACTCCGGATAATCAAACTGAGAAGACTCTTGAATAGCTCCGGATGGGTGAAAAGAATTCTGACAACAATAAAAAAACAATTATGAGAGGATGGCCGAGAATGGGGCAAGATTTAAAAGAAACTCTTCTTCGGTCATCAAAATCTGAGAATTACGACGATGAGAAACACCACCAAATTGTTGAGATACTCCGGAATAAAGTAGAATGGAAAAGTTGAACCAACGATGAGAATAGTGTGAAAGATCTTGGAGAAGGCATACGACTGATGAAGAATCATTCTTACGTCAAACTTTGAAAGAATTTGAGAATAACTCCGGGAGAATAAGAAGAGTCAGGTAAGATCCTGGAAAAAGACCTGTGGGTTAGGGCCCACTCAAAAGAAACACCGTAGAACGATTTAAAAGAGAGAATGCAACAGTTGAATTAAAAGGCTTGAATGAGATAACAACCTCGAAAGAGTTTGAATGAAAACAAAGTGGAAACATGAATCTTCGAGATATCTTGAGCACTCCGGAACAATAAGATAGCGAGAGGTGAACGATTAAGAATTGCACCGGCATGAGAAAGCCTTGAAATTAGGAAAGGGATATGATCAACACCAAATCTTAATTTGAATCCACCGGAGAAGAAAACGAGTGAAGAGTGACGAACTTGAAGCTCCGTTAGAATCTTCCTGATAATCACCGGATAAGAATATTAAAAGAAAAGAAAGAAGAGACTTCACATCAATAAGATGGATACTTGATTAAGAAATCTGAGTCCTTGAAGAAACAAAGGGTGGGTGGGCAGGAAAAACAAAGGCAACTTGGAGACGGATGAAACAAACACCGTTGAGAAGAAATGATAATTGATCTTGCTGATGTTGAAATGATCAGATCCACTTGAAGAGAAAACACGCCAGTGAAAAGGATTGACAAAACAATCTCGATTATGAAGAAGGATTGGTATTCACATAGGAATATGAGAACACCAGTTAGGAAAGGTATGGAATCAACACTTGACATTGAAGCAACTCGAATACCACAACTCAAGACAAAAACAAAGGATTGGCTTGCAGAATAAGCCAGAACAAACATATGATAGAGATTTCGTCCGAAGTTTTTGTGGTGGGGCCTACACGGGCTCGATCGTACAACACCATCATGTACAAGGCAGTGCACATGACATACGAAGCATCCCCGAGTTGGCATAGCCAAGGACTCTTTAAGACACAATGAGACCATTGTAAAACCAACCGTGGATAGGCGGACCACTAGACGTCGAACCCCAATTTCATATCATACATCTGTCGGAAAGATATCCAAAGAGCTACTTGAATTCCCACCTATGAAACTCCCGAACCTTTCCGGTTATGCAATCAGGTGTTGGGGATACAGGGGAAGCATAATATCTCACCTAAAACTAGCAAATCCTACATCCAGCTGTATCCATCCTTCAACACATAACCAAGAAACCTTCGGAAATCGTCTACCTCAACCTTCGAAAAGCATCCGTTATACAAGTTATGGCAATACTCCCAAACTCCCGCCCCAGTACTGGGTGGCGTCGAGGTTATCTCACCAACGAACTGCATAAAAGAGATTTTCGATGTCGGCGTACTAAACTCAGGTATTCCAGAACTGCAACGATAAAATTATGACGACAACACCTCGGAGCTCAACTCCCCGGGACACTGCCACAAAACCCCTGACAGGAGGCACCAAGACAATGTTCTCGTCACAAAACCATCGGAACGATTCCAAGATACCCACGTGATCCTAAAAAAATTTTAGTGAAATTTGAGAAGAGAAGAGTCAAAACTCTACGTCAGGATGCCTCACCAGAGCGACGAAGGGACTGGGGAGTAAAAAGAATTCCTAACTCTCTGATATATAATTCCTAAATGACTCAAAACATTTTTCTAGACTCAACAACGGCTGCTAATAATGATCAAGCAGTGGGGGCTCCTAAGGTCGGGGAAGGCTCTGATTACCAACTTGTAACGCCCTCGATGCGGCTATATCTCCCACGTGTCGAAGCACGACTTAGAGGCATAACCGCATTGAAAGCAATGTCGCAAGTGAGGTAATCTTCACACAACCCATGTAATACATAAGGGAAAGAGATACATAGTTGGCTTACAATCGCCACTTCACACAATTACATGAATAAAGCATTACAACATCCAAATACAATCAAGGTCCGACTACGGAACCAAAATAAAAGAAGAACCCCAAAAGCGACAAGGTCCCCGATCGACCCCAACTGGGCTCCACTACTGATCAACTAGAACGAAACAACATAAAGGACAAGATCTTCATCGAGCTCCTCCTGAGCTTGGTTGCGTCATCTGCACGGACTCATCGGCACCTGCAAGCTGGTTTTGGAAGTATCTGTGAGTCACGGGGACTCAGCAATCTCACACTCTCGCGATCAAGACTATTTAAGCTTATGGGTAAGGAAAAAGGTATGAGGTGGAGCTGCAGCAAGCGACTAGCATATATGGTGGCTAACATACGCAAATGAGAGCGAGAAGCAAAGGCAAAGCACGGTCGATAAAAGTATGATCAAGAAGTGATCCTAAAACAACCTACGTCAAGCATAACTCCAACACCGTTTTCACTTCCCGGACTCTGCCGGAAAGAGACCATCACGGTAACACACGCTGTTGAGGCATTTTAATTAAGGTCAACTTCATGTTTTCTACAATCGGGCATTAACAAATTCCCATCTGCCCATAACCGCGGGCATGGCTTTCGAAAGTTCAAATCCCTGCAGGGGTGTCCCAACTTAGCCCATCACAAGCTCTCACGGTCAAGGAAGGATATTCCTTCTAGCGGGAAGACCCGATCAGACTCGGAATCCCGGTTACAAGACATTTCGACAATGGTAAAACTAAACCAGCAACACCGCCCAAATGTGCCGACAAATCCCGATAGGAGCTGCACATATCTCGTTCTCAGGGCACACTCAGACGAGCTCTCCATACAACTAAAACCAAACCTTGAGTTTCCCCGAGGGGGCGCTGCACAGGACTCTAGTTTGGACCAACACTCAGAGGAGCACTGGCCCAGGGGGGTTAAAATAATGATGACCCTTGAGTCCGCAAAACCCAAGGGAAAAAGGCTAGGTGGCACATGGTAAAACCAATGTTGGGCATTGCTGGAAGAGTTTTATTCAAGGCGAACTGTCAAGGGGTTCCCATTATTACCCAACCGCATAAGGAACGCAAAATCCGGGAACATAACACTGATATGATGGAAACTAGGGCGGCAAGAGTGGAACAAAACACCAGGCATAAGGCCGAGCCTTCCACCCTTTACCAAGTATATAGATGTATTAATTAAATAAGGTATATTGTGATATCCCAACAAGTAAACATGTTCCAACAAGGAACAACATCTCCATGTTCCAACAAGGAACAACTTCAATCTTCACCTGCAACTAACAACGTTATAAGAGGGGCTGAGCAAAGCGGTAACATAGCCAATCAACGGTTTGCTGGGACAAGGTGGGTTGGAGGCTTGGTTCAACAATATAGGAGGCATGATAAGCAAGTGGTAGGTATCGCAGCATAGGCATAGCAAAAGAGCAAGCATCTAGCAAGCAAAGATAGAAGTGATTTCGAGGGTATGATCATCTTGCCTGAAATCCCGCAAGGAAGAAGAACGAGTCCATGAAGACGACAAACAGACGTAGTCGAACGAATCCTCACAACACGACGTCACCGGATACAACCCGAAGAAGCACACCGGAAAGAAGCAAACAACATAGTAAACAAGCACCACATAAGCATGGCATGATGCACAAACAATTATGATGCATGTCCGGTTTAATGAAGCATGGCATGTCAAAATGCACAAACAATCCTACAAATTAAGTGGAGCTCAATATGCAAAGAGTTGCATATTGACGAAACACCACGACAAGCTATTTAGTTCGATCTCGTTTATGTACCAAAAAATATTAAATGTTGTTAAACATGGCAAGAGGGGCAAAATGAAAACTACCTATCTAGTCAAGGTTAAATGAGGCCGGAAGCAACGAACAACAATTCCGGAAACTCCTCATGAGCATATTATAGATTTGGTACTGTTCTGCCCTAAACATAATTTTAGAGTTGTTAAACATGCAAAGTGAAGCCACCATGTTAAACTAGGCATTTTTCTACCCCATTTACATATAAAGTTTGTTAGATTTGGAGCTACGGTTGAATAGTTATGAATTAAATCATTTTAACATGGCATAGGAGTAAATTTAACCAAACAGCATTTTAGACATTTTAAACATGGATGAATATGACATATTATGAAACTAGACAAAATTCTAAGCAAGTTTCATATATAATTTATTTAGATCCGATGCACGGTTGTGAAGTTATTAAATGCATGAAACTAGGGGGTTTTCTGTAAAACTGCAATTCCCTGGAAATTAGCTAAATTCACAGAGACTGGAAAAAAACATCCACGGGCTGAAACTGGTGCAAGTCTGGGCCAACGGGAAAAAAGGACGCTGCTGGGGGGCGGCGTCTCACCATGGGCCAAGGCCCAGCTAGCAGAGCAGCAGCAAGCCAGCAAGATCTGGCGAAGAGGAGGCAGGCTGGGCCTGGCTGGCGATGCGGGTCAGCGAGGCAGGACTGGTCAACGCGAGCGGGCGAGGCGCTCGTCCTCTGCGCGACGCAGAGCTGCGGGCGGTGCCTGGAACAGAGCTCCCGCGAGCGAGGCGAAGGGGCGGCGAAGCGAGGGACTTGACGCGGGCTCCCGGTGACTCCAGGCGACGAAGGGCGACGAGGAGTAGGGCGCGAGGCGAGAGGACGGCGTGAGGACGCCGGCGAGCTCGTTCGCCTCTGACGAGAGGAAGCGGGCGCAGCGGGACTTGCAGCGTCGTGGACCTCCAGGAAGAAGATGGCGGCGACTGGGCGGAGCTGTGGCGAGGAACGGCAGCTCGGCGGTGGGATCCATCCAGGACGGGCCTACAGGCAGAGGATCCGCGCGAGACTGGAGGCGACGTGACGAACTTGATGGCCGGCAGTGCCATGGGGCTCCTGTGCAGAGAACGAGAGAAACTTGAACGCAGGGAGCTAGAGAACCAAGAGAAAACGAACGAGAGGAGAGGGAGAAGAAGCATGGGCAGCAGGGCACTCATCTCCGGAAACGGCGGCACTCCAAACGGCGGCGGTGGCGCTCGTGGCTCCAGCGTGGAGGCCTCGGGCTCCTGGGACTTCGGTGGCCAACTGCTCGAGGCTAGAGATAGATGGCTGCTCAGGATCGAGCTCATCTCGATCTGGAGCTCGGGGATGGGGCTCCTGGCTGACGAGGGGAGCCAAGAGGTGGCGCGCGAGGTCGGGCTCCAGGAGGTGCTCGGACACCGCGGGAGGAGAGAAAGGGAGTGGAGCGATGGGTTCCTGGAGCTGCTAATACGGCTTGATGCGGTGGTGGATCGGGCAGGCGTGCCGCTCGAGGAAGGTGGGTGGCGGCGCTGAGTTGGCTCGGGAAGGAATGAGGGGATCCCAAGGCAGGTCGGTGGCGGCGGGCAGGAGGATGGATGGGACAAGGGTCCTTAATTTTAGGGTTTGTCCAGATTTAGACTAGGAGTCTCTTAAATAAGAAAAGAAGAGGGGTTTAGGGTAGATTCGGACCCTCTGATCGAAATCGGGCGGTCAAGAAAAATATGTTAGGAAGTCCAATTAACAAAATGGAGACGTTTTGTAGATGCTTGGGGATGTTCCGGACACGACGGTGATGACTGCTTGGGTCGAGTCCGGGACAATTTTCGGACGCGCGCGTGAGGAGGGCCGCAGGCTGATGAGAGAGGTTAGGTTGGACCTGGCGGTAGGTAGTGGGCTGTGTAGACGGTCTCGAGCTGAGAGGAAAGAAGAGAGGGAGGCCCGCCGACTGTTTCCGGAGACCGAAAATGTCCGACGTTAGACTGGCTATACTGCCGCTATAGTTAAACGTTGGGGCGTCAAACGAACTCGGAATGCGATGAAATTTGGCAGGCGGCCTACTGACAACATAACAACACCGCATGCCAACTTTCAACCCATTCCGAGGACATTTTCCGGCCACTTATAAAATAATATTTCGGACGTGCCGCCGGCGCGTGCAAGTGTGTCTGGGCTCAGAACGGACAGCAGAGAGAACGGGGAACCCGGACGAATGCAAGTTTTGAAAACATGATGATGCAAAGCACATGATGACATGATAAGATGCAACACGCAAGCAAATGACATGATAACGACAGCGAATAACTGGAAGACACCTGGCACCTCGGCCTCGGGGCGTCATAACTGAAGTGCTCAAGTTCTCTAGCAAATGACAGTATATCATGAGCTTGCTCAACCACGGAGCGCTCTTCAGTCATCCTGTAATCATAGAATTGCTCCATGATGTACAGCTCACTGCCAGCATCCGAGACCCCAAACTTGGCCTCGAGTGCATCCCACATATCTTTTCCATTATCAATTGATGCATCAACTATGTTCTCACCAAGAACACTCAAGAGAGCAGCCTTAAACAGAGTATCCATTTTCTGAAAAGCTTGTGCCTCTTGAGCATCAAGCTCTCCTTCAGGTTTGCCGAGAGTGGCGTCATAGCAACTCATGGTTTGAAACCATAAGTCTGCTCTCACGCGCCACCTCTTATAGTGGATACCCTCAAACATAGGAGGTCTCATGGAAGCAGCAAAACCACTTGGGGTAAATTGCCTATAATAAGGTTTTTGGATTGTTGGAAATATGAGCAATTTACCAAATGATTTTATTAACAGAAATACTAGATAAAGCATGACTAATATAGAAGAGATAAAACAAGTCATGCGTTCGAACAGAGAGAAGGTAAATAGCTTCTGCATATATGAACCGTAGCCTATCATATCTAAAGCAGACAGTATAGCAAGTAGCATATATGAAGTAGAACCTAACATGTGTAGGACAAGGACTAGAACAAGGAACTGCGACAGAACCTTTAACAGGAAAGACAAGAACACGCACGGGACAGCAGCAGCAGAAGCGCTGGACTTGGGGTCGGTGTCCTCGCCTGCCATGTCGTCGAGGAGGTCGTGGACGTCGGGGAAGAAGTCGTCATCGGGGAAGTAGTCGTCGGTGACCGGATCATCCGTGATGAAGCAGCCAGTAGTCGCCCTGAGCGCTCCCCAAAAACCTTATCACCCTTCTCCCGTACAGGACTCAAAAGGTGCGGTTTCAGAGGCCTACTGTCCTGACCTGCGGTGCAAGCCGCAAGCCGGGATGGGGAAGATCGTAGCAGCAGCGCAGTGCTGAAGAACTTTGTGGCGAGAGGAAGGGGATCTTCTGGTGTGTCACTCTGGAGAGGAGCGACCTCTCTTATATAGGCACAGGAGAAGGATGCGAAGAGGCTGCGGTGGGAGGTGAAGCAACGAAGGGAGACGAAGCGAACATGCAGCGGCTGAAGAGGCGCGTCATTCAAATTCAGTGTCCACCACAGAAAAACGTTTCAACTCCCACGTGACCTTTCATATACCCGTCGTGCGTGGAAAAAATTTAGACATCGGCTCGGCTCATTCCCGCAACCCGCGGCGCGTCATGATGAGGCGTGGCATGGCGTGGCGAGGCGGGCGGCAGAGGAGGAGCGCGCGTGGATGTCCCTCTTGTTCTCATGCTCATACATGTGGGGAAAGAACCTCCCTTATAAAGAGGTCCAACTCCTTCTAAACTAGCAATGTGGGACTAAACTTTTGTTCCACCTCTTGCCTTGCACAAATGGGTTGCGTGGGCCTATAGAATTTATTAGGAATTTCTGAAACTGCTATTGGGCTAGGCCCAAAATAGACAAAATTCCAGCAATCCCCCACCAGATCCTAGAGGCACACAAAAATTTGCCTTTGGTTCCAAAACACTGTTTATTCCGGTACTGCAGTGGAGACTGTTAAGTTGAACTTCACCTAGAACTCTATGCTACACTAGTAAGCAACTTGAACAGTGGACTGGGCCTTGAACTGCAAGTTTTCTGCGAATCTAGCTTCACATAAAGCCTTGACCGATACGTGGCTACCGTGGGTCTTCCCCGCGGGTGGAGCTTATGCATCATACTCCGTGGCCTTTCATGAGTTTATTAGAGAGAACCCTACTCTCATAGATTGCGACGTTTGACAATCAGACTCATATAGGTGTGTTCTTCAAAAGATGTTCTGCAGGATAACATCTCTGCTTAAATAAGCCACTTAGAACACATTAAGATATACATCAACCTGCCATGCAGATAAAGAGAGTATTGCATCTTCATGGAGTGGTATTGTGAATAGTAAGGATACTCTCCTCTCAGTTGACCAACAGCTTGTCTTTCACATCTAATTCACGGGATCTCCGATCACAAAGAATAGGTTACCACTGTGAACAACTCATATTGTGGGTCTCATACCCATCTCCCTCGATGCATTATCTATCACATTACGTGATAGACCCTTAGTAAGAGGATCTGCCAGATTTTTAGACGTTTGGATATAATCCAATGTAATAACTCCGGAGTTTTTCATTTTCCTGACAGACTTTAACCTTCTCTGAATGTGTCTTGATGACTTCATGTTATCCTTTGAGCTGCTCACTTTCGTGATCACAGTTTGATTGTCGCAGTTCATAAGGATACCCGGTACAGGTTTCTCAACAACCGGTAAGTCATTGAAGAGCCGATGAAGCCAATCTGCTTCGACCGTAGCTGTATCTAGTGTTGTGAGTTCTGCTTCCATTGTTGACCTCGTTAAGATGGTCTGCTTGCAAGACTTCCAAGAAACAGCGCCACCTCCATGAGTGAATACATAACCGCTCGTGGCCTTTATCTCATCAGCATCTGAGATCCAGTTTGAGTCACTATACCCTTCAAGCACCTTTGGATGCCCGGTGTAGTGAATTCCATAATTTGCAGTGCCTTTCAAATAACGCAAAACTCTCTCTAGAGCTTTCCAATGCACATCTCTTGGTTTTGAAACAAACCGACTCAGTTTGCTAACAGCAAAAGAGATGTCAGGTCTTGTAGCACTGGCTAAGTACATAAGAGAGCCAATAATCTGAGAATACTTCAATTGGTCTCTAGCAATTCTTCGATTCTTTCGAAGCAACACACTAGCATCATATGGTGTTGGAGAGGGCTTGCAGTCACTATAGCCAAAGCGACTCAACATCGTTTCCACATAGTGAGATTGAAGCAATGTAATCCCACCATCATCGTCTCTCAAGAACTTGATGTTCAGAATGACATCATCCACTCCTAAATCCTTCATCTCAAAACAACGAGATAGGAAATCCTTGACCTCCTTAATAACATTCAGATTGGTTCTGAAAATCAGTATGTAATCAACATACAAGCACAGGATAACTCCCTCGCCCCCACCATGGCGATAGTACACACATTTGTCAGCTTCGTTCACAACAAAGCCTGCAGCTGTTAAAGTTCTTTCAAACTTCTCATGCCACTGTTTGGGTGCTTGCTTAAGTCCGTACAAATACTTCAGCAACTTGCACACTTTCCCTTCCTGACCATCTAGTACATGTTGGGGAACGTTGCAGAAAATTAAAAATTTTCCTACGGTTTCACCAAGATCCATCTATGAGTTCATCTAAGCAACGAGTCAAGGGAGAGAGTTTGCATCTACATACCACTTGTAGATCGAGTGCGGAAGCTTTCAAGGGGATGGTGATGAGGGAGTCGTACTCGCCGTGATTCGGATCACCGACGACCAAGTGCTGAAAGGACAGCACCTCCGCGTTCAACACACGTACGGTACGGGCGACATCTCCTCCGTCTTGATCCAGCAAGGAGGAAGGAGAGGTTGAGGAAGACAGCTCCAATGGCAGCACGACGGCGTGGTGCAGTTGGTGCAGCAGTACTCGGACAGAGCTTCGCCAAGCACGTACGGAGGAGGAGAGGTGTTGGGGAGGGGAGGGGCTGCGCCTTGGCTTGTGTTGAGCAGCCCTCCCCTCACCCCTCTATATATAAGAGGAGAGGGGCAAGGGGGCCGCCCCTCTAGGGGAAACCCTAGAGGGGGGCGGCGGCGAAAGGGAGAGGGAAAAGGATGGCTTGCCCCCCAAGCTAGGGGGGCGCCCCCTTTAGGGTTTCCCCTCCCCTTGCCCTAGCCGCATGGGCCTAGGTGGGGTGGCGCGCCCAGCCCACTAGGGGCTGGCTCCCTCTCCCACACAGCCCATGTGGCCCCCCGGGATGGGTGGCCCCACCCGGTGGACCCCCGGAACCCTTCTGGTGGCCCCGGTACAATACCGGTATGCCACCGAAACTTTCCGGTGTCCGTTTAACCACTTTCCTTATATAAATCTTTACCTCCAGACCATTCCGAAACTCCTCGTGACGTCCGGGATCTCATACGGGACTCCGAACAACATTTGGTAATCACATACTTGTCTTCCTGATAACCCTAGCGTCACCGAACCTTAAGTGTGTAGACCCTACGGTTTCGGGAGACATGCAGACATGACCGAGACGACCTCAGGTCAATAACCAACAGCGGGATCTGGATACCCATGTTGGCTCCCACATGCTCCTCGATGTTGTCATCGGATGAACCACGATGTCGAGGATTTGATCAAACCCCGTATGCAATTCCCTTTGTCAATCGGTACGTTACATGCCCGAGACTCGATCGTCGGTATCCCAATACCTCGTTCAGTCTCGTTACCGGCAAGTCACTTTACTCGTACCGTAATGCATGATCCCGTGACCAAACACTTGGTCACCTTGAGCTCATTGTGATGATGCATTACCGAGTGGGCCCAAAGATACCTCTCCATCATACGGAGTGACAAATCCCAGTCTCGATCCGTGTTAACCCAACAGACACTTTAGGAGATACCTGTAATGCACCTTTATAGTCACCCAGTTATGTTGTGACGTTTGGTACACCCAAAGCACTCTTACGGTATCCGGGAGTTACACGATCTCATGGTCTAAGGAAGAGATACTTGACATTGAAAAGGCTCTAGCAAAACGAACTACACGATCTTGTGCTATGCTTAATATTGGGTCTTGTCCATCACATCATTCTCCTAATGATGTGATCCCGTTATCAACGACATCCAATGTCCATAGCCAGGAAACCATGACTATCTGTTGATCACAACGAGCTAGTCAACTAGAGGCTCACTAGGGACATATTGTGGTCTATATATTCACACGTGTATTACGATTTCCGGATAATACAGTTATAGCATGAATAAAAGACTATTATCATGAACAAAGAAATATAATAATAACACTTTTATTATTGCCTCTAGGGCATATTTGCAACAGTCTCCCACTTGCACTAGAGTCAATAATCTAGTTACATTGTGATGAATCGAACACCCATAGAGTTCTGGTGTTGATCATGTTTCGCTCGCGAGAGAGGTTTAGTCAACGGATCTGCGACATTCAGATCCGTATGTACTTTGCAAATTTCTATGTCTCCATCTTGAACGTACTCACGGATGGAGTTGAAACGACGCTTGATGTGCCTGGTCTTCTTGTGAAATCTGGGCTCCTTCGCAAGGGCAATAGCTCCAGTATTGTCACAGAAAAGTTTGATCGGCCCCGACGCATTGGGTATGACTCCTAGGTCGGTGATGAACTCCTTCACCCAAATAGCTTCATGCGCTGCCTCCGAGGCTGCCATGTACTCCGCTTCACATGTAGATCCCACCACGACGCTCTGCTTGCAGCTGCACCAGCTTACTGCTCCACCATTCAACATATACACGTATCCGGTTTGTGACTTAGAGTCATCCAGATCTGTGTCGAAGCTAGCGTCGACGTAACCCTTTACGACGAGCTCTTCGTCACCTCCATAAAGGAGAAACATGTCCTTTGTCCTTTTCAGGTACTTCAGGATATTCTTGACCGCTGTCCAGTGTTCCTTGCCGGGATTACTTTGGTACCTTCCTACCAAACTTACGGCAAGGTTTACATCAGGTCTGGTACACAGCATGGTATACATAATAGATCCTATGGCTGAAGCATAGGGGATGACACTCATCTCTTCTATATCTTTTGCCGTGGTCGGGCATTGAGCCGAGCTCAATCTCACACCTTGCAATACAGGCAAGAACCCCTTCTTGGACTGATCCATTTTGAACTTCTTCAAAATTTTATCAAGGTATGTGCTTTGTGAAAGACCTATGAGGCGTCTCGATCTATTTCTATAGATCTTGATGCCTAATATATAAGCAGCTTCTCCAAGGTCCTTCATTGAAAAACACTTATTCAAGTAGGCCTTAATGCTGTCCAAAAGTTCTATATCATTTCCCATCAAGAGTATGTCATCTACATATAATATGAGAAATGCTACAGAGCTCCCACTCACTTTCTTGTAAACGCAGGCTTCTCCATAAGTCTGCATAAACCCAAACGCTTTGATCATCTCATCAAAGCGAATATTCCAACTCCGAGATGCTTGCACCAGCCCATAAATGGATCGCTGGAGCTTGCATACTTTGTTAGAGTTCTTAGGATCGACAAAACCTTCCGGCTGCATCATATACAGTTCTTCCTTAAGATAACCGTTAAGGAATGCCGTTTTGACGTCCATCTGCCATATCTCATAATCATAGTATGCGGCAATTGCTAACATGATTCGGACGGACTTAAGCTTCACTATGGGAGAGAAAGTCTCATCGTAGTCAATCCCTTGAACTTGCCGATAACCCTTAGCGACAAGTCGAGCTTTATAGATGGTAACATTACCATCCGCGTCCGTCTTCTTCTTAAAGATCCATTTGTTTTCTATCGCTCGCTGGTCATCGGGCAAGTCAGTCAAAGTCCATACTTTGTTTTCATACATGGATTCTATCTCGGATTTCATGGCTTCTAGCCATTTGTTGGAATCTGGGCCCGCCATCGCTTCTTCATAGTTCGAAGGTTCATCGTTGTCTAACAACATGATTTCCAGGACAGGGTTGCCGTACCACTCTGGTGCGGAACGTGTCCTTGTGGACCTACGAAGTTCAGTAGCAACTTGATCCGAAGTACCTTGATCATCATCATTATTTTCCTCTTCAGTTGGTGTAGGCATCACAGGAACATTTTCTTGAGCTGCACTACTTTCCCGTTCAAGAGGTAGTACTTCATCGAGTTCTACTTTCCTCCCACTTACTTCTTTCGAGAGAAACTCTTTTTCCAGAAAGGATCCGTTCTTGGCAACAAAGATCTTGCCCTCGGATCTTAAGTAGAAGGTATACCCAATGGTTTCCTTAGGGTATCCTATGAAGACGCATTTTTCCGACTTGGGTTCGAGCTTTTCAGGTTGAAGTTTCTTGACATAAGCATCGCATCCCCAAACTTTTAGAAACGACAGCTTAGGTTTCTTCCCAAACCACAATTCATACGGTGTCGTCTAAACGGATTTAGACGGTGCCCTATTTAAAGTGAATGTAGCTGTCTCTAGAGCGTATCCCCAAAATGATAGTGGTAAATCGGTAAGAGACATCATAGACCGCACCATATCTAATAGAGTGCGATTACGACGTTCGGACACACCGTTACGCTGAGGTGTTCCAGGCGGCGTGAGTTGTGAAACGATTCCACATTTCTTTAAGTGTGTACCAAATTCGTGACTTAAGTATTCTCCTCCACGATTTGATCGTAGGAATTTTATCTTTCGGTCACGTTGATTCTCTACCTCATTCTGAAATTCCTTGAACTTTTCAAAGGTCTCAGACTTGTGTTTCATTAAGTAGACATACCCATATCTACTCAAGTCATCAGTGAGAGTGAGAACATAACGATATCCTCCGCGAGCCTCAACACTCATTGGACCGCACACATCGGTATGTATGATTTCCAACAACTTGGTTGCTCGCTCCATTGTTCCGGAGAACGGAGTCTTGGTCATCTTGCCCATGAGGCATGGTTCGCATGTGTCAAATGATTCATAATCGAGAGACTCTAAAAGTCTATCAGCATGGAGTTTCTTCATGCGCTTGACACCAATGTGACCAAGGCGGCAGTGCCACAAGTATGTGGGACTATCATTATCAACTTTACATCTTTTGGTATTCACGCTATGAATATGTGTAGTATTACGCTCGAGATTCATTAAGAATAAACCATTGACCATCGGAGCATGACCATAAAACATATCTCTCATATAAATCAAACAACCATTATTCTCAGACTTAAATGAGTAGCCATCTCGTATTAAACGAGATCCAGATACAATGTTCATGCTCAAACTTGGCACTAAATAACAATTATTAAGGTTCAAAACTAATCCCGTGGGTAAATGTAGAGGTAGCGTGCCGACGGCGATCACATCGACTCTGGAACCATTCCCGACGCGCATCGTCACCTCGTCCTTCGCCAGTCTCCGCTTATTCCGCAGCCCCTGCTGTGAGTTACAAATATGAGCAACGACACCGGTATCAAATACCCAGGAGTTACTACGAGTACTGGTAAGGTACACATCAATTACATGTATATCAAATATACCTTTAGTGTTGCCAGCCTTCTTATCCGCTAAGTATTTGGGGCAGTTCCGCTTCCAGTGACCCTTCCCCTTGCAATAAAAGCACTCAGTCTCAGGCTTGGGTCCATTCTTTGACTTCTTCCCGGCAACTGGCTTACCGGGCGCGGCAACCTCCTTGCCGTCCTTCTTGAAGTTCTTCTTACCCTTGCCCTTCTTGAACTTAGTGGTCTTATTGACCATCAACACTTGATGTTCTTTCTTGATTTCAACCTCTGCTGACTTCAGCATAGAAAATATTTCAGGAATGGTCTTTACCATCCCCTGCATATTGTAGTTCATCACAAAGCTCTTGTAGCTTGGTGGGAGCGACTGAAGGATTCTGTCAATGACTACCTCATCAGGGAGGTTAATATTTAGCTGGGTCATACGGTTGTGCAACCCAGACATCTTGAGTATGTGCTCACTGACAGAACTATTTTCCTCCATCTTACAACTATAGAACTTGTCGGAGATGTCATATCTCTCGACCCGGGCGTGAGCTTGGAAAACTAGTTTCAGCTCTTCGAACATCTCATATGCTCTATGATGCTCAAAACGCTTTTGGAGCCCCGGTTCTAGGCTGTAAAGCATGCCGCACTGAACGAGGGAGTAATCATCAGCACGAGACTGCCAAGCATTCATAATGTCTTGGTTCTCTGGGACGGGAGCGTCACCTAGCGGTCCTTCTAGGACATATTGTTTCCTGGCAGCTATGAGGATGATCCTCAGGTTCCGGACCCAGTCCGTATAGTTGCTGCCATCATCTTTCAGCTTGGTTTTCTCTAGGAACGCGTTGAAGTTCAAGTTGACATTAGCGTTGGCCATTTGATCTACAAGACATATTTGCAAAAAGGTTTTAGACTAAGTTCATGATAATTAAGTTCATCTAATCAAATTATTGAATGAACTCCCACTCAGATTAGACATCCCTCTAGTCATCTAAGTGTTACACGATCCGAGTCGACTAGGCCGTGTCCGATCATCACGTGAGACGGACTAGTCATTGTCGGTGAACATTCTCATGTTGATCGTATCTTCCATACGACTCGTGTTCGACCTTTCGGTCTCCGTGTTCCGAGGCCATGTCTGTACATGCTAGGCTCGTCAAGTTAACCCTAAGTGTTTTTGCATGTGTAAAACTGTCTTACACCCGTTGTATGTGAACGTAAGGATCTATCACACCCGATCATCACGTGGTGCTTCGAAACGACGAACTTTAGCAACGGTGCACAGTTAGGGGGAACACTTTCTTGAAATTTTTATAAGGGATCATCTTATTTACTACCATCGATCTAAGTAAACAAGATGCATAAACATAATAAACATCACATGCAATTATATAAAGTAGTGACATGATATGGCCAATATCATATAGCTCCTTTGATCTTCATCTTCGGGGCTCCATGATCATCTTGTCACCGGCATGACACCATGATCTCCATCATCATGATCTCCATCATCGTGTCTTCATGAAGTTGTCACGCCAACGACTACTTCTACTTCTATGACTAACGCGTTTAGCAATAAAGTAAAGTAGTTTACATGGCGTTCTTCAATGACACGCAGGTCATACAAAAAATAAAGACAACTCCTATGGCTCCTGCCGGTTGTCATACTCATCGACATGCAAGTCGTGATTCCTATTACAAGAACATGATCTCATACATCACAATATACCATTCATCATTCATCACAACTTCTGGCCATATCACATCACATGACAATTGCTGCAAAAACAAGTTAGACGTCCTCTAATTGTTGTTGCATCTTTTACGTGGCTGCAATTGGGTTCTAGCAAGAACGTTTTCTTACCTACGAATAACCACAACGTGATCTTGTCAACTTCTATTTACCCTTCATAAGGACCCATTTCATCGAATCCGCTCCAACTAAAGTGGGAGAGACAGACACCCGCCAGCCACCTTATGCAACTAGTGCATGTCAGTCGGTGGAACCGGTCTCACGTAAGCGTACGTGTAAGGTTGGTCCGGGCCGCTTCATCCCACAATACCGCTGAAGCAAGATAAGACTAGTAGCGGCAAGCAAGTTGAAAAGATCCACGCCCACAACAAAATTGTGTTCTACTCGTGCAATAGAGAACTACGCATAGACCTAGCTCATGATGCCACTGTTGGGGAACGTTGCAGAAAATTAAAAATTTTCCTACGGTTTCACCAAGATCCATCTATGAGTTCATCTAAGCAACGAGTCAAGGGAGAGAGTTTGCATCTACATACCACTTGTAGATCGAGTGCGGAAGCTTTCAAGGGGATGGTGATGAGGGAGTCGTACTCGTCGTGATTCGGATCACCGACGACCAAGTGCTGAAAGGACAGCACCTCCGCATTCAACACACGTACGGTACGGGCGACGTCTCCTCCGTCTTGATCCATCAAGGAGGAAGGAGAGGTTGAGGAAGACAGCTCCAATGGTAGCACGACGGCGTGGTGCAGTTGGTGCAGTAGTACTCGGACAGAGCTTCGCCAAGCACGTACGGAGGAGGAGAGGTGTTGGGGAGGGGAGGGGCTGCGCCTTGGCTTGTGTTGAGCAGCCCTCCCCTCACCCCTCTATATATAAGAGGAGAGGGGCAAGGGGGGCGGCCCTCTAGGGGAAACCCTAGAGGGGGGCGGCGGCGAAAGGGAGAGGGAAAAGGGTGGCTTGCCCCCCAAGCTAGGGGGTGCCCCCTTTAGGGTTTCCCCTCCCCTTGCCCTAGCCGCATGGGCCTAGGTGGGGAGGCGTGCCCAGCCCACTAGGGGCTGGCTCCCTCTCCCACACAGCCCATGTGGCCCCCCGGGAGGGGTGGCCCCACCCGGTGGACCCCCGGAACCCTTCCGGTGGCCCCGGTACAATACCGGTATGCCACCGAAACTTTCCGGTGTCCGTTTAACCACTTTCCTTATATAAATCTTTACCTCCGGACCATTCCGGAACTCCTCGTGACGTCCGGGATCTCATACGGGACTCCGAACAACATTCGGTAATCACATACTTGTCTTCCTGATAACCCTAGCGTCACCAAACCTTAAGTGTGTAGACCCTACGGGTTCGGGAGACATGCAGACATGACCGAGACGACCTTAGGTCAATAACCAACAGCGGGATATGGATACCCATGTTGGCTCCCACATGCTCCTCGATGTTGTCATCGGATGAACCACGATGTCAAGGATTCGATCAAACCCTGTATGCAATTCCCTTTGTCAATCGGTACGTTACATGCCCGAGACTCGATCGTCGGTATCCCAATACCTCGTTCAGTCTCGTTACCGGCAAGTCACTTTACTCGTACCATAATGCATGATCCCGTGACCAAACACTTGGTCACCTTGAGCTCATTGTGATGATGCATTACCGAGTGGGCCCAGAGATACCTCTCCGTCATACGGAGTGACAAATCCCAGTCTCGATCCGTGTCAACCCAACAGACACTTTCGGAGATACCTGTAATGCACCTTTATAGTCACCCAGTTACGTTGTGACGTTTGGTACACCCAAAGCACTCTTACGGTATCCGGGAGTTACACGATCTCATGGTCTAAGGAAGAGATACTTGACATTGAAAAAGCTCTAGCAAAACGAACTACACGATCTTGTGCTATGCTTAATATTGGTTCTTGTCCATCACATCATTCTCCTAATGATGTGATCCCGTTATCAACGACATCCAATGTCCATAGCCCGGAAACCATGACTATCTGTTGATCACAACGAGCTAGTCAACTAGAGGCTCACTAGGGACATATTGTGGTCTATGTATTCACACGTGTATTACGATTTCCGGATAATACAGTTATAGCATGAATAAAAGACTATTATCATGAACAAAGAAATATAATAATAACACTTTTATTATTGCCTCTAGGGCATATTTCCAACAGTACAAACCCATCTGGTTGTTCCATATAAATTTCCTCGTCCAACTATCCATTTAGGAAAGCAGTCTTAACATCCATTTGATGAACGAGAAGACCATGCGAGGCAGCTAGTGAAAGTAGAACTCAAATAGTGGTCAGTCGAGCCACAGGTGAGTAAGTATCAAAGAAGTCTTCACCTTCCTTTTGGGTATAACCCTTAGCCACGAGCCGAGCCTTGTACTTTTCAATAGTACCATTAGGCCTAAGCTTCTTCTTGAATACCCATTTGCATCCTATAGGTTTGCACCCATAAGGACGATCAGTTATCTCCCAAGTTTCATTTACCAAGATGGAATCCATCTTGCTACGAACCGCTTCCTTCCAGTAGTCAGCATCTTCAGATGCATAGGCCTCTGAAATAGAACTGGGAGTGTCATCTATGAGGTACAAAAGAAAATCATCACCAAAGACTTTGCAGTCCTCTGTCTCTTGCTCCTAATAGGAACTTCATTGTTCTCCTCCACAGGACTTTCAAAGTGTTCCATCGAAATTGTGGGTTCGGTAATTGTAACTGGTTCCTGATTCGATGAACTAGGCATCTCCTAATTAGATGAGGTAGACATATCCTTCATGGGAAAGATATCTTCAAAGAAAGTCGCATCATTCGACTCCTTGACCGTACCGACATGCATGTCAGGTACCTCAGATTTTACAACCAAGAATCTATAGCCAATGCTATGAAAAGCATATCCCAGTAAAACACAATCCACAGTCTTTGGTCCAAGCTTCCGCTTCTTTGAAATTGGAGCATTGACTTTCGCCAAACAACCCTTGACGGTGGTGAAACTAGGGATTAAGTTCAACTTCGCTAGTCGCGACATGCAACCAAAGTTAACATGACAAAGACGCGAATGCCTCACATTGGATTCACTATTGTTGCAAATATGATTAACAACTTTATTGCAAACGTCTAATAAGGATAAATGAAACAAGCCTCCTGACTCATAGCCTTTACCAACAAAGGTTCCATACTTGGATATTACAAATTTATTCGACTCAAAGACAAGCTTGTAGCCATCTCTACACAGAAGAGATCCGCTAACAAGATTTTTATTGACGGAGGGGACATAATGCATGTTCTTCAGCCGCACGATCTTCCCCGAAGTAAACTTCAGATCGACCGTGCAAACACCACGAACAGAAGCACTTGAACCGTTGCCCATCAGCACGGTTGAAGTCCCTGCGGTCTGATAAGACGAAAACATGGAAATATCACCGCATACATGCACATTAGCACCCGTGTCAATCAACCAGTCAGGAGAATGACATACTGAAAGAATAGTGGGAATATACCATACCCAGCATCCTTCATGTCAGTGTCTCCAATGACAACATTAGTGGTCTTGCCGCCTTTCCCAGGATGACGCTTGTCATAGCGATTAGGGCAACTAGGAGCCCAATGATCAGGATCCCCACACACATGACAAGCACCTTTCTTCTTGCCATTCTTCTGCTTGAAGTTCGTGTGTTGCACAGCCTTGTTCTTTCCATCAAACTTTGCTTTTCCATCAAACTTGCCCTTGTTCTTGAACTTGTGGGGCTGGAAGTTCTGCTTCTGTACCACATTGGCACTAGATCCTCCCTCAATACCTCGAGCACGTGTGTCCTTTGCTCTCGCCTTTTCTTCCACATCAAGAGTGCCAATGAGATCCGGGACGGAAAACTCCTGCCTCTTATGCTTCAGCAAGGTAGCAAAGTTCCTCCATGAAGGAGGAAGCTTAGTGATGATACCTCCAGCAACAAACTTGTCCGGTAGCATACAACTGAAGTGCTCAAGTTCTCTAGCAAATGACAGTATATCATGAGCTTGCTCAACCACGGAGCGCTCTTCAGTCATCCTGTAATCATAAAATTGCTCCATGATGTACAGTTCACTGCCAGCATCCGAGACCCCAAACTTGGCCTCGAGTGCATCCCGCATATCTTTTCCATTATCAATTGACGCATAAGCATCAACTATGTTCTCACCAAGAACACTCAAGAGAGCAGCCTTAAACAGAGTATCCATTTTCTGAAAAGCCTGTGCCTGTTGAGCATCAAGCTCTCCTTCAGGTTTGCCGAGAGTGGCGTCATAGCAACTCATGGTTTGAAACCATAAGACTGCTCTCACGCGCCACCTCTTATAGTGGATACCCTCAAACATAGAAGGTCTCATGGAAGCAGCAAAACCACTTGGGGTAAATTGCCTATAATAAGGTTTTTGGATTGTTGGAAATATGAGCAATTTACCAAATGATTTTATTAACAGAAATACTAGATAAAGCATGACTAATATAGAAGAGATAAAACAAGTCATGCGTTCTGACAGAGAGAAGGTAAATAGCTTCTGCATATATGAACCGTAGCCTATCATATCTAAAGCAGACAGTATAGCAAGTAGCATATATGAAGTAGAACCTAACATGTGTAGGACAAGGACTAGAACAAGGAACTGCGGCAAAACCTTTAACAGGAAAGACAAGAACACGTACGGGACAGCAGCAGCAGAAGCGCTGGACTTGGGGTCGGTGTCCTCGCCTGCCATGTCGTCGAGGAGGTCGTGGACGTCGGGGAAGAAGTCGTCGTCGGGGAAGTAGTCGTCGGCGACCGGATCGTCCGTGATGAAGCAGCCAGTAGTCGCGCTGAGCGCTCCCCAAAAACCTTATCACCCTTCTCCCGTACAGGACTCAAAAGGTGCGGTTTCGGAGGCCGAAGAGGCGCGCCGTTCGAATTCATTGTCCACTACAGAAAAACGTTTCAACTCCCACGTGACCTTTCGTATACCCGTCGTGCGTGGCAAAAATTTAGACATCGGCTCGGCTCATTCCCGCAACCGCAACCCACAACCCGCGGTGCGGCGCGTCGTGATGAGGCGGGCGGCGGAGGAGGAGCGCGCGTGGATGTCCCTCTTGTTCTCATGCTCATACATGTGGGGAAAGAACCTCCCTTATAAAGAGTTCCAACTCCCTCTAAACTAGCAATGTGGGACTAAATTTTTGTTCCACCTCTTGCCTTGCACAAATGGGCTGCGTGGGCCTCTAAGATTTATTAGGAATTTCTGAAACTGCTATTGGGCTAGGCCCAAAATAGACAAAATTCCAGCAACATCATATAATTTCCTACATGGACTGTGTTGCAGACAGCTGAGTAGACACTGTTGTACATGCCCTAAGAGCCTGTTCGAAAGCTCTCCCGACTCTCAACTCCGCTCCGTGCGAGGAGCTGGGTTGGAGCCGCTCCGCGCGATTGTACTGGCGCTCCCTCCGCTCCGGGAGCTGCAGTTGGGGAGCGGAGGGGATCCGAACAGGGCCCAAGTCTGTTAGAGCTATTCCATATCAGTTTGAAGATCCGGTGTCCTTCCACGTCTCCCATCAGGTGGTTGTACATTTGCATGGAAGAGTACTTGGTTGTTTGACCAGTGCAGGCCCATTTATCTTTTCCACTGTCACTTAGCTCTGGTATGATGCTCCCAAGCTGAATGAATTGATTGAATGCTTGAGTAGAAAGGGGGCATATGAAAGTGTTCAGTCCAATCATCAGAAGCACAAAATCTTTCGATGGATAGAGAATCATCAATGGCATAAGAATGCTCTGGTTTGTCCAGTGATCACAGTGCAAGAGCTGGCTTCTTTAAATTCAGGTAATAAGGCCAGATGTGCCCTCCACCGCCTTCCAGTTTCTCCAAAGGAGTGCTTGTGTGATAGTATCTTTGTTCAGAAACTTGAACAATTTTTTCATCAACAGAGTTGTCGTGAACAAAAATATCCAGGATGTCAAGACCACTTTGCTGTTTTGGTTTGCACACTTTGTTCCAGGCTATGAGTGTTGTGCCATTGTCTTCCATACCATAGTTTGTGACAAAAAAAAATCTCAAATATTTATTGAGTTGAGCTGTTACTCCAGTAGGGAGTGCCAAGGTGCACATGAAGAATATAGGCAGAGAACTGTAATAAACTCGAGCTCATTTTTTTAGACTCAAGAGCATTGTAGTAGTACTATTACTTAAGCAACATGGTTGCAGTCATGCTGAGTACAGTCCGGTTGCAGTTTTCAGCAGTTCACGAGCAGCCAATATGTCTCTGAACTAAGCACATTATTCATAATTTCATATTACCACATTCAATACATGAACATGTAAGGTTATACACCAGTGTGGTTCAAATATTCAGATACATCGAGGGAGTAGCAATTGGCAATGGAAAGAATCGACGATATATGAAACTAAAATAACGCAGAGGACCTCATCGCGTTTGCATGTGAGGCCCTGCCCTATCATATCTGAGGCGATGGACGCCGGGCAAGCCACCAACTTGCACCCATCTTCTTCTATCTATACCTTCCTTTTTTCGGTTGTACCCACTCGCTGGGTTTTCAGCACTTCAGCTGCTGGTATCAAAGGATATGATCGTATTAGAGATGCCTCCCTTTGAACACAAGGTGATGGCACGTGCCGTCACAAGGGTACGCGCAGTCGGTGTACTTGGCGTTGCCCCTCTCGAAGAACCAGTCACCGACCGCTTCTGCGATTCTCTGCACGTCGAAAAGCATGAGAGGAAGTTTCATCAGGCTAACCACCAGCTGACTTTTCATGCAATTGACAAGGAATAAATAGTCTGGCATGTTCATCTCAATCGTCCTTGTGTGCATCCAATGATCTCAAAACCAGGAGTGTTCTCCCTTCTACTGTCTAAAACAAACTTGCGTCTCATTGTGTGCATACCTTGTTGCCAAGACGAGGAGACTTGCTTGAGTACCATGTATCCTGTCTCTCGCTCTGGCAGTGGGCGAAACAAGAGTTGATAAACACCCCATTCTGCCCTGACCCAGAGAAACCCTTCACAGCGTTAAGCATTTCATTCCTGAAGCCTGCATTATACATAGGGAGATCATTCAATCTACTCTTTCGCTGACAGATTACGGCTCAGAAGATCTGACAAGGCAGCGAAGTATACCATTTAAAAACTGAAGCTGATTGCTATTGCAAGAGGCGTAATTCTGCTTGCAACTTTGCCATAGACCCCGGGGATCAGCCGTTCTGGGAGCCAAACTCTCTTGAAGCTGGAAAAATACAAGGAAAATTTGTTTCAGTTCCTCTCAGTCTCGTATCTCTTAAATCAGAGGGTTAAAATGCATGATAAGCACCTGCCACACGTCGTAAGCAGTGTTCAAGATAAAAGTCGGAGTTTGAATATTTGGCAACACGTTCTGCGGGAAAAAGCACTGTAGGGAGAAGCAGTTAGAAAAACGTTTGCAAACATAAAATTTGTCACATGTAGTAGGATGGTTGTCTTCTTACTGAGGTTTTATCCATGCGAGAGGTACAAGACCGAGGCAAGCTTCTTCCAGAACCCTGTATTTGAATTTTAACAACATCAGCAAAATGAAGATATTGTGGTTGGCACATGAATACTCTAAGATAAAAGTCAGAACCAGTGCTACAGGTAGAAAAGCATAGTACCAAGAAAGAGTTATCACAAAGTATCAGAAAAATACTTCTGACAGCGGCAAATACCTGCAATCTCACAATGCCATTGAACAAGTCTCTCATTTCTCGACGACCCGCAATGTCAACACTGCAAATGGTAATAGAATTATATCACCTTAACATGCCATTGAAGTGGACTGGAAATAGAAGTGCTCTTCCTGACAGCAGCAAAGAAATAAGGCACAAAATGTAACAACGATAATATGAAAGCAGAGCTTCATTATGTGCACATACGAGTCAAGGAACATTCCAGCATCAGCGAGGCACTTGACTCTGGTATTTGATGGAAACATTCCACGGAACTCATCACAGTGAAGTATGGCAGAAGCACCCCCAGCAGAGCATCCCGAAAGAAGGGCCTGGTGGTATCAAGTTGCATCAGGTAAACATAAATGATTTGCCAAAAGCTAATTACAAAAATGATTTTAACTATGGAGGCACCAATACCTGACTAGCAGAACGCATTCCTTGGGCCATCAAGTCATCGATAGCAGCCTGCCAAATACGCTGACCTCGGAAATAAAGGCCTGAAGCCTGAAGAAAGAAAATCCAGAAACGGATCGAATTGGATCAGTAAAAAAGCAGAAATACCATATAAATTTATTTATTTTGGTAGAATGGAGTATCTGTTATGTACAAGACTAAAAAAAGGATTGTAATGTGATGGAATAACCAGTGTACATGTTTATTTGGGAACTGTTCAAATGAAAAAGGGTCCACCACTTGTGAAGTAAAATGCAGAGCTATGATTTGCACTAACCGCGTCAGCCCCATCACCGGTGAAGGATCCACCATCACAATACCGAACCTTCACTCTGTTCCAGTTGTAGAAATCTAAGAGACAAGAAAACAGCATTACAATTCCTCAAACGGAAATAGGAGCAGAGTGTCAACAGTTATATTCCTCTTTTGGACAAAAAAGGAGTACTACTAAACTACACAAGACAAGTTCATGACAACTGTTTAGAAGAATACCAGGATTTTCTTCAGGCCTGTTACTCATTATGCCTGTAAACTGGAGTTGCCTCTCCATGTGGTTCGATGACCCACGCCGACTGCCCTTGCGGAACACACAGCTTTTAACATCATTGCACCATCCTCCACCCTGGAATTCGATTTGGAATCACCATCAGCTAAGGCATTTACAATCCGTAGTGCAATTCAAACTTATCGCTCAGTCCACATATATGTGAGTCATGGAGTATTACTCACCTCCAGATTGACAAGCCAATTGTTTGACCCTGATCCAGATCCCCGGTGTAGGTGGTAACCCGGTAAACTTCCATCCAAGCATACTGTAAGGCAATGTCATGGAAGTAAGCATCAGTATATTTAGCAGCATGCAATAAGCATACTCAAATTCTGGTATAAATGGAAAGAATTACTCCTGAAGCACAAAATATTTCAACAACCATACTGCTTCTAAAATCCAAAGCAGTTACCGGTAACCAGAGTCTTATTTGGTTAATTTTACACAAACAGAATCATCACAACACACATTTATAAAGCAGAGCCGCCCTAAGAAGACTTCAAATCTTGAGCAATTTCCTACTTGGTGTTTCTGTCGGCTGCCCAACTATTTAGGACCTCTGATATATTTGGAATGGTGACCAAGCAATCATGCACGGTTAGCTTGCACAATTCACAGCCAACAGTTGGCAATGAGCCCCCCACCCCCCGAATTAGGTGAGGAGAATACATCATGGGCACCACCAGCAAGGCAAGGCAAGGCTAGATCCACATGCATATATTTATCTAGATCCGCACATGGCACATGGCACATGCTACTTATGCCAAACAATCGTACTACAAGGATAAGACTGCATGATCACTCAATCAACATAGCTCCTAAGTGGCTAAGTGGATACTGAAGAGGAGAAAAATAGTAGAACATGAGCCATCACAATCCCTCTATGGCAATAGCAATCAGATCAGAAAAATGGTTACTCTGACCGACCAGGGTCAACACAGCAGAGACCCGCATCATGCGGCTCACTGGGCCAATCTACGGCAAGCATGTGACATGGACAATAAAAAACCGATCTTTGCAACAACAAGAAAGAATATTACTCCCGGCAAAAAAAAATATTACAGTACTACTCTACTAGCATACGGAGGAACAATTCTTGGAGAGGGGGGTTTAATTAGTTACCGGCTCCCTTGGCGGCCGCGGACTGGATGAGAGTGAGGGCGACGAAGGCGCCGTTGCTGCCGCTGCCGGAGTTGGCATTGGTGGAGTAGACCTGCGTGCCGTTCGACCACGGCTCGGAGCCGCGCGCAGCTCCCACCAAGGACCCGAGAACCACAGCAAGAAGGACCCAGGAACCCATGGCTCCCTGCCCTTCCGAGCTCTCTCCGTCCCAACGGGGGAGGCGAGCGAGGCCTGGGGCTGGGAGAGGAATGGATCTGGAAGAGGGAGAAGGGATCGTGGCGGAAGTGGCCAAAGCAAGGAAGGAACTTATACGCGGAGCGGAGGCCGGCCGAGCGCAAGTGCAAGCGCAGCTGGCTGGCAATGGCTGCTGCTGACAAAACTAAAGAAAGAAAGAAAGAAAGAAAGAAAAGGCAGCCAGCCGCTTCCGGAGATTCGGCGCTGCGATGCGATGTGCTGCTGCTGTACTGTGGCCGGTTTAGTGTAAACGCGGAGGTATTACGGTCGGGAGGCAAAGCATCTCGGATGCTGCGGCCTGCCTGCAGGAGGAAGAAGAAAAAGGTGTGGGACTGACGGTGGAGCTCGGAAGGGGGTGAAAAGCTCAGCTCAGCTCAGGCAAACTGTGATTGCATTCACTGCTGGCTTTTGGGGCCCTTGCCTTTGGCGGAACGAGATCCTCTAACATCACGAAGGGATGTTAGGGAAGTTGCAGTACCTTCTACATATTCATATGATTACGGTTAAAATAACTTGAATTAATTTGTAAATTACAAATCTACTGCATACATTTACAAAAATTACATACAAACAAAATTGCGGTGCAATAAAATCAAACTCATATTTATTTTTTCTATGAACAGTAACTTTCTACAGTACATATTGCTACAGTAACCATGACATCCTTTTTCTTTTTTGCACTGAATTTACACTGTAGTTTCGTAACATCTTTTCGTGATGTTAGAGGATACGTTCCCGCCTTTGGCCGGCTCGGTTGCAGGCAGCTCAGCTGTGTGCGGGACCGACGGCGGGCATCCGGGCAGCTGGAGTTTCTTTTATTTATGGGAGGACGCGCAAATTCGGAAGAGTGCGTTTGGGATGTTCCGCTGGTAAAATCACACATTTAACATGGGCCTAGTACTGAAACTCTTGAAGATGCAACACGTACAGAAATGAAAGCATGATCTGATTAACTACTGCACTGATGGCGACGGAGACGCCGCGGATCCTCTGTCGCCACAGCAATGCAGCCCTTGCGTGTGGCCGGCGAATGGAAAAAAATGTAAACCCTCCTTGCACGTCAGAATATCTTGATTGGACCAGACCGGTTTGGACTTATAGGAACCAGACCACGCACCGGTTCCGTCGCCAAACGGAATGGGAAGGACCACCACCAATTTTGTTCCGTTGGTTTCTGCAACTTGCCACGCCGAATTTGGCTCACTCGCTGCATGCATCCACGTACTACGTGCGTACGTCGTACGTGCGCTCCATAATTCGTCCATGGAAAACGAGACCTGACCGGCTCTTGTAACCAACCGGCACGGCCACGTGCCCTGGAGCCGCAGCTTGGCAGCGTTCTCCCAGCTTAAACCAGCACCAACAAGTTAGTATCAACTTGCTGCACGGCCTGGCGAGAAAACAAAATACAAAGGTGAACATGTCCTATGTGCACCCATGTTGATAGTAAATTCGAAGAAAAAAAAAACAGAAAATTTTGAAAAAAATATATATAAATTTTGGGACAAGGCGCGCCGCATGGATCTTGCATCACAGGTCAAAGAACTGTTTGGTGAGGGCAGCCAAGAGGCCTCCTTGCAGATTGATGTGGCGTATCCAATCAATATCGGCCATAGCCTTGACGACGCAGATATTGGTGCGCTTGGAGAGGGCGGAGAAGATGCCCGGTGCGGTGTCCGTCGGCTTTTGTCCATGGAGCCATGGAGAGTGTCAAAAACTTGTCTTACTGCCATCGACGATGGTGATCGTTCACGCAATATAGAATAAGTCTTTGTCCCCATCGTCACAAGGGATTTCAGATCAACCCAAGCAAACTAAAGCTAGCGGAGCCTAAAAGGGTGAGAGAACTTGTCGAGTTTGAGGATGGCCAAGCCACCCAGGTTGGTAGGGCGACAAACTGTTCTCCAGTTAGCCTTGCAGTCTGAGACTTGATCGGACTTTGGTGGCACGTCAAGCGCGGTCAAATGGTAAATCACAAGGGATGCTAAGGCAGACTTCATAAGGGTGGATCGACCTGCCGTGTTGATGTTGTTACGATGATAAGGGTGGAGGGAGCTTGGCCGGCATTTTGTCCACAAGAAATTGGCAATCAGACTCCAGAATATATGGAGGATGTAGATTTAGAGTCTAAAACAGCACAAGACTCCGATATCTCATCTAAACCCATTTTTAGAGGCTGCAGTTTTGAAGAAATCGGTCGAAATTGGGACGCGGTGTTTCTGAGCTCGAGCTCAAATGAGCTCAGGTAAACACTAAAATCCAAATGTTTTGAGTGCTCATAAAATTTCATCGTGGAATGACATTTGTAGAAGTCGTGGAAATAAGATCAATGCTCCAAAATTGCTATTTTCGAAAGCATTTTGGAGTGTTAATTTTGCATTTTTTGCCACGATTCCATGAATGTTATTCGATGATGAAATTTTGCAAGCACTGAAAAAATTTGTTAAAATTCGCCACAAAAGAGATTCAGATTTTAAAAATTTTATTTCCTATATTTTTTGGATTTCACTGTTCACCACGACCTAATTTAAGCTCGGGAGCCACTTGATGAAGACATGTACCTAGGGTAGGGACACGGACCTGACCAAAGAGTCCTACCCTAGGACACCCCTAGGAGAAGTCACCTTTCAATCGACTTGAAGGTATATCACTCAACGGGTTCAAGACACTCGACCAAGAAGCTATCACTCGACCATGAAGCCAACCACTCGACTGCCAGGAGACCTAAAGTCACTCCGCAGGCAAACGGTCGGCTGTTGAGTAGTCTTTATGATCATTATAGCACTTTATTAGGGACGTTACCAGAAACGCCCAACCTTAAATGTACCTTAAACCCTGCATTACTGAGGGCGGGAGGGGTCCGGCGAACTCTATATAAGTCACCCCCCTCCTCAGTATGAAGGGTTCGCACCCCTGTATCCATACACGCATAATCCAGTCGACCGCCTCCGGGCTTCGAGACGTAGGGCTATTACTTCCTCTAAGAAGGGCCTGAACTCGTAAACCTCGCGTGTAACAACTTCCCAATAGCTAAGATCCAGCCTCTCCATACTCACCCCCCTACATCACTATCAGAGTTAGAACCACGACAGTTGGCGCCCACCGTGGGGCAGGAATCTTAGCGCTTAGTTGGAGAAGTTGCGATCTTTTCCGATCCCTTTGATCATGTTTTCTTGCGGAGTTTCGGTGGAGGACCGCGAGATCCGTCTCGGCGCGCTCACCTTCATCGTCGATGACTCCGCCTGGCTTCAGGAGGCACCACTCGACATCGACGCGCTCCCCGCCCGCAGTGCGACGCACTTCCGCGCATGCATTCGTGGCGTCCTCCTGCGGCAGCCATCGACTCAATATCGGTCGGCCCCTGTGTCGTCTCCCCGCCCTGCCTCCCGCCAGCGCAAGCGCTCCGGTCGGTCAAGACTCCAGCGGTGGGTGAGGCATGCCGTGGCCCGCCAGTCGGCAGCCCCACAAGTCACGGCAATCGAGCCCGATGAATCCCTCTGCGGCCTGTTCGACCTGTCGACTGGCTCCGCGGAGACTGCATCCGAGTGCGACAGCAGCGACCCAGCGGCTGAGATTCTGGCGGTCGACGGAACGCACAGTCCTCCCGGTTTCCCTCGCGCTGATGGAGGCGCGGGTGGGGGCGATCCATCGCATCCCCACGATGAGTATCTTCCCGAACCTCTCACGTCATTACAGCGAGAGGAGCTTCGCCGCCGGAACATGGACGCGCTCCGCACTCCTATCGTCGGAGAGACCCCCGAGGCCCGGGCCTTGGAGGACGCGCGTTTGGCCAACTTGGCCAAGCACACTCGACTGGAGAATCTCCAGCGAGCACTCGACGAGCAAGCGCGTCAGCGGGCTCACGAGTCTAGTCGACGCCAGCTCTTCCCGCCGACGTAGGTATATCGAACCCCAGTTCAGAATTTGGCCGCCGCGGTCCATATAGCAGAATCGATTCAGCCCTCCCAGTCGGAGGCTGGCAGGGGCTTGTTACAGATCAGAGCATTGCTCCGGGCGGCGGGAAACCAGAATTCCGCTGCCTCTCAGTCGCGGAATAGGATCCACAGTCAATCTGTCGCAACATATACAGTCGAGTCGGCTCACAGCCCGAGATCGCCCCCAAGGCGTGAGGGACGTGGTGACCGCGTGACCAGTATAGGAGGAATGAGCAGTATGATCACCGATTCGACCGTGACGATCGACGTCGAGTGCCAACCCCTCCCCCGAGGAGTGGGTCATATGCGCCTCGACGGCAAGATGACAGACGCCCTCATAGTGTTGGGCAGAGGATTCCAGTCGACCCCAGAGACCCAGGCTTTGATGCGAGATCCATCCTCGTTCAAGGTTTGATCGACAGGAACAGAGCTCATTGAGGAGGCCACGACAGAGATGCACCTGCCAGCAGCGGAGTACGTGCTTCAGGGCCAGAGTGTTTTAGTCGAGCCATCAGAGCCGCAGTGATTCCTCCCAATTTCAGGCTGGCGACTGGAATCAGCAAGTTCACCGGTGAATCTAAGCCTGACACCTGGCTCGAAGATTACCGAGTGGCTGTACAGATTGGCGGTGGCAATGATGAGGTGGCCATGAAGCATTTGCCTCTCATGTTAGAGGGCTCGGCCAGAGCGTGGCTAAATCAGTTAGCACCCAGCAGCATTTACACTTGGGAGGACCTCTCCCGAGTGTTTATCACGACCTTTGAAGGAACATGCAAGCGACCTGCAGGCCTTACAGAGTTGCGGTCTTGCGTGCAGAAGCCGAATGAAACTCTGAGGGAATACATCCAGAGGTGGATCACGCTGCATCACTCGGTTGAGAATGTGCCAGACCATCAAGCGGTTTGTGCCTTCAAGGAAGGTGTCAAATACAGAGAGTTGAATCTGAAGTTCGGTCGAACTGGAGAGATGTCTCTGAATCGGATGATGGAGATTGCCACCAAGTACGCTAACGGAGAAGATGAAGATCGACTCCGGAGTGGCAAGCAGAAAGCAGTCGCCCAGGAAACCGAAGGCAATTTCAGTCGGAAGCAGAAGCGAAAGGCCGAGCCAGCCGCCCTGGGGAGGCCCTGGCCGCAACCCAGGGAAATTTCAAGGGAAAACCCAAAGGCCCCTGGAAGCCCAAGAAAGTCAAGGATCAAGACGGAAATAATGTTTTGGATCTGCCATGTCACATCCACACCAAGAAGGATGAAGAGGGTAATTTTATTTACCCAAAGCATACCACTCGACAGTGCCGGCTCCTGATCCAGCAGTTCCAAGGAAAGCAGTCCAAGGATAAGGAAAAAGAGTCGGACAGAGTCGAGGACAAGGAAGACAGTGACGATGGATACCCCCAAGTCAATTCCACCCTGATGATTTTTGCCGATGTCGAAAGCAAAAGTCGACTGAAAGTCATTAACCGAGAGGTGAACATGGTTGCCCCGGCAACACCCAGTTACCTGAAGTGGTCTCAGACTGCCATCACATTCGACCAGTCTGATCACCCGACGCACATTGCCACCCCTGGGAGGCAAGCTTTGGTGGTCGACCCAATTGTTGAAGGCACTCGACTGACTAAAGTCCTGATGGGCATACTGTATGCTGAAACATTGAAAGGAATGGGCATTCCGATGTCCAGGCTCAGCACCAGTAACATGAGTTTCCACGGAGTCATTCCTGGGAAGAAAGCCCAATCACTCGGCCAGATCGCTCTTGATGTGGTTTTCGGTGATTCAAAGAATTACCGCAAGGAAAAGTTGACATTCGAGGTTGTGGACTTCCAAAGTGCTTATCACGCCATTTTGGGCAGGCCAGCTTACGCAAGCTTCATGGCCCGGCCATGTTACGTGTATCTCAAACTGAAGATGCCTGGCCCCAAAGGTGTGATCACTGTTACAGGCAATCGGAAGAAGGCGGAAGAGTGCTTTCAGAAGGGCTCAAAGATTGCAGATGCTCAGATGGCAGTGGTCGAGCTGCAAGAGTACCAAAAGACTGCCGATCCAAGTGAGTTGCTTCGAGCCAAGAAGCCTGCTTCAGAATCAGCTTTTCAGTCGTCCGGTGAAACAAAGACAGTCCACATTCACCCGACCGACCCCGATGCTGCCCCGACTCACATCTCAATGATGCTTGACTCCAAATAGGAAGAAGCGCTCATCCAGCTCCTCCGTGAGAACTGGGACATCTTCGCATGGAAACCCTCTGACATGCCTGGAGTTCCCAGAGGGCTGGCTGAGCACCGTCTACGAGTCGACCCGAAGTTCAAGCCTGTGAAAGAACATCTTCGACAGTCCGCCGTCCAGAAGAGGAAAGCCATTGGCGAGGAGGTGGCTCGGCTCTTAGCAGCGGAGTTCATCCGAGAGATTTACCACTCCGAGTGGCTCGCCAATGTCGTCATGGTCCCCAAGAAGGACAAGTCACTTCGCATGTGCATTGATTTCAAACATATCAATCGGGCCTGCCCGAAAGATCATTTTCCTCTCCCTCGCATCGACCAAATAGTCGACTCGACTGCGGGGTGCGAGAGATTGTCTTTTCTAGATGCTTATTCCGGGTACCATCAGATCCGTCTGTATGGACCCGACGAAATCAAAACAGCTTTCATCACCCCATTCGGATGCTTCTGTTATGTCACCATGCCGTTCGGCCTCAAGAACGCTGGAGCCACGTTCATGAGAATGATTCAGAAGTGTTTACTCACTCAAATCAATCGGAATGTGGAGGCATACATGGATGATATTGTGGTCAAGTCACGCAAAGGTTCCGACCTGCGAGCTGACCTTACCGAAACCTTTGCCAACCTCAGGAGGTGTGATATCAAACTCAATCCATCAAAGTGCACATTCGGAGTTCCAGGTGGAAAGTTACTCGGTTTTCTCGTTTCTGAATGGGGGATCGACGCCAATCCTGAAAAAGTTGGCACCATACTCCGGATGAAGCGTCCCGTTCGCGTGCACGACGTCCAAAAGCTTACAGGCTGCTTGGCCGCCCTAAGTTGATTCATTTCTCGCCTCGGTGAAAAGGCGTTGCCCCTTTACCGACTGATGAAGAAGTCTGACAAGTTCGAGTGGACTCCGGAAGCTGATGCAGCATTTGCAGAGCTCAAAGCTCTGCTCTCCACCCAGCCGGTGCTTGCTGCCCCAATCAGCAAAGAGCCTCTGCTGCTTTACATTGCAGCCACAGGGCAAGCTGTCAGCACAGTACTTACGGTCGAGTAGGAAGAAGAAGGAAAGGCCTTCAGAGTTCAGCGCCCAGTCTATTATGTGTCTGAAGTTTTGACACCTTCAAAACAAAGATACCCTCACTACCAGAAGCTTGTATATGGGATTTATATGACCACCAAGAAGGTTGCACATTACTTCTCTGACCACTCCATTACAGTCGTCAGCGACGCCCCACTGTCAGAGATTCTGCATAACAGAGATGCAACTGGTCGAGTGGCCAAGTGGGCGATTGAACTCCTTCCCTTAGATATCAAGTTTGAAGCAAAGAAGGCTATCAAGTCCCAAGCAATCGCAGATTTCATCGCCGAGTGGATTGAACAGCAACTTCCGACTCAAGTTCACTCGGAACACTAGACCATGTTCTTCGATGCATCTAAGATGCTGAATGGTTCCGGTGCTGGGGTAGTTCTAGTCTCCCCCCGAGGAGATAAGCTCAGATATGTTCTCCAGATTCACTTCGATTCCTCCAATAATGAAGCAGAGTATGACGCACTTTTGTACGGGTTGCGCATGGCCATTTCACTCGGCGTCCGTCGCCTCATGGTCTACGGCGACTCAGATTTGGTGGTTAATCAGGTGATGAAGGAGTGGGACGTCAGAAGTCCAACTACGACTGGTTATTGCAATGAAGTGAGAAAGCTAGAAAAGAAATTCGAGGGGTTAGAGCTTCATCATATCCCCCGACTGAAAAATCAAGCAGCTGATGATCTGGCAAAAATAGGATCCAAGAGAGAAGCCATTCCCAGCAATGTGTTTCTGGAACACATCCGCTCGCCGTCAGTCCAGGAGGATCCTTTCACAGAAGAAGCCCCACAACCGAAAAGTGCCACAGATCCGACTGAAGTCGAAGTTCCTGCTGTGGTCGACCTAATCATGGAAGTCTTGGCAATCACTCCCGACTGGACAATACCGTACATCACGTATATCCTAAGGAAAGAGCTCCCAGAAGACGAGGAAGAGGCTCAACAGATCGTCCACCGATCCAAGGCCTTCACAGTCATAAAGGGGCAGTTGTATAGAGAAAGCGCGACTGGAATCGGTCAGAAGTGCATAACACCAGAAGAAGGTCGGATAATCCTCGATGATATCCACTCGGGGACCTGTGGCCACCATGCGTCCTCTCGGACCATTGTGGCTAAAGCATACCGAGCGGGATTTTACTGGCCTAGAGCAAATGAGATGGCAAAAGAGATAGTCGACAAATGTGGAGGCTGCCAGTTCTACTCCAACATGTCACACAAGCCTGCATCAGCCCTGAAGACCATTCCAGTCGTCTGGCCCTTTGCTGTCTGGGGACTGGACATGGTTGGTCCACTGAGAACAGGCAGGAGCGGATTCACGCATGTGCTTGTGGCAGTCGACAAGTTCACCAAATGGATTGAAGCCAAGCCTGTCAAGAACCTCGATGCTGGCACTGCTATCAGTTTCGTCAGAGGACTAACATTTAGATATGGAGTCCCTCATAGCATCATCACTGACAATGGGTCAAACTTCGATTCGGACCAGTTTAGAGCTTTTTGCGCCTCTCAAGGCACACGAGTCGACTACGCGTCGGTCGCGCATCCTCAGTCGAATGGACAAGCTGAAAGAGCAAATGGTTTGATTCTCAAAGGACTGAAGCCTCGGCTGATGCGTGATCTCAAGCACGCGGCAGGTGCTTGGGTCGACGAGCTTCCGTCAGTTCTGTGGGGATTGAGGACCACCCCTAACCGGTCGACTGGAAGAACTCCATTCTTTCTGGTTTATGGAGCCGAAGCGGTTCTGCCAAGTGATCTTCTTCACAACGCGCCCCGGGTCGAGATTTACACCGAAGATGAAGCAGAACAGGCCCGACAAGAAGCAGTCGACCTCCTAGAAGAAGAGAGGGAGATGGCCATGATCAGATCGACCATTTATCAGCAAGACTTGCGTCGATTCCACGCCCGGAATGTGAAGACTCGAGTCTTCCAAGAAGGAGATTTGGTCCTCCGAGTGGATCGACAGAAACCACACAAGCTTGCTCCTACTTGGGAAGGCCCCTTCATCATCACCAGAGTCCTCCACAATGAAGCGTATCACCTCTACAATATTGATCGCCAGATCGATGAGCCTCGAGCTTGGAATGCGGAACTACTCCGCCCCTTTTACACTTGAGCTCTCCCTTGGACGAGATGTAATAAGAAAAATTCCTGCAGTTCGTTTTTATCAAAGGCAAGAGTGTTCCATCAATTGTTGTCACTTTTGTTTACATACGGAATCCCCCAATGGGTGACTTAGCTGCGAATCCATTTCGCCTAAGTTTGAAAAAATCCTACCGAGTGGAGAGCGATCCTCCCACTCGGGGGCTTAGCTGCAGTCCAACACTCGCCTAAGTTCTCTCACTTAGAGACTTAGCTACGGTCCGGCACTCGCCTAAGTTTGAAAAAATCCTACCGAGTGGAGAGCGATCCTCCCACTCGGGGGCTTAGCTGCAGTCCAGCACTCGCCTAAGTTCTCTCACTAAGAGACTTAGCTGCGGTCCGGCACTCGCCTAAGTTTTAAGAAATCCTACCGAGTGGAGAGCGATCCTCCCACTCGGGGGCTTAGCTGCAGTCCAGTACTCGCCTAAGTTCTCCCACTAAGAGACTTAGCTGCAGTCAGACACTCGCCTAAGTTTGAAAAAATCCTACCGAGTGGAGAGCGATCCTCCCACTCGGGGGCTTAGCTGCAGTCCAGCACTCGCCTAAGTTCTCTCACTAAGAGACTTAGCTG